>NC_057407.1:56861402-57195586 GCF_019320065.1 Cervus canadensis | reverse complement strand
ACATCAAGAAACAAGAAAAAAGCCAAATAAATAACCTAACTCTACACCTAAAGCAATTAGAGAAGGAAGAAATGAAGAACCCCAGGGTTAGCAGAAGGAAAGAAATCTTAAAAATCAGGGCAGAAATAAATGCAAAAGAAACTAAAGAGACCATAGCAAAAATCAACAAAGCTAAAAGCTGGTTTTTTGAAAAAATAAACAAAATTGACAAACCATTAGCAAGACTCATTAAGAAGCAAAGAGAGAAGAACCAAATTAACAAAATTAGAAATGAAAATGGAGAGATCACAACAGACAACACTGAAATACAAAGGATCATAAGAGACTACTACCAGCAGCTCTATGCCAATAAAATGGACAACTTGGAAGAAATGGACAAATTCTTAGAAAAGTATAACTTTCCAAAACTGAACCAGGAAGAAATAGAAGATCTTAACAGACCCATCACAAGCAAGGAAATCGAAACTGTAATAAAAAATCTTCCAGCAAACAAAAGCCCAGGACCAGATGGCTTCACAGCTGAATTCTACCAAAAATTTAGAGAAGAGCTAACACCTATCTTACTCAAACTCTTCCAGAAAATTGCAGAGAAGGTAAACTTCCAAACTCATTCTATGAGGCCACCATCACCCTAATTCCAAAACCAGACAAAGATGCCACAAAAAAAGAAAACTACAGGCCAATATCACTGATGAACATAGATGCAAAAATCCTTAACAAAATTCTAGCAAACAGAATCCAACAACATATTAAAAAAATCATACACCATGACCAAGTGGGCTTTATCCCAGGAATGCAAGGATTCTTTAATATCCGCAAATCAATCAATGTAATACACCACATTAACAAATTGACAGATAAAAACCATATGATTATCTCAATAGATGCAGAGAAAGCCTTTGACAAAATTCAACACCCATTCATGATTAAAACTCTCCAGAAAGCAGGAATAGAAGGAACATACCTCAACATAATAAAAGCTATATATGACAAACCCACAGCAAGCATCACCCTCAATGGTGAAAAATTGAAAGCATTTCCCCTGAAATCAGGAACAAGACAAGGGTGCCCACTCTCACCACTACTATTCAACATAGTGTTGGAAGTTTTGGCCACAGCAATCAGAGCAGAAAAAGAAGTAAAAGGAATCCAGATAGGAAAAGAAGAAGTGAAACTCTCGCTGTTTGCAGATGACATGATCCTCTACATAGAAAACCCTAAAGACTCTACCAGAAAATTACTAGAGCTAATCAATGAATATAGTAAAGTTGCAGGATATAAAATTAACACACAGAAATCCCTTGCATTCCTATATACTAACAATGAAAAAACAGAAAGAGAAATTAAGGAAACAATACCATTCACCATTGCAACAAAAAGAATAAAATACTTAGGAGTATATCTACCTAAAGAAACAAAAGACCTATACATAGAAAACTATAAAACACTGATGAAAGAAATCAAAGAGGACACAAACAGATGGAGAAACATACCGTGTTCATGGATTGGAAGAATCAATATTGTCAAAATGGCTATTCTACCCAAAGCAATCTATAGATTCAATGCAATCCCTATCAAGCTACCAACGGTATTTTTCACAGAACTAGAACAAATAATTTCACAATTTGTATGGAAATACAAAAAACCTCGAATAGCCAAAGTAATCTGAGAAAGAAGAATGGAACTGGAGGAATCAACCTGCCTGACTTCAGACTCTCTACTACAAAGCCACAGTCATCAAGACAGTATGGTACTGGCACAAAGACAGAAATATAGATCAATGGAACAGAATAGAAAGCCCAGAGATAAATCCACGAACTTATGGACACCTTATCTTTGACAAAGGAGGCAAGGATATACAATGGAAAAAAGACAACCTCTTTAACAAGTGGTGCTGGGAAAACTGGTCAACCACTTGTAAAAGAATGAAACTAGAACACTTTCTAACACCATACACAAAAATAAACTCAAAATGGATTAAAGATCTAAATGTAAGACCAGAAACTATAAAACTCCTAGAGGAGAACATAGGCAAAACACTCTCCGACATAAACCACAGCAAGATCCTCTATGACCCACCTCCCAGAATATTGGAAATAAAAGCAAAACTAAACAAATGGGACCTAATGAAACTTAAAAGCTTTTGCACTACAAAGGAAACTATAAGTACGGTGAAAAGACAGCCGTCAGATTGGGAGAAAATAATAGCAAATGAAGAAACAGACAAAGGATTAATCTCAAAAATATACAAGCAACTCCTGCAGCTCAATTCCAGAAAAATAAATGACCCAATCAAAAAATGGGCCAAAGAACTAAACAGACATTTCTCCAAAGAAGACATACAGATGGCTAACAAACACATGAAAAGATGCTCAACATCACTCATTATCAGAGAAATGCAAATCAAAACCACAATGAGGTACCATTACACACCAGTCAGGATGGCTGCTATCCAAAAGTCTACAAGCAATAAATGCTGGAGAGGGTGTGGAGAAAAGGGAACCCTCTTACACTGTTGGTGGGAATGCAAACTAGTACAGCCACTATGGAGAACAGTGTGGAGATTTCTTAAAAAACTGGAAATAGAACTGCCATATGACCCAGCAATCCCACTTCTGGGCATACACACTGAGGAAACCAGATCTGAAAGAGACACATGCACCCCAATGTTCATCGCAGCACTGTTTATAATAGCCAGGACATGGAAGCAACCTAGATGCCCATCAGCAGACAAATGGATAAGGAAGCTGTGGTACATATACACCATGGAATATTACTCAGCCATTAAAAAGAATTCATTTGAATCAGTTCTAATGAGATGGATGAAACTGGACCCCATTATACAGAGTGAAGTAAGCCAGAAAGATAAAGAACATTACAGCATACTAACACATATATATGGAATTTAGAAAGATGGTAACGACAACCCTATATGCAAAACAGAAAAAGAGACACAGAAGTACAGAACAGACTTTTGAACTCTGTGGGAGAAGATGAGGGTGGGATGTTGTGAAAGAACAGCATATATATTATCTATGGTAAAACAGGTCACCAGCCCAGGTGGGATGCATGAGACAAGTGCTCCAGCCTGGTGCACTGGGAAGACCCAGAGGAGTCGGGTGGAGAGGGGGGTGGGAGGGGGGATCGGGATGGGGAATACGTGTAAATCTATTGCTGGTTCATGTCAATGTATGACAAAACCCACTGAAAAAATAAATTAATTAATTAATTAAAAAAATAAAGATTAAAAAAATAAATAAATAAAAATGGAATGTAAAAAAATAACACCTTTTAAAATTGCACCAAAAAATACTTTGCACAAATCTTTGCATGTAAATCAGTGAAGTTAGAACACACCCTCACACCATACACAAAAATACACTCAAAATGGCTTAGAGACTTAAATATAAAATATGAAACTATAAAACTCCTAGAAGTGAGCATGGGAAAAACATTCTCTGCTATAAATTATACCAATGTTTTTTTATTGCCCCTAAGGCAATAGAAATAAAAACAAAAACAAGCAAATAAACAATCAAATTTCCAAGCTTTTGTACAGCAAAGGAAACCACAACAAAACAACATAAAACATAAAACAACAACAAAAAACACCCAATTAAAAAAAAATAGGCAGAAGACCTATATAGACATTTGTCCAAAGAAGATGTACAGATGACTGAGAGACCTATGAAGAGATGCTTGACATCACTAACTACTAGAGAAATGCAAGTCAGAACTACAATGAGGTACCACCTCATATCAGTCAGAACGGCCATCATTCAAGAGCTGGGGAGGGTGTGGAGAAAAGGGAACCCTCCTACACTGTTGGTGGGAAAGTAAGTTGGTGCAGCCACTATGAACAACAGCATGGACGTCCCCCAGAAAACTAAAAATCCAATTACCATATGATCTAGCAATCTCACTATTGGGCATACACCTAGACAAAACTCCAATTGAAAAAGATACATGCACCCCTATATTCATGGTAGCACTATTCACAATAGTCAAGGAAATAACCTAAATCAACAGAAGAATGGATAAAGAAGATGTGGTATATATAAATGGAACACTCAGGTCAGTTCAGTTCAGTTGCTCAGTCATGTCCGACTCTTTGTGACCCCATGAATCGCAGCACGCCAGGCCTCCCTGTCCATCACCAACTCCCAAAGTTTACTCAAACTCATGTCCATCGAGTCAGTGATGTCATCCAGTCATCTCATCCTCTGTCGTCCCCTTCTCCTCCTGCCCCCAATCCCTCCCAGCATCAGGGTCTTTTCCAATGAATCAACTCTTCACATGAGGTGGCCAAAGTACTGGAGTTTCAGCTTCAGCATCAGTCCTTCCAATGAACACCCAGGACGGATCTCCTTTAGGATGGACTGGTTGGATCTCCCTGCAGTCCAAGGGACTCTCAAGAGTCTTCTCCAACACCACAGTTCAAAAGCAGCAATTCTTTAGCACTCAGCTTTCTTTATAGTCCAACTCTCACATCCATACATGACTACTGGAAGAACCATAGCCTTGACCAGATGGACCTTTGTTGGCAAAGTAATGCCTCTGCTTTTTAATATGCTATCTAGGTTGGTCGTAACTTTCCTTCCAAGGAATAAGCGTCTTTTAATTTCATGGCTGCAGTCACCATCTGCAGTGATTTTGGAGCCCAAAAAAATGAAGTCTGACACTGTTTCTACTGTCTCCCCATCTATTTCCCATGAGGTGATGGGACCAGATGCCATGATCTTAGTTTTCTGAATGTTAAGCTTTAAGCCAACTTTTTCACTCTCCTCTTTCACTTTCAAGAGGCTTTTTAGTTCCTCTTCACTCTCAGCCATAAGGGTGGTGTCATCTGCATATCTGAGGTTATTGATATTTCTTCCGGCAATCTTGATTACAGCTTGTGCCTCTTCCAGCCCAGCATTTCTCATGATGTACTCGGCATATAAGTTAAATAAGCAGGGTGACAATGTACAGTCTTGATGTACTCCTTTTCCTATTTGGAACCAGTCTGTTGTTCCATGTCCAGTTCTAACTGTTGCTTCCTGACCTGCATACAGATTTCTCAAGAGGCAGGTCAGGTGGTCTGCTACTCCTGTCTTTTTCAGAATTTTCCATAGTTTGTGCTGATCCACACATTCAAAGGTCTTGGCATAGTCAATAAAGCAGAAATAGATGTTTTTCTGGAACTCTCTTGCTTTTTTGATGATCCAGCGGATATTGGCAATTTGATCTCTGGTTCCTCTGCCTATTCTAAAACCAACCTGAACATCTGAAAGTTCATGGTTCACGTATTGCTGAAGCCTGGCTTGGAGAATTTTGAGCATTACTTACTAACGTGTGAGATGAGGGCAATTGTGTGGTAGTTTCAGCATTCTTTCAGATTGCCTTTCTTAGGGATTGGAATGAAAACTGACCTTTTCCAGTCCTGTGGCCACTGCTGAGTTTTCCAAATTTGCTGGCATATTGAGTGCAGCACTTTCACAACATTATCTTTCAGGATTTGAAATAGCTCAATTGGAATTCCATCACATCCACTAGCTTCGTTCATAGTGATGCTTTCTAAGGCCCACTTGACTTCACATTCCAGGATGTCTGGCTCTAGGTGAGTGATCACACCATTGTGATTATCTGGGCCATGAAGATCTCTTTTGTACAGTTCTTCTGTGTATTCTTGCCACCTCTTCTTAATATCTTCTGCTTCTGCTAGGTCCATACCATTTCTGTCCTTTATCGAACCCATCTTTGCCTGAAATTTTCCCTTGATATCTCTAATTTTCTTGAAGAGATCTCTAGTCTTTCCCATTCTGTTGTCTTCCTCTATTTCTTTGCATTGATCGCTGAGGAAGGCTTTCTTATTTCTCCTTGCTATTCTTTGGAACTCTGCATTCAAATGGGAATATCTTTCCCTTTCTCCTTTGCTTTTCGCTTCTCTTTTTTCACAGCTATTTGTAAGCCCTCCTCAGACAACCATTTTGCCTTATTGCATTTCTTTTCCATGGGGATGTCTCCTGTAAAATGTCTTGAACCTCTGTCCATAGTTCATCAGGCTCTCTGTCTATCAGATCTAGTCAACCATAAAAAAGAATGAAATAATGCCATTTGCAGTAACATGGGTGCAACTCTAGCTATCATGCTAAGTGAAATAAGTCAGAAAGAGCAAGACAAATACCATGGTATCACTTAAGTTTGGAATCTAAAATATGGCACAAATGAGCCTATCTACAAAACAGAAATGGACTCACAGACATAGAGATCAGACTTGTGGTTGCTAACGGTTGGGGGGAGGGAAAGAGATGTACTGGGAGTTTGGGATGGGTAGATACTACTATTACATTTAGATGGATAAACAACAAAGTTCTACTGTATAGCATTAGATCCGATCTCTTGGGAGAAATCAAAATGGAAAGGAATATAAAAAAGAATGTATATGTTTCTATAATTTAGTCACTCTCCTATACAGCAGATATTGGCACAACATTGTAAATAGATTAAACTTTAATTTAAAAAAGAATTATGAGAGAAGATGTATAGCATAGTATAATTAATAAAATTACAACATTTAAAATCAGTGCAGCCATTATGAAAAACAGTATAAAGATTCCTTAAAAAATTAACAAAACTACCATATAATCTATGTATCCCACTTCTGGATATTTATTCAAGGATAAAAATACTTTGAAAACTTATACACACTTCTATGTTCATCACAGCACTATTTACAGTAATCAAGACATGGAAACAATCTTAGTGCCATCAAAAGATGATAGATAGAGAAGATGTGAGATGTGTGTGTGTGTGTGTGTGTGATGAAATACTACTCAGCCACAAAAATGAAATCTTGCCACTTACAACAACATGGATGGACCTTGAAATCTTATGCTAAATTAAATGTCAGATGGGGAAAAACAAATACAGCATGATTTCACTCATATATGGAATATAAAAACAAACAAGGAAGCAAAACAAAAATAAACAAACAAACCAAGCCAAACTATCTGGAGATCCCTGGAACAGAGCACTTGTTACCAAATGGAACAGGTGCAAGGGGAGTGTGAAATGGACCAACAGGATCAGTTGTATGGTGGCAGATACTAAACTTTTGGTGGTGAGCCCATTGTACCATATACTGAAGAAGAAATATAACATTTTATACATGATGTTTATGTTAATATTATAAACCAATATTATCAATAAATTTTTTAAATAAAAAATATGTGATTATATATATATATATACATATATATGTGTGTGTACATGTATATATATACACACACCCACACACACACAATGGAATTCTACTCAGCCACTTAAAAAGAATACAATTCTGCCATTTGCAACAACGTGCATGAACCTAGAGATTATTATACTCAGTGAGATAAGTCAGATGAGATAAGTCAGACAGAGAAAGACATGTACTGTATAACATCACTTATATGTGGAATCTAAACAAGAATACAAACAAATGTATATGTGAAACAGAAACAGATGCAACAGACATAGAAAACAAACTTACAGTTACCAAAGGGGAAGGAAGTGAGGAGGGACAAATCTGAAGTATTGGATTAACAGATACACACTACTATATGTAAAATAGATAAGCAACAAGGATATACTAGGTCACACAGGGAATTATACCAATGATTTTGTAATAATTTTCAATGGATTATAATCTGCAAAAATATGAATCACTTTGCTATACACCTGTAGGTAACATAATATGGGAAATCAACTATACTTCAATTAAAAAACTGTTAGTGCTTTAGAGCTTGATAAAAATGCACATGCATTTTTAATCACATTAACACAGAATGCGGTGTCTGTGTGTATAAATATATATACACAATAGAATATTTTCAACCATTAAAAGGAAGGAAATCTCATTTACAATGACATAGATGAACCAGAAAGACATTACTCTATTTGAAATAAGTCAGAGAAATTATAGAAGCTGATTCTATAGAAATAGAGAGTAGAATGTGGTTGCCATGGGTTGGGCAGGGGTGGGGGAAAGAAAAAGGATGATGCAGGTCAAAGGGAACAAATTTTCAGTTATGAGAAGAGTAAGTTCTGAGCATCTAATAGTGACTACAGTTAATAACATGCTATTGTGTACTTAAAAGTCCTAGAGAGTAGATATTAACATTATCAGAACAACAAAGGGTTAATTATGTGAGGTGACAAATTTGTTAATTATACTGATCTTGATAATTATTTCACAAATGTATATCAAATCATGTTATATACTTTAAACATATACAATTATATTTGTTAAATTTTCCCAATTACTGTTCCATAAAGTTTCAAAAAGACATTTAAAGACAAAGTCAGAATGACTTAATAATTATTGATAATAATAATAACAACTATTATTATTATTAATTCAAAATATTTATTAGGATTCTGTCAGTCTGCTCCTAGAGGAGCAGGGGAACAATGGTGAACAAAACAGCCGAGAGCTTTACTGTTGGGGAGTTTGTGTTTAAGTGGGAGACACATGATACACTAATTAAAAATACAACATAATGACAGAGAGAGCCAAGTGCTATGAGGAGATAAAGGGGTAGAGTCTGAAAAAGGCTGCTACGAGGGGTGGGTGACCAGGATAACCTTTCTATAGAAAGGACATTTAACATAGAGCAGAAGGAAGTTAGCAGTTGCTCTACCAGGAGGGCAGGCAAACTTTGGAAATCTAAAGTACAGCTAAGGCGGAGGGGGTCAGGGTAGGGTGGTTTGTTACAGTGGGAGGGAGAAATTTCCTTTATTATACTGGGTTAGTCAAAAAAGTTCATTAGGGTTTTTCCATAAGAGCCCACGGAAAAACCCAACTGAACTTTTTGACCAACCCAATTGCATCTTGGAAAAAAACTATGACAAACCTAGGCAGCATATTAAAAAGGAGAGATGTCATTTTGCTGACAAAGCTTCATATAGTCAAAGCTGTGGTTTTTCCAGTAGTCATGTATGGATGTGAGAGTTGGACCATAAGGAAGGCTGAGCACTGAAGAATTGATGCTTTCAAACTGTGGTGCACCGTTTATAATTACCAGGACATGGAGGCAACCTAGATGCCCATCAGCAGACGAGTGAATAAGGAAGATGTGGTACATATACACAATGGAATATTACTCAGCCTTTAAAAAGAATTCATTTGAATCAGTTCTAATGAGATGGATGAAACTGGAGCCCATTATACAGAGTGAAGTAAGCCAGAAAGATAAAGACCAATACAGTATACTAATGCATATATATGGAATTTAAAAAGACGGTAACCCAATATGCAAAACAGAAAAAGAGGCACAGATGTACAGAACAGACTTTGGGACTCTGTGGGAGAAGGCGAGGGTGGGATGTTCTGAGAGAACAGCATTAAAACAAGTATACTTTCAAGGGTGAAACAGATCACCAGCCCAGGTTGGATGCATGAGACAAGTGCTCAGGGCTGGTGCACTGGGAAGACCCAGAGGGATGGGATGGGGAGGGAGGCGGGAGGGGGGATCGGGATGGGGAACACATGTAAATCCATGGCTGATTCATGTCAATGTATGGCAAAAACCACTACAATATTGTAAAGTAATTAGCCTCCAACTAATAAAAATAAATGAAAAAAAAAAAGAAAGAAAATGTAATACCTTTCATATGACTGAAAAAAAAAAAAAAAACTGTGGTGCTGGAAATACTCTTGAGAGTCCCCTGGACAGCAAGGAGATCAAACCAGACAATCCTAAAGGAAATCACCCCTGAATATTCATTGGAAGGTCTGATGCTGAAGCTAAAGCTCCAATACTTTGGCCACCTGATGTGAAGAGCCAGCTCATTGGAAAAGACCTTGATGCTAGGAAAGACTGAGATCAGGAGAAGATGGTGACAGAGGATGAGATGGTTGCATTGTATCATCAACTCAATGGACACGAGTTTGAGCAAACTCCAGGAGATACTGAAGGACAGGGAAGCCTGGCGTGTTGCAGCCCAATGGGTTGCAAAGAGTCAGACACAACTGAGAGACTGAGTAACAATAATGATATCTCCATTATTTCAGGTTCTGGTCATAATCATACAAGTAGTGGATCACTCATATAGTATATGTTTCTTGTGATCCTGTAAACCACACTCTGGGCTCAGTGCTGGGGATGGTGGCCTATGACAAAATAAATATAAAAGTTCACCTTGTGAAGGATGAGTGCATGGTGTGTGTAGGCCAGGGGCATCCTGTCCTGTTTTGGGGAGTTTGCCTGAGGAGGCATGTTCTGGCTGAGAAGTAAAGGGTAAAGAGCTGACAAATGGGGAAAGCAGTATCCCAGGCAGAGGGGGCAGCACATGTCAAAGCCCTGTGGTCACAGGGAACACACAGGGTTCAGCTAAGAGCAGTGATGTCTGGGTTGGAGGGACAGCAGGATGCTGGCAAAGGCAGGGATCAGGGCTGTCCACCTGCAGGCTGACTGGGGACTCGGTCTGTGAATTGTGAGCAGCTGGAAGCTACTGAAGTATTTTAGGCCAGTTAAGAGTCTCAGAGCTCAGAGATTCCTTAAGACCTTGGGAAGAACAGTCTAGTTAGGCAGGTTTCAATGTGTCTCTACTTGTTCAGGTTTTCCTACAGGTTTATTTTGATCCATCCAGTGAAAAATTTGCCAACTTTTAATTATCTAATGTAATAACACAAGTGGGATTACACTAAGCAATGAAGTCTCAAAGAATTCCCATTCCAAGATTAGTCCAAGTTATCTGTTTTTATGAGATCATACTTGTTTATTATCCAGAAATTCCAAATATATATTCTAGGAAGAACTTGCCAGTGGTGCTAGTGGTAAAATACCTGCCTGCCAATGTAGGAGACACAAGAGACACAGGTTTGATCCCTCAGTTGGGAAGATCCCCTGGAGGAGGGCATGGCAACCCACTCCCTTATTCTTGCCTAGAGAATCCCATTGACAGAGGAGCCTGGAGGGCTACAGTCCATAAGGTCACAAAGAGTCAGACACAACTGAAGCAGCTTAACATGCATGCACACACGAAGTAGCCTAAAATGTTTCTCAGAGCTTCAAACTCTAAAATCTGCTCTGAAAATGAAGTTGAAGGAATTATACAATTTTAAGACTCTGGAATTGGAGTAAAACATAGAGATAAAAAACATAACCAAAGATTATATTTGGAGATTATTTTCCATGAAAAGGATAATAAAGACCTGCCTAATAATGAATCCAATCAGACAAAGAAATTTTATGAAACTTCTGTTCCATCACAATCAATCCAGTGCCCACAACCACTTATCTAGCAGCTGAGATTCAGAATAAAGAATGCTCTGAGGCACTGCCTGTAAACGTTAAGGAAGAACTTTCTTCTATTAACAAAGTTAATACCTGAACAAACAAAGCCAAAAAGAGCAAACTGATACAGGAAGATCAAGCTCATTAAACTCAGGGAAGCTTGAATGAGGCATTCCAGGTCAAATTAATTGGCTCAAAGGAGTTTATAAAAATTACACAGAAATTACAGAACATGGACTATTGACAACTTCAGATATGCAAATGATAGCACTCTAATGGCAGAAAGTGAAGAGGAACTAAAGAATCTCTTGATGAGGGTGAAGGAGGAGAGTGAAAAAGCCTGCTTAAAACTAAATATTCAAAAATCAAAGATCACGGCATCCAGTCCCATCACTTCATGAAAAACAGAAGGAGAGAAGGTATAAGCAGTGACAGGTTTCCTCTTCTTGGGCTCTAAAATCACCGAGGATGGTGACTGCAGCCATGAAATTAGAAGACAACTGCTTCTTGGCAGGAAAGCCTAGACAAACCTAGACAGCATATTAAAAAGCAAAGACATCACCTTGCTGGCAAAGGTCTGTAAATCAAAGCTATGGTCTTCCCAGTAGTCATATACAGTTGTGAGAGTTGGACCCTAAAGAAGCCACTGCAATGAAGAATTGATGCTTTTGAACTGTGGTGCTGGAGAAGACTCCTGAGAGTCCCTTGGAGAGCAATGACATCAAACCAGTCAGTCTTAAAGGAAATCAACCTTGACTACTCACTGGATCACTACAAACTGTAGAAAATTCTTCAAGAGATGGGAATACCAGACCACCTGACCTGCCTCTTGAGAAACCTATATGCAGGTCAGGAAGCAACAGTTAGAACTGGACATGGAACAACAAACTGGTTCCAAATAGGAAAAGGAGTACATCAAGGCTGTATATTGTCACCCTGCTTATTTAACTTATATGCAGAGTACATCATGAGAAACGCTGGGCTGGAAGAGGCACAAGCTGAAATCAAGATTGCCGGGAGAAATATTAATTACCTCAAATATGCAGATGACACCACCCTTATGGCAGAAAGTGAAGAGGAACTGAAAAGCCTCTTGATGAGGCTTTCCCGACTCAATGGACATGAGTTTGAGTAAACTCTGGGAGTTGGTGATGGACAGGGAGGCCTGACGTGCTGCAGTCCATGGGGTCTCAAAGAGTCAGACACAACTGAGAGACTGAACTGAACTGAATTGATTGGAAGGACTGATGCTAAAGCTGAAGCTTCAATACTTTGGCCACCTGATGGAAAAAGCTGACTCATTGGAAAACATCCTGATGCTGGGAAATATTGAGGGCAGAACAAGAAGAGGGTGATAGAGGATGAGATGGTTGGATGTCATCACTGATGCAATGGACTTGAACTTGGGAAGACTCCAGGATATGGTGAGGGACAGGGAAGCCTGGGGTGCTGCAGTCCTTGGGGTCACAAAGAATCAAATATGACTTGGCAACTGAACAAAAACAACTATAGAATGTGGAGGGGAATAGGCATGAAGGTGCAAATATCAAGGCAGAGACTGTGAAAGATACTGGTTTTACTTTTGTCATATTCACAAACTCAGAGAAAACCAGAAGAGAAGGATATAAGAAAATTCAAAAGTAGCTGGACTTGTGAAGTGATGTATTAGGAACCATCTTAAATTTGGAACAATAAAAAGTTAAGAGTTTATACAGCTGACATTTCCAGTGCATATCCTTAACATCACACATGACTCTCTACCCGGGTGCTTCCTCCCAGCCCCCACCCCAGGAGGCCAGGAGTGTCTAAAGGTCAGTGGAGTAGTCCTCAACCACTTGTGGCTGGGAAAAGAAGAAACACTCCTACCTTTCATTTGGTATATAGGACCACTCTGAAACATCTCATGTACTATATCCCAGATCACAATCTACAGATCTGATTATTAATAGTTCCTTACTGGCTGCTTTCTCTTGTGTGTCTCATTCCCTCCCCAGCCCCCTAGTATTTCATGGGACCACCTGCTAAATAAACTATTTCACTTAGATCCTTGTCTTTTGGAAAAACATTTCTAACAACCAGGAAAGAGGAAAGTGGGATAAGGGAGTAGAAGTAAACATTTTAAAGCAGTTTTTTAAAAGAGAGCTTTTTTAAAAAAGAGCTTTATGGTCATATATTTGTGATATTCCTAAATGAAACAATAGCTTAACCATATTAAGAGGTTCAGCCTTCCTAACTCTATAGGTAATTTGAAAGTTAAAAGGAAATGTGAATCTATCTTTGGGCTAATAAGACAAAATAATTGTCATGTTTTAGATTTCTTCTTACATACTGTACAGATCTCCTGGCTCCTCCAACCCACCTCAACACACACACAAAATTATCATATTAGCAATTCTAAACTTATTAATTCACAGTCTTGGGAATAAATCTGCTTACTTTTAGTTTGCATTTTACTTGTTCAGGAATATATGATTACTTAACACTTTTGTGATTAAGTTTTTATTATTTCTGAAAAAGAGTAAGAAGTAGAACAAAAGAAAATTATTCTACCAGCAACAAGTAGTAGCTGAGTCATATCCTTATTATTAAGAGATTAAGTGCACAGATAAACCTTCAGTTTTCAAGGTACAATTGTAGACTGGTCCACCAGTCTCTGCATCTTCTCATGAAGCTAGTTTCAATAACACTAGCCAAATAAATGAAAATTGATCCCTCAAAAATACTACTTGACATATTCTTGTATGAAAGGACTTTGTAAAAAAGGGCTGTTATTTCCAACTTCCACCCTCCTTGGAGATTTATTCTGAACCCTATCCCCAGGGCTCTGCTGTGCAATAGACTAGGTTAAAAAACAAAGATGGACGTGTCTTGATTGTTTGACCTGATGAATGAGATTTCAGAATATTTCCCTGAAATCTGCTGCATCTACAGACTACCATATCTGTTTGACAGATTCAGAACAAATGATATATGATCAGCATAGGAAGATTCTCACTTCATGATAATTAGTGAATTGCAAAGGAACCCCAAAACCATGCTAAAGAGTCTCAATTCATCAAAATAACACTCTTTTACCCAAGAAGCAACCAACTTTGTAAATATATGTATAAGTAAATATATCATCATTTATTCATTCACATAATAAAATTTATTCTGAACCTATTATTTGCCAGATGCTAGGACAAGCATTAGGACTTTAAAAACCCTTTCCTTGACCTTGAATGTCTATAGATGAATAAAAGAATCATGTATACAATAGGTGCAATTAAATGTTCCAAGTGACATGTTGCAAACCAAGTCTACTAGTTCATTCACAGATTCATTCAACAAGTTTTGTACACCTATTGTGTGCTGAGGATCATTTCAATTACAAGTAATTGAGGGGCAGAGTTACCTTAAAGGAAAGATATAGTTGGTTATTTTAAATATGTAATGGCACGATTCTACACATGTGTATTACCTGGCTAATTGAAGAAAACTTATTAGAGGTAAATGTCTTTCCTTTGCACACCAAGAAAAGAAATGAAAGCCCAAACCAGTTAAGAATGATGTTTGAGAACCATAAAATAACTGTCCTTACCAGGAGTACAGAATTGTTCCCACAACAGATGTAAGTCTACTGCTTTCTTGTTTTTGCTTTGCCAGGCCAAAGTCAGCTACAATTAAAAAACAAAGCAATTTTATTATATTTTCCCAGAATTAACACTGTTCCTTAGCTTTTAACATTCTGCAGAAAACAAAATAACAAAAAACTATTACAATTCACAAGAGAAAGTTTTTCTTGTCTTTCCCTGTCAAAATGCCCCATGTACAATATTCTGAACCATTCCCAGTTTTCATTAATGGTATACATACATTATGCCATTATATGTATTGACATAATAAGATCTATCATTAAAAATATTAAAATAAGTCTTGCTGACTGAAAGATAGGACAAGGCACTTTTGAACTTGTAATTCTACTTTTTAGATTATTCTTTATAATTTTCAAATAAATAAAATGAACCTAATGTTTTGGCATATGGTAGTCATCATCTAATGGGCCAAAATAAATAAATAAATATGCTAAGCCTAAATAATCACCATGAAGATCTGAAAACCTGAAATTAATGGCATCTATCTGTATGAAGTCACAGTAAATACAATATTCACAGTTAAATCAAAATACATATATAATAATATGCTTAATGTTAATATAAAAGATTCTAATTTTTAAACTATAACACTAAATATTTATATTTAACATTAGTCCTAGCTAAATTCTTCCAAGAGTGTTCAAATACTTCTCTTTTTAAGCCACTCAACAACTAATATCAAAGTGGTAGAAACAGATACTCTTCCTTTTACTATTGTAAGGATTTGCAAACTTTTCAAGAAGTTTAATTACTAGAATTACACAAAAGTACAGAGTTGAACAAGGGCAAAAATTCAAGTTGCTATTCCTAGTAAAGTTTGATGTTCACAATATGACTTTTTTAAGTGCACTAAATATGTATGGAATTTCACTGTGATAAATTTTCAATACAACGTACTTGATTGTCTATAATAAAATGTCTTTGACAGGTTGAAAATATTTTGAAGTACTTGACTTTGTTCATAGTAATATTAATTTGTGTTATGAATAACAATCAGGTCAGTTCAGTCACTCAGTCATGACTCTTTGCGACCCCATGGACTGCAGCATGCCAGGCTTCCCTGTCCACCACCAACTCCCGGAGTTTACTCAAACTCATGCCCATTGAGTCAGTGATGCCATCCAATCATCACATCCTCTGTTGTTCCCTTCTCCTCCTGCCTTCAATCTTTCCCACCTTCAATCTTTTCAAACGAGTCAGTTCTTCACATACCAGTGTACTAAACAACAACCTTGAATTAGCATAGGTTTAGCTGCTTACATATATTGTCTGTGCTAATACTCAACAATGGGATAGCAATTATTATAGTTAGTGCCTCTTAGTGATTAAAAGGAGAAGGCAATGGCAACACACTCCAGTACTCTTGCCTGAAGAACCCCATGGACGGAGGAGCCTGGTGGGCTGCAGTCCATGGGGTCGCTAAGAGTCGGACATGACTGAGCGACTTCACTTTCACTTTTCACTTTCATGCTTTGGAGAAGGAAATGGCAACCCACTCCAGTGTTCTTACCTGGAGAATCCCAGGGATACGGGAGCCTGGTGGACTGCTGTCTATGGGTCACACACAGTCGGACATGACTGAAGTGATTTAGCAGCAGCAGTGATTAAAGGCAAGGACTCTGGAACCAGACAGGCTCAATTCAAACCCCAGCCTCATTATGTGCTACCTGAGTAACCCTGGGGAAGTTATTTAATTTCTGTTTGTAATAGTTTTCTTATCTGTAAAAGTAGTAAGTACTATAATATTAAAATGTGAATAAGTTAAAATATACAAATGTAGTATATATATCACAGTGATAACCAACTGATATATATTGTTATTTAATCTCACAGTGACCCATTTTACAGATGAAGAAACGGAAGTTCAAAGAGAATATAGGTAGAAATGAATAGTTACACATGAATTTGTGGTTGTTCAATTCTAAAGCCCCAAATCCTCATCAAAACACAATACAGTAGCTGCCAACAAAGGAAAATCAGGCCTAGGTAATTTCATTTACAAAATCAACCAAACATTTAGAGAGTAGATGTCAGTCATGCCCAAGCTCTACCAGAAAACAGAAGAGGAGAGAACACTTTCCAGCTCAGCTTACGAAATCAGTATTACCCGGAACCAGATCCAAACAAAGGCATTATAAGAAAAGAAAACCACAGGACAACATTTCCCATGAGAACAGATGCTAAAATTACCAATAAAATATAAGTAAATTCAATCTAGAGGTATATTTAAAAGGATAACCCATAATAATCAAGTGGAGTTTATGCTAGAAATACAAGGCTGGTCCAACATTTAAAAATGAATCACTATTGCTTCCCAGATCAGAACATTAGAGAAGGAAATCATATGATCATCTCAATTGTTGTATAAGAAGAACTTGACAAAATTCAGCATCTATTCTTTTCAGCAAAATGGGAAATAGGATTTCCTTAACCCAATAAAGGGCACCTGTAAAAAACGTACAGCTAACTCTCTACTTAATGTTAAAAGACTGAACGTCCCTCCCTTAAGATCAAAAGCAAGGCTGGATATTATCGCAACTTACAATGATCATTTCACAATATATAACAAATACCAAATCATTATGTTATACACTAAAAACTAACATAATGTTGTATGTCAATCAGGTCTCAATTAAAGCATAAAAGAAAAGATATAGTTGTCTTGTTAATATCCTGATAGATATTTTGAAGAGACTGTCATATAAGCACATCTTTGATGGGCCTTGATAACTAAATTTTAAAAATAAATCAGAAAATATTATTTTCTCTTTCCTTTCAAGGAAGAAGAAGAAGAAAGCATACTAATTATACAGTAGCATAGAAACAAATACCTAGGAAAACATGACAAAAGATATGAAAGACCTATGCAGAGAAAATTATAAAATTTTGTTACAGAGTCAATAAAGACTAGAATTAATGGAGAGAAAGTCCAAATTTATGGGTTGGAATTTTCAATATTATATAAATTTCATTCTTTCTAAGTTAATTTATGTAATTCCAATCAAATGCCTCTTCATATTTTGAGTGGATCTTCACAAATTGAGTATAAAATTAATACAGAAATAGAAAAGGCCAAGAGAAGCCATGGATTTTTATAGAAAAAGTAGCTTTCTACAATGAACTAATAATTATTACAAGGCTATAGTAATTAAGACAAAGTTGCATAAACTCAAGGCTACAAACAAAAAGGCAAGAATGTCCACTCTCACCATTTCTATTCACGATTATACTACAAACTCAAGTAAACACAATAACTGCACACAAATTTTTCTGCAAAGATTGATTTTTATTTCTCTTTGATTCCTTGGAGTGACATTACTAAATACTATGAGAAATATATGTTTAATTTCATTAAAATATTACCAAGTCAAAATATTTTCCAGTGTGTTCTCACCAGACATGAATAGAGGTCTAGTTGTTTCTGCCTCTTCATCAGCGTTTGTAGTTGTCAGGGTTTTTTAATTAGCCATTTTAATTACTATGCAGTGAAAGCTCAGTGTAGCTTTAATTTGAATTTTGCTAATGACTAATGGTGTTGAGCAATTTTTATGTATTTATTTGCCATCAGTGTATCTTCTTTGTTGTTGTTGTTAATTAATTTATTTTAATTGGAGGCTAATTACTTTACAATATTGTAGTGGTTTTTGCCACACATTGACATGAATCAGCCATGGGTGTACATGTGTTCCTCATCCTGAATCCCCCTCCCGGCTCCCCCCTCATCCCATCCCTCAGCGTCATCCCAGTGCACCAGCCCTGAGCACCTGGTCTCATGCATAGAACCTGGACTGGCAATCTGTTTCACATATGATAATATACATGTTTCAAAGCTATACTCTCAAATCATCCCACCCTCGCCTTCTCCTACAGAGCCCAAAAGACTGTTCTATACATCTGTGTCTCTTTCTCTGTCTCGCATATAGGGTCATGGTAACCACCTTTCTAAATTCCATATATATGCATTCAGTTCAGTTCAGTTCAGATCAGTTGCTCAGTCGTGTCTGACTCTTCGTGACCCCATGAATCACAGCACACCACGCCTTCCTGTCCATCACAAACTCCCGGAGTTTACCCAATCTCATGTCCATCAAGTTGGTGATGCCGTCCAGCTATCTCATCCTCTATCGTCCCCTTCTCCTCCTGCCCCCAATCCCTCCCAGCATCAGGGTCTTTTCCAATGAGTCAACTCTTCGCATCAAGTGGCCAAAGTATTGGAGTTTCAGCTTCAGCATCAGTCCTTCCAATGAACACCCAGGACTGATCTCCTTGAGGATGGACTGGTTGGATCTCCTTGCAGTCCAAGGGACTCTCAAGAGTCTTCTCCAACACCACAATTCAAAAGCATCAATTCTTCAGCACTCAGCTTTCTTCACAGTCCAACTCTCACATCCATAGATGACCACTGGAAAAACTATAGCCATGACTAGACAGACCTTTGTTGGCAAAGTAATGTCTCTGCTTTTTAATATGCTATCTAGTTGGTCATAACTTTCCTTCCAAGGAGTAAGTGTCTTTTAAGTTCAAGGCTGCAATCACCAACTGCAGTGATTTTGGAGCCCCCAAAAATAAAGCCTAACACTGTTTCCACTGTTTCCCCATCTATTTCCCATGAAGTGATGGGACCAGATGCCATGATCTTAGTTTTCTGAATGTTGAGCTTTAAGCCAACTTTTTCACTCTCCTCTTTCACTTTCCTCAAGAAGCTTTTTAGTTCCTTTTCACTTTCTGCCATAAGGGTGGTGTCATCTGCATATCTGAGGTTATTGATATTTCTCCAGGCAATCTCAATTTCAGCTTGTGCCTCTTCCAGCCCAGCGTTTCTCATGATGTACTCTGCATGGAAGTTAAATAAGCAGGGTGACAATATACAGCCTTGACATACGCCTTTTCCTATTTAGAACCAGTCTGTTGTTCCATGCCCAGTTCTAACTGTTGCTTCCTGACCTGCATACAGGTTTCTCAAGAGGCAGGTCAAGTGGTCTGGTATTCCCATCTCTTTCAGAATTTTCCACACTTTATTGTGATCTACACAGTCAAAGTCTTTGGCATAGTCAATAAAGCAGAAATAGATGTTTTTCTGGAACTCTCTTGCTTTTTTGATGATCCAGCAGATGTTGCACACGCCCGCGATAGTATACTGTATTGGTGTTTTTCGTTCTGACTTACTTCACTCTGTATAATAGGCTCCAGTTTCATCCACCTCATTAGAACTGATTCAAATGCATTCTTTTTAATGGCTGAGTAATATTCCATTGTGTATATGTACCATAGCTTTCTTATCCATTCATCTGCCAATGGGCATCTAGGTTGCTTCCATGTCCTGGCTATTGTGAACAGTGCTGCGATGAACACTAGGGTACATGTGTCTCTTTCAATTCTGGTTTCCTCGGTGTGTATGCCCAGCAGAGGGATTGCTGAGTCGTATGGCAGTTCTATTTCCAGTTTTTGAAGGAATCTCCACACTGTTCTCCATAGTGGCTGTAGTTTGCATTCCCACCAACAGTGTAAGAGGGTTCCCTTTTCTCCACACCCTCTCCAGCATTTATTGTTTGTAGACTTTTGGATAGCAGCCATTCTGACTGGCATGAGATGGTACCTCATTGTGGTTTTGATTTGCATTTCTCTGATAATGAGTGATGTTGAGCATATTGGCACGTGTTTGTTAGCCACCTATATGTTTTCTTTGGAGAAATGTCTGTTTAGTTCTTTCGCCCAATTTTTGAATGGGTCATTTATTTTTCTGGAATTGAGCTGCAGGAGCTGCTTGTATAGTTTTTAGATTAATTCTTTGTCAGTTGCTTCATTTGCTATTATTTTCTCCTATTCTGAAGGTTGTCTTTTCACCTTGCTTATAGTTTCCTTCGTTGTGCAAAAGCTTTTGAGTTTAATTAGGTCCCATTTGTTTAGTTTTGCTTTTATTTCCAATATTCTGGGAGGTGAGTCAAAGAAGATCCTGCTATGATTTATGTCAGAGAGGGTTTTGCCTATGTTTTCCTCTAGGAATTTTATAGTTTCTGGTCTTACGTTTAGATCTTTAATCCATTTTGAGTTTATTTTTGTGTATGGTGTTAGAAAGTGTTGTAGTTTCATTCTTTTACAAGTGGTTGACCAGTTTTCCCAGCACCACTTGTTAAAGAGGTTCTCTTTTCTCCATAGTATATTCTTGCCTCCTTTGTCAAAGATAAAGTGTCCATAGGTGCATGGATTTATCTCTGAGCTTTCTATTTTGTTCCATTGATCTATATTTGTCTTTGTGCCAGTACCATGCTGTCTTGATGACTGCAGCTTTGTAGTATAGCCTGAAGTCAGGCAGGTTGATTCCTCCAGTTCCATTCTTCTTTCTCGAGATTGCTTTGGCTATTCAAGGTTTTTTTGTATTTCCATACAAGTTGTGAAATTATTTGTTCTAGTTCTCTGAAAAATACCGTTGGTAGCTTGATAGGGATTGCATTGAATCTATAGATTGCTTTAGGTAGTATATTCATTTTCACTATGTTGATTCTTCCAATCCATGAGCATGGTATATTTCTCCATCTGTTTGTGTCCTCTTTGATTTCTTTCATCAGTGTTTTATAGTTTTCTATATATAGGTCTTTTGTTTCTTTAGGTAGATTTATTACTAAGTATTTTATTCTTTTCGTTGCAATGGTGAATGGGATTGTTTCCTTAATTTCTCTTTCTGTTTTCTCATTGTTAGTGTATAGGAATGTAAGGGATTTCTGTGTGTTAATTTTATATCCTGCTGCTGCTGCTATCCTGCAACTTTACTATATTCACTGATTAGCTCTAGTAATTTTCTGGTAGAGTCTTTAGGGTTTTCTATGTAGAGGATCATGTCATCTGCAAACAGTGAGAGTTTTACTTCTTCTTTTCCAATCTGGATTCCTTTTATTTCTTTTACTGCTCTGATTGCTATGGCCAAAACTTCCAAAACTATATTGAAGAGTAATGGTGAGAGTGGGAACCCTTTTCTTATTTCTGACCTTAGGGGAAATGCTTTCAATTTCCACCATTGAGGATAATGTTTGCTGTGGGTATGTCATATATAGCATTTATTATGTTGAGGTATATTCTTTCTATTCCTACTTTCTGGAGGGTTTTTATCATAAATGGATGTTGAATTTTGTCAAAGGCTTTCTCTGCATCTATTGAGATAATCATATGGTTTTTATCTTTCAATTTGTTAATGTGGTGTATCACATTGATTGATTTGAGAATGATGAAGAATCCTTACATCCCTGGGATAAGACCCACTTGGTCATGGTGTATGATCTTTTTAATATGTTGTTGGATTCTGTTTGCTAGAATTTTGTTAAGGATTTTTGCATCTATGTTCATCAGTGATGTTCGCCTGTGGTTTTCTTTTTCTGTGGCATCTTTGTCTGGTTTTGGAATTAGGGTGATGGTGGCCTCATGGAATGAGTTTGGAAGTTTACCTTCTTCTGTAATTTTCTGGAAGAGTTTGAGTAGGATAGGTATTAGTTTTTCTCTAAATTTTTTGTAGAATTCAGCTGTGAAGCCATCTGGTCCTGGGCTTTTGTTTGTTGGAAGATTTCTGATTACAGTTTCAATTTCCGTACTTGTGATGGGTTTGTTAAGATTGTCTATTTCTTCCTGGTTCCATTATGGAAAGTTATACTTTTCTAAGAATTTGCCCATTTCTTCCAAGTTGTCCATTTCATTGGCATGTAATTGCTGTTAGTAGTCTCTTATGATCTTTTATATTTCAGTGTTGTCTGTTGTGATCTCTCCATTTTCATTTCTAATTTTGTTGATTTGATTATTCTCCCTTTTTTGATGAGTTTCTTGATGAGTCTGGCTAATAGTTTGTCAATTTTATTTATCTTCTCAAAGAACCAGCTTTTAGTTTTGTTGATTCTTGCTATGATCTCTTTTGTTTCTTTTGCACTTATTTCTGCCCTAATTTTTATAATTTCTTTTCTTCTTCTATCCCTGGGGTTCTTCATTTCTTCCTTTTCTAGTTGCTTTACATGTTGAGTTAGGTTATTTATTTGATTTTTTCCTGTTTCTTAATGTAAGCCTGTATTGCTATGAACCTTCCCCTTAGCACTGCTTTTACAGTGTCCCATAGGTTTCGGGTTGTTGTGTTTTCATTTTCATTTGTTTCTATAAATATTTTGATTTATTTTTTTATTTCTTCTCTGATTTGTTGGTTATTCAGAAGCATGTTATTTAGTCTCCATATGTTGGCATTTTTAATAGTTTTTTTTCCTGTAATTGACATCTAATCTTACTGCAATGTGATCAGAAAAGATGCTTGGAGTGATTTCAATTTTTTTGAATTTACCAAGACTAGATTTATGTGATCCAGGATGTGATCTATCCTGGATAAGGTTCTGTGTGCATTTTAGAAAAAGGTAAAATTTATTGTTTTGGGGTTAAATGTCCTATAGATATCAATTAAGTCTAACTGCTCCATTGTATCATTTAAAGCTTTTATTTCCTTGCTAATTTTCTGTTTAGTTGATCTATCCATAGGTGTGAGTGGGGTATTAAAGTCTCCCACTATTATTGTGTTATTGTTAATTTCCCCTTTCATACTTGTATTTGCCTTACATATTGTGGTGCTCCTATGTTGGGTGCATATATATTTATAATTGTTATATCTTCTTCTTGGAGTGATCCTTTGATCATTATATAGTGTCCTTTTTTGTCTCTTTTCACAGCTTTATTTCAAAGTCTATTTTATCTGATATGAGTATTGCGACTCCTGCTTTCTTATGGTCTCCATTTGTGTGAAATATCTTTTTCCAGCCCTTCACTTTCATTCTGTATGTGTTCCTTGTTTTGAGGTGGCTCTCTTGTAGAGCATATATAGGGGTCTTGTTTTTTTATCCATTCAGCCAGGCTTTGTCTTTGGGGCATTCAACCCATTTACATTTAAGGTAATTATTGATAAGTATGATCCCATTGCCATTTACTTTGTTGTTTTGGGTTCAAGTTTATACTCCCTTTCAGTGTTTCCTGTCTAGAGAAGATCCTTTAGCATTTGTTGAAGAGCTGGTTTGGTGGTGTTGAATTCTCTCAGCTTTTGCTTGTCTGTAAAGCTTTTGAATTCTCCTTCATATTTGAATGAGATCCTTGCTGGGTACAGTAACCTGGGTTGGAGGTTTTTCTCTTTCATCACTTTAAGTATGTCCTTCCAATCCCTTCTGGCCTGAAGAGTTTCTATTGAAAGATCATCTGTTATCCTTATGGGAATCCCCTTGTGTGTTATTTGTTGTTTTTCCACTGCTGCTTTTAACATTTGTTCTTTGTGTTTGATCTTTGTTAATTTGATTATTATGTGTCTTCAGGTGTTTTGCCTTGGGTTTATCCTGTTTGGGACTCTCTGGGTTTCTTGGACTTGGGTGGCTATTTCCTTCCCAATTTTAGGGATGTTTTCAACATTATCTCCTCAACTATTTTCTCATGACCTTTCTTTTTGTCTTCTTCTTCTTCTGGGACTCCTATGATTCGAATGTTAGGCATCTGACATGGTCCCAGAGGTCTCTGAGGTTGTCCTAATTTCAATTCTTTTTTCCTTTCTGCTCTATTTATTTCCACCATTCCATCTTCTACCTCACTTATCCTATCTTCTGCCTCAGTTATTCTACTGTTGGTTCCCTCCAGAGTGTTTTTTTTAGCTCATTTATTGCATTATTCATTATTGGTTGACTCTTTTTTTATTTCTTTTAGGTCCTTATTAAACATTTCTTGCATCTTCTCAATATTTGTCCCCAGGGTATTTATTTGTAACTCCATTTTGTTTTCAAGATTTTGTATCATTTTTACTACCATTATTCTGAATTCTTTTTCAGGTAGACTCCCTATCTCTTCCTCTTCTGTTTGGTTTGGTGGGCATTTATCATGTCTCTTTACCTGCTGAGTATTTCTCTGCCTTTTCATCTTGTTTAGCTTGCTTGTGGAGGTTTTTCCCTGTGGGTGGGGTTGGACGAGTAGCTTGTCAAGGTTTTCTGGTTAGGGAAGCTTGCGTCGGTGTTCTGGTGGGTGGGGCTGGATTTCTTCTCTCTGGAGTGCAATGAAGTATCCAGTAGTGCGTTTTGAGATGTCTATGGGTTTGGTGTGACTTTGGGCAGCCTGTATACTAAAGCTAAGGGCTATGTTCCTGTGTTTCTGGAGAATTTTTATGGTATGTCTTGCTCTGGAACTTGTTGGCTCCTGGGTGGATCTTGGTTTCAGTGTATGTATGGAGGCTTTTGGATGGTCTTATTAATTAATGTTCCCTGGAATCAGGAGTTCTCTGATGTTCTCAGGTTTTGGACTTAAGCCTCCTGCCTCTGGTTTTCAGTCTTATTCTTACAGTAGCCTCAAGACTTCTCCATCCATACAGCACCAATGATAAAACATCTAGGTTAATGGAGAAAAGATTCTCCACAATGAGGGACACCCAGAAAGGTTCGCTGAGTTACATGGAGAAGAGAAGAGGGAGGAGGGAGATAGAGGTGACCAGGAGGAGAAGCGGGAGAATCAAAAGGGGAGACAGCAAGCTAGCCAGTAATCACTTCCCTATATGCTCTCCACAGCCTGGAACACTCAGAGAGGCTCACGGAGTTACATAGAGAAGAGAAGAGGGAGGAAGGAGATAGAGGTGAGCAGGAGGAGACATGGGGAAGGGGGGGATTCAAAAGCAGAGAGACAGATCTAGCCAGTAATCAGTTCCCTAAGTGTTCTCCACAGCCCAGAATACCCAAAGAGATTCACAGAGTTGGGTAGAGAAGACAAGGAGGTAGGAGGAGATATAGGTGACCTGGGGGAGAAAACGGAGATTCAAAGGGGGGAGGGGGCAATCAAGCCAGTAATCACACTCCTAAGTAAAAATGGGTACTGGAGATTTGATTCTTAAAGGTACAAAATTGATTAAAAATACCAAAAAGCAAAGATTAAAAATCTAGAGTAGAGGTTAGACTCTCAAAAATACAATATTAAAAAAGCAAAACAAAATCATAAAAGTTATAAAAAATGTATATGAAATTAAGGTCTTTTTTTGCAAGGTAATAGTAGGTTATAAAAATGAAAATTAAAGGAGTAGTAAAGGACTTAATTTTTTTTTAATTTAAATTTAAAAATTTTTAATTTAAAAATGATAATAGTAAAAATATATCTAAGAATTTCTTTGGAGCTGTTGCAGGCAGTATGGAGTCAGCTCAGTTTCAGATAGTTCCTTGTTCCAGCTTATACTTCTCAGAGTATAGGCCCCTTCAATGTAAGTTGTGCTAACTACAGAGGTTTTAATCTATTGCACCTGTCACTTCCAAAGTGGTCCCCTCTGTTTATTTCCCCTTCTTCTGTTTGCTGGTCTCTTCAGTGTCTAATTTCCACCCTGACACAAGGGGTGCGGTGGTGGTCACTTTTTTTTTTTTTTTTTAGGCTTGCTTGTTCAGTCACACTTTGGGGAGGGAGGAACACTGCAAACAAATATCACTTGGATTGTGGGGGAGCGCTGCACATGTCCCGGCCCTGGTTGCCCCGCTCACGGGCGTGTATGCTTTCCCTGTCTCACTGCTTCAAGCTTCCAGGTTGCTCGCAGAGGAACTGTCTAAAGTGGGCCCTGGGTTGTGTGCCCTTCCCAGGTCCGAGGAGCTCAGGCAAACCAGGTGCTTGGCGAGCGCACTCTCCCAGCTTTGGTGATGCGTCTTATCGCCGCCCCCCCCCCCCCATCCAGCCGCTCGGTTTTCCCCAGGTGCGCCATCTCAGGTGTGCCGTGTGTCTCTTCTGGGGAGCTGATCTCTGGCTTCAACCCTCCTGGCAGATATCATCTGTCCAGGATCCCAGGAAGGCCTGGTTGGCACCTGGGAGCCTGCTCACAGTTTAGTGGAAGATGCCATCTCTGGGGCTGAGTTTGCCCCTTTCCAGCTCTAGCTGTCACCCGCCTGCCTCCCTGCCTCTGGCAGGGGATGGGCTGGTCCACAGTCAGCTAGCTCTCCTCTGGTATTCACTCAGTCCTTTGTTCTGTGTGCAGGGCTGGCAGTGCCTTCGGTTAGGGCTTTTCACGGCAAAGTGCTCTCTCTCTCTTTTTTTTCTCTCTCTCTCCCTGTCTGTCCCACAGTTTGGGTTGCTATTTCACATTAGCTCCCTCAGATTGCCCTCAGGGCTTTCAGGCTCAGTTCTTACCCTAAGCAATGCAGCCTGTACCTCCCTGTTCAGCCCCTGCTTGCTGGTGGTGGATGCAAGCATCTGGACTACTTCTCCACTGAGAACTGCCATTAGGCACGCAATCTGTGGGCTGGCTAGCTAGCTAGCTAGCTATGTATGTATGTATGTATGTATGTATTTTTCCTCCCGGTTATGTTGCCCTCTGAGATTTCAAAACTCCCCACAGACCCGCTGGTGAGAAGGTTTCCTGGTGTTTGGAAACTTCTCTTTTACTACTTCCTCCCTGGGACGGATCTCCATCCCTAACTCTTTTGTCTCTCTTTTTATCTTCTATATTTTGTCCTACCTCCTTTCGTAGACAACGGGCTGCCTTTCTGGGTGCCTGGTGTCCTCTGCCAGTGTTCAGAGTTGTTTTGTGGAATTTGCTCAGTGTTCAAATGTTCTTTCAATGAATTTGTCAGGGAGAAAGTGGTCTCCCTGTCCTATTCCTCCGCCATCTTCTGTATCTTCTTTAGTGAAGTGCTTGTCAAAATTTGGCCCTTTTTTCCATTGGGTTGTTTGTTTTCTTATTACTGAGCTTTCTTATTCCTTGTATTATTGTTACAAATTCTTTGTTAAATAGATGACCTACACATATTTTCTCCCAGTCTGCAATTTGTCTTTTCATTCTATTAGTAATATCTTTCATAGACCATAAGTTTTAAACTTCAATGAAATTCAATGAATTAATATTTTCTTTTATATATTATGATTTTGATGTTATGAGTTCTTCCCTGGTGGCTCAGATGGTAAAGTGTCTGCCTGCAGTGTGGGAGACCTGGGTCCAATCCCTGGCCCGGGTTCGATCCATGGGTTGGGAAGATCCCCTGGAGAAGGAAATGGCAACCCACTCCAGTACTCTTGCTTGAAAAATTCCACGGGCTGAGGAGCCTGGTAGGCTACAGTCCATGGGGTCGCAAAGAGTCGGACATGACTGAGTGACTTCACTTTCACTTTGAATTTATAGTTAAGAAATAGTTATCTAACTTATGTAAAACAGTCTAGGATATTCTGCTGAAGGGCCACAGAGAGAAGAGGTCCTGGTGAATGAGAGACCAATCTCCAGCCAAAAGTCAGAACTAATTGCCAGTCATGTGAGCCTTCTTTGAAGTGGACTCCCAGGCCAAGCAGCTTCCCTGGTAGCTCAGCTGGTAAAGAATCTTCCTGCAAAGCAGGAGACCCCAGTTTGATCCTGGGTCAGGAAGATCCCTTGCAAAGGGAGCAGCTACCCACTCCAATAGAAATGCCTGGAGAATTCCATGGACAGAGGAGCCTGGCAGGCTAAAGTCCATGGGTTGCAGAGAGTCAGATATGACTGACTTTCCATCTTTCCCAGGCCAAGTCAAGACTTCCAAGATGCAACCTTGGCTCACAGCCTGACTGAAAGCTCATGAGAGACCCTGAGCCAGAACCATTCAGCAAGGATGCTGCTGGATTCCTGATCCTTGAAATGGTGAGAAAATAAATGTGTGTTGTCTTAAGCCACTAAGTTTTGTGGTAACTGGTTACACAACAATGGATAATTAATACAACCACTATCACCTAGTTCAGGCCACCATGAACTCTCCTGAACTCTACTGAACTATACTTTCTATAGTTCCCCACATCCATAACTACCTTCCAAAACATAATTCTCCAAATCAGCACTACAATCTTTGAAAAACCTAAACCAGTATCACTACTTACGAGGTTAAAATTTCTCAAAGGCTTCTGATAGATACGAAGAATAAAGACCAAACTCCCACCAGGCATAAAAGCCAGTACATAATCTGGTCTTTCATAAAGGCTTTTGAGAGGGTAACAGGCAGGAAGGACAGGGGTCTCCAAATGGAGGAAATAAGCTGCAAGTGTCAGACATTATTTTTATCTCTATCTTAAGTGGCAGGAGGAAACAAACATGTTATATTTTTTCCCCTTCTCTACACAAATTTAAAAAGAGGTTGCTCTTAAAATTCTGTGTTGCCATGACACCTGGTTCCACCTGAACTTTTCTCAAACCTTGAGCTAAACAATGTATTTATCTTATGGAAATATTTGTCTTAAGCTATGTTAATGTACTATGTATTTACCCTAGATTCTGTCTTCAAGTCAGTTCCACCTAAAGGCTCAGAACTGACTTGACAAACCAGCATGTTATACTCATACATTGTTCTCCTAATCTATGTTAATGAAAGGCTATATATTTGTATGGAAATCTGCCTTTCTTCAAGATTCTTGTCAGTCATTTTATGGCCTGGGATGACTCAGTTCAGTTCAGTTCAGTTCAGTCGCTCAGTTGTGTCTGACTCTTTGTAACCCCATGAACCACAGCACGCCAGGCCTCCATCACCAACTCCTGGAGTTTACCCAAACTCATGTCCATTGAGTTGGTGATACCATTCAACCATCTCATCCTCTGTCATCCCCTTCTCCTCCTGCCCTCAATCTTTCCCAGCATCAGGGTCTTTTCAAATGAGTCAGCTCTTCATATCAGGTGGCCAAAGTATTGGAGTTTCAGCTTCAACATCAGTCCTTCCAGTGAACACCCAAGACTGATCTCCTTTAGGATGGACTGGTTGGATCTCCTTGCAGTTCAAGGGACTCTCAAGAGTCTTCTCCAACATCACAGTTCAAAACCATCAATTTTTCTACACTCAGCTTTCTTTATAGTCCAACTCTCACATCCATACATGACCACTGGAAAAAACCATAGCCTTGACTAGATGGACCTTTGCTGACAAAGTAATGTCTCTGCTTTTGAATATGCTGTCTAGATGGTCATAACTTTCCTTCCAAGGAGTAAGCATCTTTTAATTTCATGGCTTCCATCACCATGTGCCATGATTTTGGAGTCCCCAAAAATAAAGTCAGCCACTGTTTCCACTGTTTCCCCATCTACTTGCCATGAGGTGATGGGACCAGATGCCATGATCTTAGTTTTATGAATGTTGAGCTTTAAGCCAACTTTTTCACTCTCCTCTTTTACTTTCATCAAGAGGCTCTTTAGTTCTTCTTCACTTTCTGCCATAAGGATGGTGTCATCTGCATATCTGAGGTTACTGATATTTCTCCCGACACTAGATTGGTGATCAACCTAGTGTATGTGTGTGTATATGTATCTAAATATACATATATTTATTCATAAGTACATGCATGTGCATGCTCAGTCACTTCAGTTGTGTCTCTATGATCCTGTGGAATGTAACCCACTAGGCTCCCCTGTCCGTGGGATTCCTCAGGCAAGAATACTGAATCAGGTTGCCATGCCCTCCTCCAGGGGATCTTCCTGACCCAGGGATCAAACCCAAGTCTTTCATGTTTCCTGCATTGGCAAATGGGTTCTTTACCACTAGCGCCACCTGAGAAGCCCTCATAAGTATATACATATACTTTATTCATATATACATACACACACATACATACATGCATACACATACAGTTCAGTCATAAAAAAGACTGAAATCTTGCCATTTTCAATAACATGAATGGACCTTGAGGGCATTATACTACGTGAAATAAGTCAGACAGAGAAAGACATACTGCATAATCTCACTTACATGTGGACTGTAAAAAACAAAAACAAATCAAGCTCATAGATACAGAGAACAGACTAGTGGCTGCCAAAGGCAGAGGATAGGGAGTGGGAGAAGTGGGTGAAGGGGGTCAAAATACAAACTTCCGGTTCTAACATAAATAAGTCCTGGGGATGTCATATACAGCATGGTGACTATAGTTAATAATACTGTATTGCATATTTGAAAGTTGCTGAGAGTAGATCTTAAAAGGTTCTCAACACAAGAGAAAAAAAATAACTATGTAACATGATGGATATTAACTTGGCTTATTGTGATGATCATTTTATAATGTATACAAATATCAAATCATTATGTTGTTCACCTGACACTAAAAGAATGTATATGCCACTTTTATCTCCAAAAGTTTTTAATTAGAAATTTTAAAAAAATAAAAATGATAATTTCCAAAGCACTCTTTCTTAGTAAAGTACTAAAAGATACACTTTGGCAAAATAGGGGAGTTATAAAAGAAAGAGAAGTCCAGAGGATGTAGGAAATAGAGGCTCCAAACAGAAAAGGAGGAGGGAGTTCCCTGGTGGTCTAGTGATTAGGGTTCAGTGCTTTCACTGCAGTGGCCCAGATTCAATCCCTGGTCAGGGAACAGATCTCACAAGCTGTATAGTGTAGCCAAATTAAAAAAAAAAAAGAAGAAGAAGAGCATGAAAGTTCCAGGACAATAGCTGTATAACAGACCTAAAGTCAAACTCGGTCTATGTTACAACAGACAACTACAGAAAATGAGTATCCAAGAAAAAAAAAAAAGAGTAACTGTCTTGTCTGACCATGTGGAAAATAGACAAAGAGGACTTTTATATTCCTTTTAGAATATCTGGGAAGAAGAAATGAAAGTACACAGAAAACTAGGAAAATTTTTTTTAAAAAAGGCAATTATTAACTCTAAGAAAAACAAAAGGCCTATAAGGAAGGAGAAGTAATCAACATTGAACAATAGTTACACAGTAGTAATAATGTAAATACTGAATACTGATTTAACCTCCAGTTGTTCCATAAATTGGAGAAGGGAATGGCAACCCACTCCAGTATTCTTGCTTGGAGAATTCCATGGACAGAGGAGCCTGGTGGGCTACAGTCTATAGGGTCACAAAGAGTCAGACACGACTGAGCAACTTTCACTTTTACACTGTGCTATAAATATATTGCAGGATGGCAAGTGGGGAAGAAGAGAAAGCAAGAAAATTGAATCCTCAACTATCACAGTGATAGTCACTCAGTCATGTCTGACTCTTTGTACCCCATGGGCTGTAGCCCACCAGGTTCCTCTGTCCATAGGATTTTCCAGGTAAGAACACTGGAGTGAGTAGCCATCTTCTTCTCCAGGGGATCTTCCCAACCCAGGTCTCCCACATTGCAGGCAGATTATTGACTGAGCCACCAGGGAAGCCAATGGAAAACCAAATACCAGAAAATAGAGCTAAAAAAGAATGAAAAGTGGTTGTTTTAAGGAACTGGAACTGTGGGTTGCAAAGGCATAGGTTTTTCTTTACAAGATTTTTAGCACTATCTTATTTTGTAAACCATTTTGATGTGTGGTACTGGTTAAAGAATGTAAATATAAGAATTACTTGAAATAAGTTTAGACAGAAAATAAATCAGACTACTACAATAAAAGATGAACCTCAATGTATTTAAATGTAAGAAAATGGGACGTAGCGTTGGCTAGACTCAGAAAATATGGTCTGAAAAATCACCTTTAGGAAAATTAAATAGATCTATTAAACCATTAAACATCTGTTTAATAGTATTTAAAATATATATATATACTATTTGTGATGAAATTCAAACACACAATTTATAATAATCCTTATTAATTTATAAATTAAAATATCTACAAGCATACAAACTTTAAATAGTAAAAATTCTTAAAGAAGAAGTGAAGTGGCTCAGTCGTATGTGACTCTTTGCAACCCCATGGACTGTAGCCTACCAGGCTCCTCCATCCATGGGATTTTCCAGGCAAGAGTACTGGAGCGGGTTGCCATTTCCTTCTCCAGGAGATCTTCCCAATCCAGGGACTGAACGTGGGTGTCCCGCATCGTAGGCAGATACCTTACTGTCTCAGCCACCAAGGAAGATCTAAAAAAAAAGTTCTTAAGGAAACACAAGTATAATTGATAAAAAGAAAAAAGTAAAAAAGGTTATGATAAACAAATTATAATTAACTTCTAATGATTAAGTAAATTAAATGTGTATCCAAGACAGAGTCACAATTATTTGACCTCATCACGTATATCACAAAGCACTGTCTTGAAATATTACCAAGTAACTTTGCACTGAAGATTTTGACAGAGCTTCTGTTTGGGGCTTTTTAAAACTAATATAGCATGCTCTATCAAAAAAAAAAATCTGGACAGTGAATCTAATCATTGTTACTGAGGATGTGGTTATGGTAAAAGCCTACATTTGAAGTTGGCTTCATGAGGAATCAGATACTTCCCAAACTAAGAGACTCAGCTTTAAAATGTTGTCAAATCTCTTTCAGGTTTAGAACCCTCCTGCCAATGTAGGAGACACAGGTTCAATTCCTGGGTCAGGAAAATCCCCTGAAGGAGGGCATGGCAACCCACTCCAGTTTTCTTGCCTGGAGAATCCCATGGACAGAGGAGCTTGGCAGGCTCGATCCAAAGGTTGCAAAGAGTTGGACACAACTGAAGCAACTTAGCACACGTGCATACAAGCATGCACAAATGTCTTTCACATCAGTAAAATTTAGGAGAGGATCTCCTATGTTGGGTGCCTAAGGCAATCCACTAGGCAGTGGGGAGGGGCAAAAATATCAAAATCTCTATCTTGAATTTTAATGCATGTTTTTTCTTTGCATGTTATTTCTTTGCATGTTATTTCTGTTGACTCCATGTACTATAGAATAATTATACAGTGATATGTGTGTAGCATTTATAAATAAGCATACATATATTGCCCCTTCATGGATCACAGCCTTGTCATGGCAAAGGTGCTGGCATAACTGAATGAAGCTAGGAGGCCAGGAGTCACCAAGATGGATGGGTCACATTGAAGAGTGTGGACAAACAAAATGCTGTCCACTGGAGAAGGAAATGGCAACCCACTCTGGCTGGACAGCATGACAAGGCAAAAAGATATGATGCTGGAAGATGAGACCCCCAGGTCAGAAGGTATCCAGTACACTACTGGGGAACAGTGGAGGGCAATTACTAGTGATGGTCATATATTAATACCATCACCAACTCAATGGACATGAATTTGAGTAAACTCTGGGAGATAGTGGAGGACAAAGGAACCTGACGTGCTATAGTCCATGGGGTCACAAAAAGTCAGACATGGCAGTTACTGAACAACAATAACAACAACAACACGCATATTGGCAGTGTGTTATCAAAAGAATTTACTAATGGAAGGTCACGATCACAAATACTTGCAGAACACTGATTTAGCTATTTCTCCCTACTTGTAGCAGGCAAACCACTAGAGTAGCTAGTATTCATGAGTGAAGAGGACAGGGGAAAGCTAATATATCATTCTAAGCTAAAAAGCTCATTTTATGATTGAGAAATATACAACTACGGGGAAAAAACTAACTTTCTCACTGCAAAAATTTATATAACATTCAGATAACCTGCTACATTTGAAGATACTGTGATATAAAGTAAACATGTTGAAGTATACAAATGGCTAGATTTTTTACAGTCCTTGATATGTATATTGGTCACCCATGTCACAGACTATATCAAAACAGTACAATAGTGTGTTCATGTGGTAGTCATAAAAGCCAGTGTTGATGAAGAAGTGTTCTACAGAAAGAAAAAAACCCTAGAAACCATTGATTTAGGAATTAAAGGCTCCAGCATTCTAAGAGTATTTTATTCTCTCATACTGAGAACTTCAAGAACATCAAGAACTTCACTAGTTACTGTCCACTATAGTATGCACTAGTCCACACAGGGATACTTAAATTAACTAAAAGTTAGTAGAATTTAAAATTCATATCCTCAGTCACTACTGTGACATTTCAAGTGCCCAACAGCCACACATGGCCAGTGGCTGCTGGACTGGACAACACAGATGGATAACGCACCTATCAATGTGGGAAGTTCTGTCCAACAACTCTGCCCTAGGATAATATTCAGAGACTCTCAAGCTGAAACTTTCCGATTTTATACTTACTGACAGTCACTCTGTCCTTGTCCCCCAGCATGATGTTGTTTGGCGTCAGGTCTCTATGGATGATCCTCTTCTCCTTGTGCAAGTACCGAAGAGCCAGGCACAGCTGCAAACAGCAAGCAACAAACAAAGGTTATTTCCTTGATATATACGGACAGACAGCCACTCACAGCCACCACACACACCTCTGGGGAATCAGCTGAGACCTTTACTGTTTCATAGGAAAAGTTAATGAAGATGAACGATACCTGTATAAATATTTTCCATAGTCTGTCTTCAGCAAAATGATGTCGTTTTTCCTTCAAAGAACTGAAATGCTCTCCAAGAGGGGCCCCTTCTATAAGTTCCATAACTATATACAGCCTATCATCTATATATAAAAACAGAAAAGGTAATAGAAAATTAAACTCAATATAGACATTTTGAAAGAACTTATGAATTAGAATCCAAACTTCCCAATGGGTGTTCAGGGCACACACATCACAGAAGAGTTAGGAATGTGGTTTCACTCAGCTGGAAGGGTCAGGGGCCAGGGGGCCTTGGGGGCCACTGGATCTCTTTCAACTACAGGCAATCCCCTAGCATAAGTTTACGGTGGCAAATGTTACCATTTTCTGTGTACACCAGGACGTGGAAGGGCTAAGAATCACCAAAGAGAAGCAAACGCTCCCGTCACGGAGAATTCCCTGAAGAACAGGTAAACCCATCTCTCCACTCAGTGCTCTAAAATTTACACTTAAATCAAACTATACATTCAGAAAAATGTTTTCAATGTATTGTTCTTCAGTCTCATACATTTACCTTACAGTGTTTTACAGTGAAACATCATGGTTTAGAAAAAAGCGCATTGGATACACCACCCATGATAGAAAATCTCAGCTTCTGACAAGGACTGAGAAAGCTGGCCTTCTCCAGATTGCAGCTGATGGGTCCCAGGAATCTCATAACTGACTGGCTTTGCCTCTTTTCTTTGGATGTTAAGAAACAGAAGTAAATTCTACTTTCTCCTCCAAAACTAGTATGAAACTATTAACAACAGTATGTGATATGTATCTTCTGTAATGTTTTGGATGTATGTAAAATAGGTATGGGCTTCCCGGGTAGCTCAGCGGTAAAGAATTTGTCTGCCAATGCAGGAGACAGAGGTTCAATCCCTGGGTCAGGAAGATCCCCAGGAGTAGGAAATGGCAACCACCTCATATTCTTACCTGGGAAATCCCATGGACAGAGGAGCCTGTCCACGGGGTCACAAAGAGTCAGACACAACTGAGTGACTAAACAACAACAACTAACTTTAGCTTTATTTTAAATTTTCTCATCTTCTATTTCCTTTTATCATGATTTCCTAATCTATTTCAACATATTTTATGTATTTGCAAAATCACTTTCAATTCTTTTCTGAAGAAGTCACGTTATTTTGTTTTCAAATTAAGATGAATGGTATCACTTCAGCATAAGTCAGAAGCCAATCTAGACCTCTTTATGATGGGATGTGTGCTAAATTATGGGAAATTATTCTAACATCAAGAACAAATGGCCGAGGGAGCTGGGTTTGCTGCAGATTTCACCACTGAGTTCCTCTGAGTCAACCAGAGGGTGGGAAAGCTCGTAACACTGCCAGGTTTGCACAGCATTAGCACTGACAGGGGCTTCCCAGGTGGAGCCAGCGGTAAAGAATCTGCCGGCTAACGCAGGAGACATAAGAGACACGGGTTCGATCCCTGGGTAGGGAAGATCCCTTAGAGGAAGAAGTGGCATTCCTGTTTTCTTGCTGGGGGAGTCCCATGAAGAGAGGAGCCTGGAGGGCTATAGTCCACGGGATGGCAAAGAGTCAGACACAACTGAGGACCTGAGCACAAACACTGATAGAGAGGCAGCGAGGAAGCCCCTCCATGTGGAGACTTACTGTGAAATTTCACAAGTGAAGCACGTCAGGTCTATTAAAATGTATACTGCTTCAGTCAAAAGTTCTATTGTTTTTCAAAACAAGTCTGAGTTTGATTTTATCTCAACGTTTGATTCTGTATTCCATCATCCTAAAGATGATGCAGAGTCAGGGTTCCATCGCCACCTTGTGGCAATTACCTGAACTTCAAGAGAAAGAAACCTCAAAAACCCAGCCCAATTTGTTTGAGGGGAAGACGGTGGAAAAATCATCTGATTTAGAAGAGCGGGATGATATGGGAAAACGGCATTGAAACATGTAAATTATCATATGTGAAACGAATCACCAGTCCAGGTTCAATGCATGATGTAGGGTGCTCGGGGCTGGTGCACTGGGATGACCCAGAGAGATGGGATGGGGAGGGAGGTGGAGGGGGGGCTCTTTCAGGATGGGGAACACATGTACACATATGGCGGATTCACATTAACGTATGGCAAAAACCACTACAATATTGTAAAGTAAAATAAATAAATTTAAAAATAATTTAAAAAAAGAAAAAAATCATCCAATTTAATTTTTTTAAAAAAAGCTTTTTATTTTTTCTTAAAGAAGCCACCATCCTTTAGTTTTATTTTCTCCTGATCCCACTAAGGGCTTTTTGTATATGAAAATAGCAATAATTATTATTTTGGTTTGTTCATGAAATCTTATATAGAGAGATCTAAGTATTTTATAAGTATCTTTTGATCTTTGACTATCAGTGTTTCACTGCCCAAGAAAGTGATGAAAAATATCAATTATCATACATATAACAGAAAAAAGGTAAAGAAAAGAGTTGATTAAGCTTATTTTGTAACATTCTTTAAAAAATATGTAAGTTGTAAGTAACATAGATACTTTATTAGAAATATCATGAAAACTCATACTTACTTTCCAGAAATGTTTTATAATAGCGTACAACGTTTGGATGATAAAGCTATAAGAAAATAAATAAAAAACATTACACCTACTTCAAAATATAAACTTGTGTTCATAATTTAGTTGGGCTTCATATTTGAAAACAACAAAGAAATTATCCTGTTTACATTTATTTATACAACAAAGCATTTCAAAATATCATCTAATTTTTCATGATTCTTTTTCATATGCTGCTTACAAAACTATTCTGAAAACAGCAATCTCCTATATAGCCTTATAAAATAGCAATAAAAACTGGTTGTGCTTTCTCACTTAACTAAAATGGAGGATTATAGAACTGGAAGCTATCTTAAGAATTCATTTAACACACCCTGCTCCAATACCACAGATTGCATAGAGGAGAAAACTGAAATGAAACAATTAACTTTGAACACATATACCTATGCTCTTAACCTCTCCCTGCCACTTAAATGTTTATATAAACTGTGTCTATTTACATGACTCATGTCTTTCTATGCTCTCCAAAATTAGTGTGAAACTAATGGTAAAGAATCCACCCACAATGCAGGAGACCCGGGTTCAATCCCTGGGTTGGGAAGATTCCCTGGAGATGGGAATGACAACCCACTTCAGTAGTCTTGTCTGGAGAATCCCATGGACAGAGGAGACTGGCGGGCTACAGTCCATGGGGCTGCAAAGGGCTGACATGACTGAGCGACTAATATTTTCACATCAAAATAAGCTATTAATCCCATTAAAATTATACTAATAATTGCCCATGTCTCCCTCCTTGAACAAACTTAGGGCAGGCTCCTCTAGGTGCTCCTCTGGACTAGGCCTCCTCTCCTTAGCCTGCCTGGTTTTGGCGAGAATCCTGCTCAGTTAGTTTAGTGGGAATCTCGCACTCTTGATGTCCAGTCAAGTTCCTTACCCCCTATCTTTGCGATCTAATCAAGTTTTTCTTCCCCCAACCTGATAACTAGCCAATTTTCCATTCTTTGACACCCCCAGCCCTGACTTTTAGTTGTGAGTCCCCAGTCATGCCTCTTCAGTTGAGAGCTGAGTTCAATCTCTCTCCTTTCTTGCAATAGTTTGACTTCTATTGCAGTGGTCCTGAATAAAGTTTTCCTTGCGGTTTAAAAGTTCTTATTGCGTTACTCTCTCCATTTGTCCCACCCCCACCGTGTCCTCCCCACTGCCTGTGTCCATAAGTCTGTTCTCTATGTCTACATGTCCACTGTTGTCCTGTAAATAGGTTCATCAGTACCGTCTTCCCAGATTCAAGTTGGAAACTGGTGGGAATTTTCTGTACGACTCAGGAAACTCAAACTGGGGCTCTGCCCTCATAGCTCAGTAGATAAAGAATCTGCCTGCAGTGCAGGAGACCCGGGTTCGATCCCTGGGTCGGGAAGATCCCCTGGAGAAGGAAAGGGCTACCCACTCCAGTATTCTTGCCTGGATAATCCCATGGACAGAGGAGCCTGGCGGCGGGCTGCAGTCCATGGGGTCGCAAAGAGTCGGGCACGACTGAGCAACTAACCCTTCACTTCACTTCAACAACCTAGACAAGTGGAAGGGTAGGAAGTGGGAGGGAGGTTAAAGAGAGAGGGGACACATGTATACCTATGGCTGACTCGAGTTGACACATGGCAGGGGCCAACACAATACTGTGAAGCGATTTCCCTCCAATTAAAAATAAATAAGTTTGGGGGAAAAGTTCTTATCGTAAGGGAAATGTGTAGCTACATGTGGTGGATGAAAATGAACTTCGTGTGGTGATCATGTCATAATATATACAAATATTGAACCATCATATTGCTCACCTGAAACTAATCTGCTGTCATATCATTTATACCTCAACAAAAGGGGTCCCTGGAGGTGGGCATGGCAACCCACTCCAGTATTCTTGCCTGGAGAATCCCATGGACAGAGGAGCCTGGCAGGCTACAGTCCATAGGGTCCCAAACAGTTGCACATGGCTGAGCACACATGCACTCCTAAAAGCGTCCAGTAAAATTTCTCTTTGGCATAGTTTACCTTAGAATGGGTGGTGGTTTAGTCGCTAAGTCAAGTATGATTCTTGTGACCCTATGGACTGTAGCCCACCAGGCTCCTCTGTCCATGGGATTCTCCAGGCAAGAGTACTGGAGTGGGTTGCCACTTCCTTCTCCAGGGGATCTTCCCAACCCAGGGATTGAACCCAAGTCTCCTACACTGCAGACTTAGAATGTAACATGGAAATTCTACTTTTTTAATAAGGGATAATTTTCCAAAAGAATACTAAGTTCTTGTGGTTGTTTATTTACAATTTGAGTTTCTAAGTAAACTGGAGTTTGTTTCATCTCAGAACAGTCACTGGTACATCGTAGATGTCTTGTATCTCTCTCTAGCCTTTCTTCTTGCCATTTCACAGGAGAGTCCTCTGGCTGTCCACTGAAACCTGCCCTCACGCTGCTCCATCCATCAGGTGGCAGCAGGATGCACTTCCCACCACAGGTCATGTCTCTCAGCCTCTCCTGCAGCCCTGAGGGGGCTTATCACTCAGCTCTCCCCAGTGGAGGGTGAGGGGTGCTCACTGTCTGAACCCAAAATACAGGGTGCATCACCTTGGTGGCTGCAATGGAAGAGGAGGAGCAGGTTCCTGCATGACCGCGTGGAGCAGAGCAATGCACCTGGACTGGCAGGAAGATGAAGGCCCCACACGCAGAGGCCTCGCCTTCAAGCCCATGTATCAATATTTTGGGGCGTCTTTGTTACTGCAACTCAGTATTAACATTAACAAATACACTCTCCCATTCTAGTACCACTTCTCCCACTCCTGTCTGCCATCACTGCCTCCTTTATGACCTCAGTTTGCTGTCCTCTCCTTAAGCCCATGGTGACATCAAGGTCCTACAGCCTTGAGCTCTCTCAAAGTTCATTGCAGCACTGTTTATAATAGCCAGGACATGGAAGCAACCTAGATGCCCATCAGCAGACGAATGGATAAGGAAGCTGTGGTACATATACACCATGCAATATTACTCAGCCATTAAAAAGAATTCATTTGAATCAGTTCTAATGAGATGGATGAAACTGGAGCCCATTATACAGAGTGAAGTAAGCCAGAAAGATAAAGAACATTACAGCATACTAACACATATATATGGAATTTAGAAAGATGGTAATGATAACCCTATATGCAAAACAGCAAAAGAGACACAGAAGTACAGAACAGACTTTTGAACTCTGTGGGAGAAGGTGAGGGTGGGATGTTTCAAAAGAACAGCATGTATACTATCTATGGTGAAACAGATCACCAGCCCAGGTGGGATGCATGAGACAAGTGCTCGGGCCTGGTGCACTGGGAGGACCCAGAGGAATCGGGTGGAGAGGGAGGTGGGAGGGGGGATCGGGATGGGGAATACATGTAAATCCATGGCTGATTCATGTCAATGTATGACAAAACCCACTTCAATATTGTAAAGTAATTAGCCTCCAACTAATAAAAATAAATGAAAAAAAAAAGTTCAAGCAGAGGCCTCCTATGGCCCCACCCTTATGACTTTTCTTCTTAGAAGATATTCTAAAACCACTAGTTTACCTCATCAACTACCAAGTGGCCAGCATATTTCAAGTTCAAGTCACATGGGAAGTGACTAGGGAAGTAAAGAGCCATGTTCTTGACCTAGCTCACTGGCCAGACTGTATTCAGATTTGGATTCAAGGAGATCAAACCAGTCAATCCGAAAGGAAATCAACTCTGAGTATTCATTGAAAGGACTAATACTGAAGCTGAAGCTCCAATACTTTGGCCACCTGATGCAAAGAGTTTACTCATTGGAAAAGACCCTGATGCTGGGAAAGATTGAGGGTGGGAGGAGAAGGGGGCTACGGAGGATGAGATGTTTAGATAGCATCACTGCCTCAATGGACATGAATTTGAGCAAACTCCAGGAGAGATAGTGAAGGACAGGGACTGAACAACAACAAACAGCCATGGAGATAGGTCTCCCCCGGAGTCACAGACAAACAGCACCCACGATGAACATATAAACAAAGAAAGCTGAAAAAGAAGCCAGTGTGTTCACTGATGACAACAAGAAATCCCATTTCTCTCTGACATGTTTGTTCTTTCTCTTGAACACACCTTCATGATACTTAATTGAGTTGTTAACACTATGTTCGAATATTCTGCTCAAGCCAATAAATAATAACCCAACTTGAAAATCCACAGTTTAGATAAAATAATCCATATTGAGGAATGTTGACAACCTGGTTCCATTTGACAAAAATCTGGGAAGTCTTAGTCATACTCTTATGCACATAATGAAGTAACCAAATACACTTCAACATAGTAAGAAGGAAGCAGATACGCTTTCTCATACATTATGCACTCTGGGCTGTGAACTCAATTGTTCTGCATTCCTGGCCCTGATGTAGTTATAATCCCATATACTGTCTGTGGTTCAATGTCAAGGCTTAGTTCTCCTGGTTGATATCATCTCAGTGCCAATTAGTTTAAACAGAACTAGTTCCTACACAGCGTGGACAGGAACAGCACATGAACTCTACTTTTTGGATGACATTTATTTAAGAAAAACACCTTTGTAAGCAAAACCATTACCTGTTCTTTAATTATGGTTAATTCAGAAACAATATTCCTTACGCTGCTGTCTCGGTCTTTTTTATCTTTTCCAAATGCTGGGTTATGTAAGTTGACCTCTTTCATTGCTAAAAGATTTTGACCACTGCGCTTCCTAACCTAAGATAAATGAGACAGAGAGAGAGAGAATAGTAGAGAGGAAGACAGTGATTACTACAAATTAATAAGGTCACATGATTAAGCCAAGTCATCTCAATTAGTTATATAACTTTAAAAATTCAATTTGAATTTACACTAAGCTCAGCTCAAAAAAATTGTTATCAGTATCTCCTGAATCAGGTTGTCGTTTTTAGCAGGATTTTACTGGGTAAGTACAGAAACAACGGTGTGAATTTGGAGAAGGTGTCATGCATTAGGACAAGCCATTCTGACTATTTGCATGAGAAATCAATGACACTTTCTGTCTTCAAAGATCAGTGGCCAGTTTCTAGAGCTGAGAGTGAGATATCAGTGTGGCCATCTGTTGGACAAAAACAAATCATTCTACTTTTTATTTCTACCTGCTCACCAACAAGCGCTCCAATTCACGTGTGTGTGGGTATGCAGGGAGACATGCAACTTGTTTGGGAACATCAGAAACATTGTTTGAGGGCCAAGTCACCTTGTAAACACAGCCAAAAGCTCCACTGCCGAGATGATCCAAAATCGCATAGTTGCCTATATATTTTGAAGGAGCTTTATTCTGATTAATGCTTTCAACATTTTCAGCAATTTGCTTCAGTTCATCCTCCTAACCAAAAAATGAAAAGGAAACAGGTCACTATGATAAACACATCCTAACCACATAGCAGCCTGCCAAATTAGTTAAAAGTCAAGACTTACCACTAATAAATTCAACTTTGATACTAATTCTTCGTAAGCACTGATATCACGAACATAATGTCCTATATCAATGAAGGTCTCAAACAGGTCGGTGGGGAAAAGTCTACAGAGAAAAATGCACACACATACTTCATGTAGGGGTTTGAAAGTCTGGCCTGTTCCCTCCCTTTGGTGCCCTCGTAGGTAAATTACATTAAATATACTGGCCAACAAATGGGGGCAATAATGCTTTCCAACTTATCCCACAAAAATAAACTAGACACACGTCTCAGGGGGCAAGGAAAAGTAACTGGAAAGGGAAGTTCCAGAGATCTGCTGCACAACCCTAGCTTACAGTTAGGAACACTAGACTGCACAGTTAACAATGTAAGAGGGTACGTCTCATGCGATGTGCTTTTTGCCACAATAAAACAAATAGATATGATACAGATTTTACAGAAATGTTATCTGTAAGGCATTTGGGGGTATGGTATCAAACATAGTAGGAATGGATGCTTACCAGATGTCTACTGAGCACAGAGCACTTTCACAAATGCCGTTTGAGTCAGTCCTCATATTAACCCGAGGAGGGAAATGGTAACCTAACTTTTGAATGTTTCATGAAAACAGTTAAAATACAGATGAATAAAAATGAAGATATTTATGCATCATTTCCAAGCTACTGGTTTCAAGGGTTTGGGTTTATTAAAATCTTCTAAGTCCACCGATGTGGATGATTTGTTGTTATTGTTCAGCCACTGAGTCCTGTCTGATTCTTTGCAACCCCATGGACTTCAGCACATCAGGCTCTGCTGTCCTCCACTATCTTCCAGAGTTTGCTTAAATCATGTCCATTGAGTCGGTGATGCTATCTAAATATCTCATCCTCTGCCGCCCCTTCTCCTTTTTCTTTCCATCTTTCCCAGCATCAGAGTCTTTTCCAATGAGTCACCTCTTTGCACTGGTGGTCAAAGTATTGGAGCTTCAGCTTCAGCATCAATCTTCCAATGAATATTCAGGGTTGATTTCCTTTAAGATTGGCTGGTATGATCTCCTTGCAGTCCAAGGGACTCTCAAGAGTCTACTCCAGGATCACAATTTGAAACCATCAATTCTTTGGCACTCAGGCTTCTTTATGATCCAACTCTCACATCCACAACTACTGGAAAAATCATAGCCTTGACTAGATGGGCCTTTGTTAGCAAAGTAATGTCTCTGCTTTTTAATATGCTGTCTAGGTCTGTCATAACTTTCCTTCCAAGGAGAAAGCATCTTTTAATTTTGTACCTGCAGTCACCATCCGCAGTAATTTTGGAGTCCAAGATAATAAAATCAGCCATTGCTTCCACTTTTTCCCCATCAGTTTGCCATGAAGTGATATGACCAGACACCATGATCTTAGATTTTCAAATGTTGAGTTTTAAGTCCGCTTTTTCACTCTCCTCTTTCACTTTCATCAAGAAGCTCTTTGGTTCTTCACTTTCTGCCATTAGAGAGATATCTTCTGCATATCTGAGCTTGCTGATATTTCTCTCAGCAATCTTGATTCCAGCTTGTGTTTCATTCAGCCCAGTACATCATGATGTACTCTGTATATAAGTTAAATAAGCAGGGTGACAATATACAGCCCTGATGTACTCCTTTCTCAATTTTGAACGGTCCATTGTTCCATATTCACTTCTAACTGTTGCTTCTTGACCTGCAATACAGGCTTCTCAGGTGACAGATAAGATGGTCTGGTATTCCCATCTCTTTAACAATTTTCCACACTTTTCTGTGATTCACAGAGTCAAAGCTTTTAATGTAGTCAATGAGGCAGAAGTTGATGTTTTACTGGAACTCCCTTGCTTTTTCCATGATCCAATGAATGCTGGCAAATTGATCTCTAGTTCCTCTGCCTCTTCAAAACCCAGTTTGTATATGTGGAAGTTCTCAGTTCACATAGTGCTAAAGCCTAGCTTGAAGGATTTTGAGAATAACCTTCCTAGCATGTGAAATGAGTATAACTGTCTGGTAATCTGAACACCTTTTGGCATTGCCGTTCTTTGGGCTTAGAATGAAAACCGACCTTTTCCGCTCCTGTGGCCACTGCTGAGTTTTCCAAATTTGCTGATATATCGAGTGCAGTCCTTTAACAGCATCATCTGTTAGGCTTTGAAATAGCTCAGCTGGAATTCTATTACCTACACTAGCTTTGTTCATAGTAATGCTTCCTAAGGCCCACTTGACTTTACATCCCAGGATGTCTGGCTCTAGGTGAGTGACCATGCCATCATGTTTAAGACCTTTCTTGTATAATTCATCTGTGTACTCTTGCCACCTCTTCTTAATCTCTTCTGATTCTGTTAGGTCCTTACTGTTCCTGTCCTTTATTATGCCCATCTGTGCATGAAATGTTCCCTTGATATCTCTCATTTTCTTGAAGAGATCTCTGGTCTTACCCATTCTATTGTTTTCATCTATTTCTTCGCATTGTTCTTTAAGAAGCCCTTCTTATCTCTCCTTGCTACACTCTGGAACTTTGCATTCAGCTGGGTATATCTTTCTCTTTCTCCCTTACCTTTCACATCTCTTCTTTCCTTGGCTATTTGCAAAGCCTCCTCAGACAGTCACTTTGTCTTCTTGCCCTTCTTTTTCTTTGGGATGCTTTTGGTCACTGCCTCCTGTAAAATTTTACAAACCTCCATCCACAGTTTTTCAGGTACTCTGTCTACCAGATCTAGTCCCTTGAATCTATTCATCACCTCCACTGTATAATAATAAGGGATTCGATTTAGGTCATACCTGAATGACCTTGTAGTTTTCCCTACTTTCTTCAATTTAAGGCTGAATTTTACAATATGGATTCATGATCTGAGTCAGAGTCAGCACCAGGTCTTGTTTTTACTGACTGAGAGAGATAGAGCTTCTCTATCTTGGGCTGCAGAGAATATAATCTGTTTTTGGTACTGACCATCTGGTGATTTACAGCATTGAAATAAAAGGTTATAATGAATAAATATATATAATAATAATAATGAATAATGGTGACCACAGTCATGAAATTAAAAGATGCTTGCTCCTTGGAAGGAAAGCTACGGCAAATCTAGTCAACATAATAAAAAGCAGAGACATCACTTTGCCAACAAAGTATAATCAAAGCTATGATTTTTCCAGTAGTCATGCAGGGATGTGAGAGTTGGACCATAAAGAATGCTGAGCAATGAAGAATTGATGCTTTTGAATTGTGGCACTGGAGAAAACTCTTGAGAGTACCTTGGACACCAAGGACATCAAACCAGTCAATCTTAAAGGAAATAAACCTTGAATATTTATTAGAAGACTGGTGCTAAAGCTGAAGCTCCAATACTTTGATCACTTGATGTGAAGATCCAACTCACTGGAAAAGACCCTGATACTAGGAAAGACTGAGGGCAGGAAGAGAAGGCGGTGACAGAGGATGAGAAGTTTGGGTGGCATCATCAACACATGGTAGGAGGGAGGGAACACAGCTCCAGCCATCATCAGATTTTTGGATTAAAGATCTACTGAGCATGGCCCCACCCATCAGAACAAGACCCAGTTTCCCCCACAGTCAGTCTCTCCCATCAAGAAGTTTCCATAAGCCTCTTATCCTTATCCTTCAGATGGCAGACAGAATGAAAACCACAATCACAGAAAACTAATCAAACTGATCACATGGACCAAAGCCTCGTCTAACTCAATGAAACTATGAGCCATGCCATGTAGGGTCACCCAAGATGGATGGGTCATGGTGGAGAGGTCTGACAAAATGTGGGTCACTGGAGAAGGGAATGGCAAACCACTTCAGTATTCTTGCCTTGAGAACCCCATGAACAGTATGAAAAGACAAAAAGATAGGGAACTGAAAAATGAACTCCCCAGGTCAGTAGGTGCCCAATAAGCTACTGGAGAAGAGTGGAGAAATAACTCCAGAAAGAATGAAGAGATGGAGCCAAAGCAAAAACAACACCCAGTTGTGGATGTGACTCGTGATGGAAGCAAAGTCTGACACTGTAAAGAACAATATTGCACAGGAACCTGGAATGTTAGGTCCCTGAATCAAGGTAAATTGGAAGTGGTCAAACAGGAGATGCCAAGAGTAAACACTGACATTTTAGGAATCAGTGAGCTAAAATGGACTGGAATGGGCAAATTTAACTCAAATGACCATTATATCTACTACTGTGGGTAAGAATCCCTTAGAAGAAATGGAGTAGCCCTCATAGTTAACAAAAGAGTCCGAAATGCAGTACTTGGGTGCAATCTCAAAAACGACAGAAGGATCTCTGTTCATTTCCAAGGCAAACCAATCAATATCACAGTAATCCAAGTCTATGACCCAGTCAGTAATGCTGAAGAAGTTGAAGTTGAATGGATCTATGAATACCTACAAGACCTTCTAGAACTAACACCCAAAAAGGATGTCCTTTTCATCATAGGGGACTGGAATGCAAATGTAGGAGGTCAAGAGATACCTGGAGTAACAGGCAAGTTTGGCCTTGGAGTAAAAAATGAAGCAGGGCAAAGGCTAACAGAGTTTTGCCAAGAGAATGCACTGGTCATACCAAACACCCTTTTCTAACAACACAAGAGAAGACTCTACACATGGACATCACCAGATGGTCAATACTGAATCAGATTGATTATATTCTTTGTAGCCAAAGATGGAGAAGCTCTATACAGTCAGCAAAAACAAGACCAGAAGCTGACTGTGGCTCAGATCATGAACTCGTTATTGCCAAATTCAGACTTAAATTGAAGAAAATAGGGAAAAGCACTAGACCATTCAGGTATGACCTAAATCAAATCCCTTACAATTATACAGTAGAAGTGAGAAATAGATTCAAGGGATTAGATCTGACAGAGTACCTGAAGAATTATTGACAGTGGTTCGTGACATTGTACAGGAGGTAGTGATCAAGACCATCCCCAAGAGAAAGAAATGCAAAAAGGCAAAATGGTTGTCTGAGGAGGCCTTACAAATAGCTGTGAAAAGAAGAAAAGCTAAAGGCAAAGGAGAAAAGGAAAGATATAAGCATCTGAATGCAGAGTTCCAAAGAAAAGCAAGGAGAGATAAGAAAGCCTTCCTCAGCGATCAATGCAAAGAAATAGAGGAAAACAATAGAATGAGGAAGACTAGAGATCTCTTCAAGAAAAGCAGAGATATCAAGGGAATATTTCATGCAAAGGTGGGCACAATAAAGGACAGAAATGGTATGGACCTAACAGAAGCAGAAGATATTAAGAAGAGGTGGCAAAAATACACAGAAGAACTATACAAAAAATATCTTCATGACCCAGATAACCACGATGGTGTGATCACTCACCCAGAGTCATACATCCTGGAATGTGAAGTCAAGTGGGCCTTAGGAAGCATCACTACAAATAAAGCTAGTGGAGGTGATGGAATTCCAGCTGAGATATTTCAAATCCTAAAAGATGATGCTGTGAAAGTGCTGTACTCAATTATGTCAGCAAATTTGGAAAACTCAGCAGTGGCCACAGAACTGGAAAAGGTCAGTTTTCATTCCAATCCCAAAGAAAGGTAATGCCAAAGAATGTTCAAACTATCACACAATTGCACTCATCTCACATGCTAGCAAAGTAAAGCTCAAAATTCTGCAAGCCAGGCTTCAACAGTACGTGAACTGTGAAATTCCAGATGTTCAAGCTGGTTTTCGAAAAGGCAGAGGAACAAGAGATCAAATTGCCAACACCCGTTGGATCATCAAAAAGCAAGAGAGTTTCCAGAAAAAACATCTGCTTTATTGACTATGCCAAAGCTTTTGACTGTGTGGATAACAACAAGCTGTGGAAAATTCTTAAAGAGATAGGAATACCAGACCATCTTACCCGCCTCCTGAGAAATCTGTGTGCAGGTCAAGAAGCGACAGTTAGAACTGGACATGGAACAACAGACTGGTTCCAAGTTGGGAAAGGAGTACGTCAAGGCTGTATACTGTCACCCTGCTTATTTAACTTTTCTGCAGAGTACATCATGCAAAATGCCAGCTGGATGAAACACAAGCTGGAATCAAGACTGCCAGGAGAAATATCAATAACCTCAGATATGCAAATGACACCACCCTTATAACAGAAAGTAAAGAACTAAAGAGCCTCTTGATGAAAGTGAAAGAGGAGAGTGAAAAAGTTGGCTTCAAACAACATTCAGAAAACTAAGATTATGGCATCCAGTCCTATCACTTCATGGCAAATAGATGGGGAAACAATGGAAATAGTAAGAGACTTTATTTGGGGGGGCTCTAAAATCACTGCAGATGGTGACTGCAGCCATGAAATCAAAAAACACTTGCTCCTTGGAAGAAAAGCTATAACCAACCTAGACAGCATATTAAAAATCAGGGACATTACTTTGCCAACAAGGTCCATCTAGTCAAAGCTATGGTTTTTCCAGTAGTCATGTATGGATGTGAGCATTGGGCTATAAGGAAAGCTGAGCACCAAAGAATTGATGCTTTTGAACTGTGGTGTTGGAGAAGACTCTTGAGAGTCCCTTGGACTGAAAGGAGATCAAATCAGTGTATCCTAAAGGAAATCAGTCCTGAATATTCATTGGAAGGACTGATGATGAAGCTGATACTTTGGCCACCTGATTCAAAGAACTGACTCATTGGAAAAGACCCTGATGCTGGGAAGGATTGAAGGCAGGAGGAGAAGGGGACGACAGAGGATGAGATGCTTGGATGGCATCACTGTCTCAATGGATATGAGTCTGAATAAGCTTTGGGAGTTGGTGATGGACAGGGAGGCCTGGTGTGCTATAGTCCATGGGGTCACAAAGCGTTGGATACAACTGAGCAACTAAACTGAAATTGACACAATGGACATGGGTTTGTGCAAACTCCAGGAGACAGTGGAGGACTGGGAAGCCTGGTGTGCTGTAGTTCATGGGGTCACCTAGAGTCAGATATGACTTACTGACTAAACAAAAGCAAGGAGTAACTAATATTTCCTTTTTTCCCCTAAATGTTAAGTGTCATATAGAAATAAAGTAAAAACACAAAATGTCCCATTCTGAACAAACGATGTTCAATTAACCCATGGTTTTATTTCCATTCTGGTTTATCAATAAAATTCTAATAAGAACCTGGGCCTTTGATTTGGCTAACCTGCCACCTCTATGGTGCACAGACCACACCTGTGAGTAACCACTGTCTGCTTCCTGAGGTGGTGGCTTTTTTGTCATGCTCGGCACACAGCCTTCTGATCCAGGAACATCCAGCTTTCTACCCTACAAGTGAATTCCTATCCTATGAAGAGCATCCAGATAAGTATTTTCTTCTCTACTGATTAAAAGGCAGTGATTAGGACTTCCCTGGTGGTCCAAGGCCTGGGAGTCCACCTACCAATGTGGAGCACTCGGCTTCGATCCCTGGTCAGGAAGGATCCAACATACTATGGGGCAACGAAGTCCGTGGGCCCCAACTATTGAACCCGAGCTCTAGAGCCTGTACTCTGCAACAAGAGAGCAGTCCCTGCTCCACTCAACTAGAGAAAGCCTGTGCTCAGCAACAAAGACCCAGTACAGCCAAAATTTTTAAAAAAAGGAAATGACTAGATCAACTTCAGACATTTCTGAAGGGGCAAAAACAAGCACATGATTTTATTTCATCATTTTAAAAGTTAACGTCTTAAAAAAGAGAGAAAAAGTAAACACTGCAGCAGTCACAAGTAATGAAAAGAGCTGTACTGATTTGATTCACGTGCTTCCTCGTCACTCTGCGAATGTTCGGTGTGAAGATATCACTTAGGGCTGCTTTGCTGTATCTGTGCATTTTAAGAAATCCGAGGACACATGGTTTGCATTTTGACTCTTTCTTCTCTTACTGTTTGCATATAAAGCAGGCCTGTGAAAAAAGTTGAATCTAAAGATCACGGGTCACTCAAATTTCTCTAAGCTCATACCTTTTAAAGAGTGGTCTGTTTCTTTCCATACTGAAGAGAAACCTCAAGGCTCTGAATGCATAACACTGGAAAATAGAAGGATATGTGATTCTCAAATGGTAGCTCAAGAAGGTAAAACATTTTCAGGATAGAATGACCATGAAGTGGACACTAACGTGGCTCTACAGTGAGCATGGCTGGTGCATATGGGAGCCACAGCTCATATCTGAGAACAGGTGACATCAACACCAGAGCCAGTTCCCCTGTTTAAAAAGCATTTGCATTGCAGAAGCCTAGCAGTCTGGGCCTTGTTTGATTCAGTGCCTGTCATTAGTTCCTTTCTAGAATGTACAAAAGGAGCACAGAAACAAGAAATAGAATTCCTGTGCCAAGAAAACCAAACGTCACAAGATTTCCAGGAGTTCAAGGTTAATTTTGTTTCTAGCCTGCTACGTATGCCTCAATATTTATATAATTTTTGTGAGAAAATAAACCCTAGAAATGATGACATATAAAAATATCCACAGGCACAGTGGACTCCAACTTGACAAATTGGTTTCTTGAGTAAAGTCTAAGGCAGTCCCCAGACAGAACCATCTACAGTCACTCCTGAGAACACTCAGAAGAGGCCTGTGACGGTTCACCAGAGAAAAAAACACACTGGAAATTCCGCAGTGCTGAGAAAAGAGAGCAGAGAACCCCCGGCCTGCCGCTGTACCTGTACCCGAGGCCACCACAAGGGTGACTAGCGTTGCTGAGTTCGAGTCTGGAATCATTTCATAAAATCAGTGATCTAAGTACAGAAGGGTCGCAAAGAAAATGGCCTGGAAAAGTCAGGCAGATATAAGACGACACAAACGAGCCTGATGAGAAAGCAGTGGCGGCTGTGAGAAGTGGGGAACCTGTGTGAGTCTTGGGAGAATTTACCTACAAATTCTTTAAAGCCCTCTGCAGACCTAACAGGCTGCACATCCAGTAGAGGGCGGACTTGTCCTGTTCTGGCGCAAGGTCAGGCCTCTGTGCTGCCTGAGAGAAAGTCAGCCCCACGCCTCTATGTTCTCAGCGGTGGCTCTGTCTGCCAGCCCACAGACACCAGCACAATTTCTCTGCAGGGTCTGACGATCATTCTGGGTGAGAGCTCTTAAGTCAGCTTGAAGGCAGATGGTACTTTTTACTTCCTTTTCTAATGACTTGAAAAAAATGATGAGCTTCAACAGCTGCAAAGGCTTCCTCTGAATCCGATTTTATTATTCCAGTGTCTCGGGGAACACTTGCCCCCTGGTGTCCATGAAAGACCCTGCAGAATGTGACCCCTTCTTACCCACCAGGCCCCTTCTCCCACCCCCACACACCTGCCCTAAGCACGCTCTGAGCTGCCAGGCCTTCCGGCTGTGTCCATGCTCCTCTGTGTATGCTCATCCCCTCTGGAGCAGGGGTCATGGGTGTCCACCCCACCCCTTCACTCTCCCGAGCAGCACCTTCTCATCTCCTGAGATCCATTTTACAAGTTTGCCTTTGTAGAGGAGAAAGGCTACTGACTGTGGGCCATGCTTAAATACAGCACATAATTTCCACCCCCCCCCTTTTTTTTTTACTGATATATAAGCAATGTTTTTAAAAACACAGAACTTATGGATAAGCAAAGAAATATCTAAATAAAATCACCTATCTCCCTATGGAGAAACTACTATTAAACCTTTTACACTGTTTTAACAGCATTTCTTTCCATGCCAGCCTCTCTCACCAGGTATTTTTCCCTCAGAGTCAGTACAGGGGACCAGTGCTAACCTACAAGTTCTAAAAATCATACCTTATATTATCAAAATTTCCCCAGATCCCAGTAACTTGATATTAACGAATAACAGATATGTTTATTACCTGTAATAGATTAGTTTTTGCTGCATTCTTTTGTTTGTTTGGTAAAATTAATTTAGCTATCGTATATATACCATTTTCCTGAAAGAATAAAGATGCCATGTTATCAGTGAGCAAAAAGAAAAGAACAACTTTAAAACATTAAAGAAGAAATTTTGGAACCATAAGTAAATATTATAGGACAATACTAAAGATGTTAATGTAATGTGTTTAAACATCAAAGGGTATAACCAGATCTTAAAATTTCAACTGTCATTAAAGATGATAACTAAGTACACCAATTAAAAGAGATTTAAATACTTTAAAATCAAAGAGTAGGAGCCAAAAAGGGAGCAGAGTTAAGGGATCCAAATATCTCTATATTTTGCATTTTAAATATAAAATTATAAAATATAATTATAATATATAAAACTATAATTTATAAAAATTGTATAAAATATTTCTCCCTTTATTGTTCTATTAATTAAATAATACATGGAGATAAATTAGCATAGAAAAGAAAAGAGAAAATTAAGAGAAAATAGATTTTAAAAAATCAATGCTATTTGTATAAACAATTAACATCTTTCTAGACTTATTCTCAATGGACATGAGTTTGAGTAAACTCTGGGAGTTGGTGATGGACAGGGAGCCCTGGCATGCTGATTCATGGGGTCACAAAGAGTTGGATGTGACTGGGCGACTGAACTGAACTGAACTGAGACTTATTCTAATACAAATATACACATTGAGGAATGAACAAATGTACTGCCTTACTGGTACTTTTTTATTATCTATTAAACACATAATTTACTAAATTCTCTAAGTGCAGAGTTTTACCTGCCTTACTGCACTCAGTCTTTTATAAAATAATTTATTTTTAACTGGAGGATAACTGCTTTACAATATTGTTGTAAATATTGCATTGTTGGTTTCTGCCATACATCAACATGAATCAGCCATAGGTATACACATGTCCCCTCTCTTTCGAATCTCCCTCCCCCCTCCTACACCATCCCACCCCTCTAGGTTGTCACAGAGGTTGTTTGTGCTCCCTGCATGACACTGCAAATCCCCGGTGGCTACCTATTTTACGTTTGGTAATGTATGTTTCCCTGCTACTCTTTCAATGCATCCCTCTGTCTCCTTCCCCCACTGGGTCCACAAGTCTGTTCTCTGTGTCTGCGTCTCCACTGCTGCCTGCAGATAGGTTCATCAGTGCCATCTTTCTAGATTCCATATATATGTGTTAATATACAGTACTTGCTTCTCTCTTTTTGACTTACTAGCTATTATGTGAATTAGTCTTACAGTTTCCTTGTTTTATACATGACAAAGTCAATGCTTAGGCTGAATACTTTTCCAGAGGCCAAGAGAGCAAGTTAACAGTCACGGGACTGAGCTTCCCCCTGCCTTACCAGCCACCCTGAGCTGCTGAGCTCCTCAGGGACTCTCATCACTGCTGACCTGACCCTTACTAACATTATGAATTTATATATTTTTAAGTTGATGTATTGACCCCCCCCAAAAAAGTTTCCTCTGCAAAATCCAACAAGCAGGAACTAAGTTTTATGGGTGGTATACAAATGTGTGTATTTATACACACACACACATACATATGACTCCATATGTAGTAAGTTGGTTACTGAATTATGCTTTGTGTGTTTTCTGAAATTAGTCTCTCAGCAATAAATATTTTGTTTGCTGTGTTTCATCCATATGACCCCACCATCCCACTACTGGGCATAGACCCTAAATAACTTGATGTCCTCTTAAAGTTACTGTTATCCTTAGCTCATGGAATCCTGTGTGCCCCAAATTAAAACAGTTCAGGATAGCTTTTTAAAAAAGTATAAAGAGAATGAAATAAACTGCATATAATATAAGAAATAAACACCATCAGTCAACTACAAGGCAGTTCTCTTAAAGCTAAGTGAGTTAACAGGGGAAGGACAAGAATATAAAATGGAATCTTACACGTCAGATAAGAGATCACAATACCTTAAGACCGGGCTGTCGGTACCACAGAGGCCATGTCCTGGCACACAAGGGCCGCCTGCAGCGGCCCCCCCCCCCCGCCACACCCTCCCACACCCTCCCACACCCCACCCCCGCAATGTGCGTGGTCCCGACGCCCCAGCCCGGCGACTGTGCGTGCTCGCGGTGCCCCGCCCCGCCACTGTGCGTGGTCCTGATGCCCCGCCCCCCGACCGTGCGTGCTCGCGGTGCCCCACCCCCCACTGTGCGTGCTCGCGGTGCCCCGCCCCCCCGTGCGTGGTCCCGACGCCCCGCCCCCCCACTGTGCGTGCTCGCGGCGCCCCACCCCTCACCTGCACCACCTGGTGGGCGTTGGTGTCGTCCAGCACCAGCTCCGTGAGGGCTGCACAGCAGGCTGCAACGAAAACCACCAAACACCAAGTCTTTCGTGCCCACGGCTACACTTGCATGGTTACATCCGCACTCTCACTGCCTGCCTCAGAGAACTTCACTGGCAGAGTCAGTCCTCAAAAAACACTAACTTTCTGGGCCTTCCCTGGTGGACCAGTGACCAAGACTCCACATTCCCATTGCAGAGGGCCCGGGTCTAAGCGCTGGCCAGGGAGCTACATCCTACATGATGCAACTAAAAACCCCACATGCCTCAATGAAGATCAAAGACCCCGTGTGCTGCAGCAAGACCTTGTGCACCCAAATAAAGAAATATTTTTTTTGAAGAGTTGGTTTTAAAACAAATACTGGTTTTCCCTCTGGCACACCTCTGGGGAAAGGCAGCTGAGTTGTGCTGGCCGGCGCCTGCCTTCTCCATGTAACCCAAGTGCCACACACCCCACGCACCGCCTGTGCACTGGGGGAGGCGGGCAGGGACCATCCGCCCCGAGCCCAACACGGGCCCTCATGGAGCAGGTGTGCACTGTACGTCCACGATGGGTGGACAAATAGTGTGCACTTTAAATACACTATACAAAGTAACCTTTACAATCTGGGCATGAACTGTTTCGGAGGGCTGATAGACTAGGACACAGAACTTGTAAGGAGAAGGGGCCAGGAGTCCAACCCCTAGCTGTGCACCTGTCCAGAACACGGTAAGGAAAGTCGGGGTGTCGTTAATCTGCAATTCCAACACTGGTACCAAGAAGTTTCAAGCGTCCACGTGAATTTAACTTCATAGCTTTTATAGTTATAAATTGGGCCTAATTAATATTATCCTTATAATCTTATAATAGAATAATACAAAGTTAAACAGTATCAAATAATAAAACATAATGATGTGATATAAATACCTGCTTGAAGAGAGAAAGTATTTTCTTGTATTTCCCGAGGGCTTAAATCTTCTGACAAATGAAGCTGCTGGATTCGGCCAGCAGCATTGGCACTAGACAGGCTTCCAATGGAGGATCGATCAGAAACAAAATTTCTGTCTCTGAAAAAGAAGTCAATGCACAGACTGATTTACCAATGGCAGTTCATGGTCAGTCCTTTCTGGTTTCCATTTGAGAAATCTTGCCTCTCCCAGATCATAAAGTTTTCTCCTATGCTATCTTTATTTTTGACCTTCCAAACTACCCAGACATGATTTCTGTGTACGATGTGATGTAGGAGTCATCTCTCTCTGTTTCATTCAGCCGCCTCTGTTTTGAACTCTTTTCCTCTGCCATTTACTTGAATACATCTCGGTCTTCATCATTCTGGGTTTTATCTTTTTCCATTAAATTTCAGCCTTCTTTTATCTTAGGGAAGTTCTCTTTTATTAGATCATTGAGGCTTTGCAAAATTTCCCTTGCCTTAAGGGTGTCAATTACCCACATGCTCTGCGGGTACACTTCCTTTCCCTGGTTCCCTCGTCCGCTTCCCTTGTGCTGTATGTAATGTCATCAGGCATGCCCTTCCCTTCACTGACTCCACGTTCTTCCTGGTACTGGGTTTGGGCATGTTGTTCAGTTCTCATCTTTCCCAGCTCTATAGTCATCCTGCTCTCCTCTGTGCTGTTCTATCATCTCACCTTCAATTTCATTTTATAAACTTCACAGTCTGTTCAGTCTTTGACAAAATAAAGCATTTGATTCTCTGTTTACTTGGTGTAACATCTCCACAAGAGATTATTTATCTGTCTTTATCTGCTTTGTTGCCTTTTGTTTTACATGACTGCCCTGAGTTGTTTTTTGTTTGTTTTTGTATTTGTTTGTCATGACCGCAGCTGTACCTAGATTTCTGTATGCCCAAATGTAGCATGGATGGAGTCCCCCGGCCTCCCTCCTGCATCACCAGGCCCTCTGCCCTTCCTTTGGGGAGCACAGGGAAGAGCATGCAGCCGGGTCTAGGGGTAATCACCATTAGTGACTTCAGTTATGATCAAACTTGGATGTCAGGGCTCACTCTGCCTGATCCAGAGCATGGAGCCTTTTAGCTACTGCCTCTGAGTTTGGGACTGCGGGTGAATGGGCATGACTAGATCTCCTGGATGCCACCCTGACAACACAGCCTGTTCATACTCCAGCCAGTAGACAACCTGGCAGCCTTGTACCAGCTCCAGGCAGCCAAGCTCTGAAAGGATACTGTTTACCCAGCTGGGGTCATAATTCTCCCAGAGCACTGAGCAATGTTTAACATAGAATAAGTGTTGACATATATCATCTTTCCAGGGAAGAGATTTCTAACACTGTACCACGGAAGTGGACTGGGAAAATTACTTTTTTTAGATGTAAAAGAACTCTTTTCTATCAAGAATAGTTATGGCTTGAACAAAATAGGAAAACTAGTGCCTTATATTAAACTCAGTTCTGTGTAGGCATTGTCCTTGAAATATTGCTTATTATATAATTTAATTTTATCATCAAGAAAATAGCTGCTCTCCAAGAGGGCTCCCTACAGCCACTGTAATAACTATCATGGAACAAAAATTATCACCACCACCACCATCAACATCATCATCCTACAAACTCAAGTGGGAAAAAACATCTGCAAGCAGAGTTATTTTGACTATTAGGCTAACCCATTATGCCACAATGCTAATGAAAGATTTATAATTTAAACTTTAAAGTATTTGAGATTTTTGTGTGATATTCATGAAAACAAGAAGGTTGTCAACAGTCTACACATCTTTTCCTTGGTTTTGGCAAGGACAGAAATTGTTAAGAAAGCTACTGCTCAGATCTCTAGTCTGTTCTTACACTTTGGAAAGTTTCCTCACAAAATGGAAGTGATGACACACAGCTCCACAATATCAAGTTACAAGGCACAATAAGCACAAAGTCTGAATGAAGTTGATGTGATAGCATGTTATATTAAAATTGATGTTACTCTTTTATTAGAATGAGCTTTATTTACATACTACAGATAAGTGTGATCTTTTTCTAGGCAGATTTAATCCTTTTCACCTTTAATTCAGCATCTAGAGGGACTGAATTATACTTTACAATAATTTTAGGTAATAGAACCCTCCCCACTGATGGTACCAATAGATGTTGTTATTCAATACTTCAGAATATGTAATACACATAATATCTACTATCTGTTGTTACTGTTATAATTTTTGCAACATACTTCAAGAGAATTTCAGTTTACAACTCTTTCAACAAACCATTCCTTCCCCAGATTCATGGCCCTGAACCTCACTGAATTCTGTTTTTAAAAGAGAGACAGCAAGGTGTTCACACAGCTCAGAGCACTGCCATGGAGATTAGAGAGAAGAGACGAGCAACTGGACCAGGGTCGGTAACATGGAATCATTTCATGGACAGTATTTTCTCCTGTTTCAGCTAAGGATTATACACCTGCTCCAGTCAAGCAGGCTTTGCCTTCTCTTTATAGATGAGTGACCTACATGCACACAGACATTTTAGTAAAACAGTAGTAACTAGTGTACTTGTTGGGATTATAATATGCATATACTGATTCAAGAAGGGTAGCCAGACAAATGTTTTCTGTGGGTTTCTATTCAGCCCACATTTGCAGAGTGAAGGCCTTCTTTACCCCTGGCACTAACCTGGAGGCTGGTGATGTAAAGATAAACGTGTCAGGGCTCCCCCCAACCCCGCACCCCACCAAGAAGCCAAAAAGACAAATGTTCCCGACATTAACAAAGAGCCTGTTTACAACAAGTAAAAATGACTCTGCAGAAGAGGAATCACCAAAGAGCAGGGGAGCTAGCCGAGCATGTGCCCACCCTGCCTTGAAGCGGCTGAGACCCCAGCCTTCATCAACCAGGGTGACACAGGTGGAAGTCCACCCTGACTCACCCTCGTAAAATATGAAGAAGTTGCTTGATGCCACCCCAAATGCGGATTTCCACGCTGGTCTCTGGGTCCTCGCAAATTTGCACCAGAATCCAGACGACACTCCATAGCAGCTTCAGGTGGTCTGAGTGCAGCAGGCTGAGCAGGACAGGGACCCCCTCGTAGAGCTTCACCTGCTCTCTCACCTGGCGCTCGGCACAGAGCAGGCGCAGCAGCTCGGCTGTCAGCCTGGACGAGGGGTCGGGGCGGGGTTGGGGGGGTGGGCAGGAGGTGGGGGGGTAGGGAGGGGGGCGGGGAGGAGGTGGGGGCATGCACTCAGCTCAGGCGGACCGGCCTGGCTTGGTTCACACTGAGCTGCTCACTCGCACAGACTGTGGCACTCAGACGCTCCACATCCCGGTCTGCACACGTTTCTGTAAGGGCTGGACCACAGCTAAGTATTTGTAGCTCTGTAGGCCTTACAGTCTCTGTCACGACTACCCAGTCACACTCACACGTGCAAGGGCAGCCACAGGCAACACACAAAAACCAACAGGCACAGCTGTGTGCCGATAAACCTTTATTTACAAAAACAGGCAGGGGGCCAAATTTCACCTGCAGGTCGTGGTTTTGTAACCACATTCTAAGTCAGAACAGTATCCCCATTAGTCTGGCTAAAAACCTACTAACCAGCAAATAGGCATCAAGTACATACAGTGGGACCTGCACTGTGCCCAAGACCAAAGAAATATAAAAGCTCTATCTTAGTCTTCAGAAACTTATTCTGTGATTGTAAAAATGAGACATTAGGGACTTCCCTCGTGGTCCAGTGGTTAAGAATCCACCCTCCAATGCGGAGGGCATGGATTCAATCCCTAGTCAGGAAACTAAGGTCCCACATGCTCAGGGCACCTCAGCCTGCATGCCACAACTAAGACCTAATGCAACCAAATAAATAAATCTTTTTTTTTAAAAAATGAGACATTAATATATGATGGCAAAAAAACACTATGATCCAGGGAAATTAAATGCAAAGCACTCAGTGAACATCTGAAAAATAAAAGATAATGATGGATAAGACATAAGGTTCAACTAAGCTCTGAAACATATGAGGACAGACATTTCAGAGAAGCATCCTATCCCCCAGGCTCACACTCTGAACACTCTCCTGGGATGGTGTCAATGGGATTCTCCATGAATACTGGAGGCAAGCATACTGGAGTGGGTTGCCATGCCTTCCTCCAGGGGATCTTCCTAACCCAGGGATTGAACCTGCATGTCTTATGTCTCCTGCATTGGCAGATGGGTTCTTTACCACTAGTGCCACCTGGGAAGCCCCCACAATTCCTTTACCCGAGCTAATTTTCCACAGCTCCTCTCCCTCCCAAATGTCTATGCTCTGACATTCAGAACATATGTGCTTTGGTAGACTGCATTCTTCACCTTCTCAAACTTCCTACACCACACCTTCCCTCTTCTTTCTAAGTGAATCTCATTGTGTGGCTGAATTCCACACCCCACACATTAAAATCAGAACTGTTCCCACAAAATCCATGCTATCATGCTTAAAATCTCTCCGTGAGTTTCCATGATGTTCATGATAAAAACCACACTATTTAGCACAAACAGCCCATCAATGACCTGGTTAAAGGTGTCTCATCTGTAAAATATGGGAAGAGTTATTGTTCAGATTCAACAAGTCAACACAGAGAAGTGCTTACAGCAGGGCCTGGCCTGTAGAGAGCTGGCCGAAGTGAACTCTATTTCTAACTTATCACCATCTGTTTGACTAGTTTCCTGGCACCCCCTCCCGCACTCTGCTGCAGCTGTACCCACCCACCCACACACGCTCATCTCTTGCACATCACTGCTCGCCTCCAGGGGGAGCATATTCTGTTCACTTGTTCCTTTTACTGCCTGGACAATTGCTCCTTCCTTTAGGAAACTTGGAATGACCTCTTGCTCCAATTGGAGGTGCTCTGCCCCCAGGGTATCCTCCTGTGCCTCACCGACCACACCAACTACAACGCTGGGGTGAAACGGACGGCTTGTGTGTCTGACCCTCCCCTGCATTGTGCAACCCTGTCTCGTTCATTTTTGGCTTTTCAATACCTGTGCAGGGTCTATTAGGTAAATGAATTCAGATAACCAAATCTATGCCAACCAGTACAGTGGGTAAAAGAGGGTTAAATTGGCTCAGAAGAATTCAAGGGATTTACTATTAATTAAATGTCAGTGCTTTATTGCCTCGGATTTCTATTAACTATTTTGCCTCCTTAGAATATTATGATTTATTCAACTCAGTATCAAATGACACTCAACTAAGTACCAAATGACACAGGTTGCAACTTGATAACCTAACAGACATCTGGATATAGTACGTTTTTAGGGCAAAATGTAGTTCAAGTGAAAATGACTCATTTTACTCCAGATTCTTTTGGTCATGAAATCAGTCAGTAGCTATCTTGGTGTATTTTACTTGCCTTAAGCAAAATAGATTTTAGGAATCTAATCATTTATCCAACACACAGTCTGAAATTACTAAAAGTAGAGCCACCTTAGAGTTTCTTTCCTTAAGGAGACAGGAGGTAAAAAAAAATGTAATAAACAAAAGTATTAAAGATGCAATCATAGATTTATATATTTCGAATATATGACCAGTTCTAGAAGTGAGATAGGACCAGAGATAAACTGACACACCTCTTTACTATTTGTTACTTTATATAAACTTAAATAGAAAATAAATGCCAAGCTGACTCGTGATATTCAGCTAACAATGTAACATGGCATAATTAGAATAATAACCATCATTTTCATTAAATATAAGACACTGCCATTTTCCCCTGTTAGCAATCCTACCTTTTGGAAAGCAAGTCATATTCATGCAAAATCATCAGCAGATTTTCTACAATGTTGAGCTCACTTATCTTCTCCCTACACTCTGGACTACAAATTGAAAAGTATTAGTAACTATGAGAAATGGCTTTTATTGATACCACATCCACATATTTAATATCTTAGTCCTCATATTATCCCAGGAGGAGAAGCAAAATGCAATATAGCTCTATAGAGAAGGGCTACATTAAACGCCAACATTCAGGAAGTATTAAGTAAGTATAAGTAAGTAAGTATTCAGTAAGCATATGTCATAAATTTAAATTTGTTCAATAACAGTATGATGATTAACACCATTCCCACTGGAGAGGGGGATTCGTAGGGTGTTCACTAAAAAGCAGTGAGGAGCATTACTCACAATATCCAAGAAACAGAAACAAGCTACAGGTCCTTCGATAGATGAAATAGACAGAGAAATGTGATGACTGAATATTTATACATAGTTATAACTGAATATAATCATGTGTACACAACTGAATATTCAGTTCAGTTCAGTCGCTCAGTCGTGTCCGACTCTTTGCGTTCAGCCATAAAAACATGCTGTCATTTTTGATAATGTGGATGAACCTAGAGGACATTCTGTTAAATGAAATAAGCCAAACAGAGAAGGGCAACTACCATATGGCATCACTTACATGTGAAATCGAAAATAAACCAGCAAAACTGACTACATAGAGACAGAGAACAGAAGAGCAGGTGCTTACTAGGGGCTGGGAGCAGCGGGAACAGGGAGATGCGGGTTAAAGTGCACACACTTTCAGGTGTGAGAAGACTGTCCACTAAAGATCCACATACTCGGCAACTGCAGTTGGTAACACAGGGTCATGCTCGTGAAAGTTGCTGAGAGAAGATTTTACGTGTTCTTATCACAGAACCAAAAAGAGAGGCGAAGAGGTGTTAATTACCTTGATCTTGGTAATCACCCCACAGTGTACATGTGTATCAAATCTTTACATTATACACTTGAAATACATAAAATTACATTTATAATTATTCCTCAATAAAGTTGGAAACAGTGGAAACCATGTCAGACTTTATTTTTTTGGGCTCCAAAATCACTGCAGATGGTGACTGCAGCCATGAAATTAAAAGATGCTTACTCCTTGGAAGGAAAGTTGTGACCAACCTAGATAGTATATTAAAAAACAGAGACATTACTTTGCCAACAAAGGTCCGTCTAGTCAAGACTATGGTTTTTCCAGTGGTCATGTATAGATGTGAGAGGTGGACTGTGAAGAAAGCTGAGCGCCGAAGAACTGATGCTTTTGAACTGTGGTCTTGGAGAAGACTCTTGAGAGTCCCTTGGACTGCAAAGAGATTCAACCAGTCCATTCTAAAGGAGATCCGTCCTGGGTGTTCGTTGGAAGGACTGATGTTGAAGCTGAAACTCCAGTACTTTGGCCACCTGATGCGAAGAGTTGACTTATTGGAAAAGACCCTGATGCTGGGAGGGATTGGGGGCAGGAGGAGAAGGGGACGACAGAGGATGAGATGGCTGGATGGCATCACCAACTCGATGGACATGAGTTTGAGTAAACTCCAGGAGTTGGTGATGGACAGGGAGGCCTGGCATGCTGCAATTCATGGGGTCGCAAAGAGCTGGACACAACTGAGCTGAACTGAACTGAACTGAAAGTTGGAAAAAACAAAACAGTGATCCACTGATTGGCATAAAAACATATTTAAACATATTTAAGTTTTTCTTGAAAATAATCATAACCTCTGAAAGGGTTACCTAGAATTTCTTAAAGGGCAAAAATATTTAAAAGTCTTAAATATAGAGGACAGAATGAAGAAAGACAGTCAGGGAGATTCAACTGTCAAAGAAATGTGCAATTTTAGAGTAGAAATAAGTGAGGGTTAAATGAAAAGACTAGGTAAATATTTCTGGTCAGAAAAAAATTTTTAACTGCTTTGCTGTTCCAACTTAAATTCTAAAATGATGCATTTCCACCCCAATCCTCTTCAAAATATTGACGGTATTTCATGTTTTTATTCACAAATCTTAACTAAGTAGGTAGCAAAATAAATTTTGCATTTCTCCCATCTGAGTTGCTATAGCAGCAGAACTTTTAAAAATGCACTCACCTTTCAGCTAAACTAGCAAGAGCCAGAAGGGCGCCCAACAGAACATTCGTATCTCGGGCACTGAGTAAATTTACTAATGTCTGGGAAATGGAATAAAATAAAGTTTAATTATATAAACGTACTACAAGCTTCTTGAACAGTATGTTTCCTTCTAAAGATTATAGATACTTAACCTCAAAACAGAAGGTTTGCTAAACATGCACGATTCTCAGTTCTTTCCGCGGCAGGCGTCCACCCCTCTTTGGATGAGCTCCTCGTAAGCATTCCCCACCAAAGGAAAGAACCAAGGGGACCCAAGTACGTGGTCTTGTACTTCCAGGTCCGTGCTCTCTGCTCTGTCCGCTGGTGCCACCCATCACTCAGGATGAGAACTCATCCTGACTCGGGCATTGCCATTGTGCAGGCACTTTCCAAATTACGGAAGTATTTTTTCAACAAAATGTTGAAGACTGTCTTTTTTTCCCCACACTAAGGAAAATATGTTAACACTATCAGACACCCCATTTGCCTCTCAAATTTCTTACTGATGCTAAGTAACATCACTGAGCTGGGAGTCACCTGTATCTCACAGTCACCTTCTCAGGATTCCTATCACTGCAGATTTATGTATCTTCTCTCTACATTTTCAGAGTCCCCCAGAGTGTACCCCCAGACATACTTCAGGCCAGAGCTGCAACCAGTACAACTGCTAGGCTGATTTTGGGTTTCCACTATGTGAATTTTCCCCTTAATGACCTCATGCACTAGCATTATCTTTGTTTCTCAGATCCCTTCCTCTTTTTTTCCTCTCACTTTTTCCTTTCTGTCTTTTTTTTTTCTATTTTTCCCCCCAAGGTGCATGGCATATGGGATCTTAGTTCCCTGAATAGTGATTGAACCTGCAGCCCCTGCCGTGAAAGTGCAGAATCCTAACCATGGGACCACCAGAGAAGTCTCTCCTTTCTGTCTTCCAACACAATGTTTCCCAGACTCCAGTCACTGACATATCATTTCACAATTTTTGTAACAAGCACCCTTAACACTAACTTAATGTTACTCAAAAATGTTCTTCAAATTCTAACTGATATTAGTGAAATATATAGCTATCGAAATAAAAAATGCTAACCTGTATATCACTAAGAATCAAACTCCATAAAATGAGTAGCATGTGCTAACACATTTTAAACAACTTTCCTCTAATACTTGCTGGATAGTGGCTTCCTGGGACACAGAAACTCACAAACTATTGAAACCTAGCTCTAGGCAGCTACCATCTAAATGGTTTTGCTATAAATATAAATGTAGTCTGTTTTGACTAAGCCTGCATTCACTCATCTTGAAATATGTATTTGACTCACAGGTTGGTAATACTAAACCATCTTATTTTGAGGTTAAACCACATGAAACTTACCTACAGACCATGGTAATTTCCCATGGTTCAAACTAACATAACTTCATGTGCCAAACTAATATTTATTTATTTGTAAGTACACACCTGGGGTCAGTTGATGTATAGCAACATTTAAATTAGGCAATCAAATTAGTTGATTAAGCAATAAAGAATTAAAGAGCATAGAAAAAAAGAAAGAAGTTTCAGAAAACCTCTACTTGCTATTTCTGAATTTACTCTTTAGGTGGGTTAGCAGAGATTGGCAGTTTTAGGCTAGGTCAGCAAGTTTTCGAATTATAATTACAGGTGGGGTGGAGCAGGGACTCCTTCTGGGACCACTCACCTTGTGAGCTCCACTTGTGGTGACCCATTCTCTTTGGTCTCTGACAGCAGCAAGTTTTTGAAAAATATCTATAAAGAAATGAGATACTTTGATGAGGGATTTGAAGCTTAAAACGGGGGAGTGCTCAGGCTTCTCAGGTGGTACTAGATGTTAAAAAAAAAAAAAAAAACAACCACCTGCCAATGCAGGAGACCTAAGAAACAGGGGTTTGATCCCTGGGTTGGGAAGATCCCCTGGAGAAGGGCACCGCAACCCACTCCAGTATTCTTGCCTGGAGAATCCCATCGACAGAGGGGCCTGGCAGCCTACAGTCCACAGGGTCACAAAGAGTTGGGCAGGACTAAAGCGACGTACCATGCACGCAAAAAATATTTTTACCAAAAGTTGCTTTTATAGGCTTCCCTTGTGGCTCAGCTGGTCTGCCTGCAATGCCGGAGACCTGAGTTCGATCCCTGGGTTGGGAAGATACCCTGGAGAAGGGAAAGGCTACCCACTCCAGTATTTTGGCCTGGAGAATTCCATGGACTTTCTAGTCCATGAGGTCGCAAAGAGTTGGGCAGGACTGAGCGACTTTCATTTCACTTACTTTTATAGAAGTCTCTCACACGCTAAATAAACCTAAGCTTGTGCTCAATGAAACTCTTTGAACATGAAATTGGGCTTTTCAAGATAAGAATCATGATCTAAAATCTCCCCTCTGGGTACATTTTGCCACTGAGCATAAGAGTTGGCATGGTCTCTCAAGCCCACAGCTGTGTGGGGACCCTCCTGAGTGTTCAAAGCGTCCCCCCTTCCCTCCGCTGCCCCCCGGGGCCGCGCTCACACGTCATGTTGACCAGCTTGTCCACGCTGTGCCGCGCCTCCCCGTAGCCGAGGTACCCGTGCGCCACGATCTCCATGTACTGCGGGGGGACCAGACAACAGGTGAGCAGAGAGGACTCCGAGAGCACACAGCGGGAGTGCAAGGTTGTGTACTTCTGAAAATGAGCTGTAGATGGCGCCACAGGGTCACCAAACAACGCTCGGTGCCCCTGCGCCTGCTTCACGCAAGTGCAGAAGACGATGGGTTCCTGGGTTCTCAGCTTCGCTGGGGTGCCAGAAGTGGAGGGAGGGACCTGGAAAGACTGCTTAAACTCTCAAAAGTCCCAAGATGACTCATAACTCAATAAATCTGTGCTGCAATTTAGCCTCCAAATAGAAGATACAAATAAGATGCATGATATATAATATACAGTACATACAATTTTAATTCTTCAATGTATCTTTTCATTAGAAGTTTTATAACACATTGCATATATTTTACTGACCTTATGTTTTATATCATAAATTACATCTAACCAGCATACAAGTAGATAGCAATAATCAGAATGAAATGTATGGGATAATCTGAAAATCCCTCACTGTTTGTAAAATTATAAAAACTGATAGTAATAAGAAATCAGTTCAGAGAAATACAAATATTTCTGACATTTTAATGGAAGTAAAATGGATAGAAAGATCCTTTACAATATAATCTTATAAAGGATTATTTCATTAAATGAGCTAAACCTCTAGCCAATTAAAAAAATTTCTTCAAAATAAAAACTAGATATTATCTACTTCCCAAGAATAAAAATAATAAAATAGGTTTACAATTAAATTGCCATTAAAATTAATCATCCATTAATAATTTAGAATGAATTTGCAGGGCCATGGGTTTATTATGAAAATTATTCTTTGCATACATGCTCTAGATTTTAGGAGGATGGGCTGTTTCAACTATTTCTATACCTAGAAATTTTGCTTGATTGTATTAATAAGCTCAAACATTGGGCTGACTCAGCATATTTATTCAGCTCCTTACCTTCCCTCAGTAGTTGGCAAAGCAGAAAAATACATGAAGATCATTCCAATATTTTAGTGAGCACAGTAATTCTTTATTGTGTGAAAAAGTTATGAACATCCTCATAGCCAATATTTTCTCCTGCCAGCTTGGTGTGTGCACTGCTAAGGCCCAGGGCCTGCCAGCCAACACCTATTTATTTTCTTCACTCACTAAAGACAGGTGACCTTTTATAAAACTCTCTCATTTCACAGGCGGGGTAGAGTGAGCCCAGTCAGCCAGGAAAAAACGGCTCAAGTCCCTCCCTGCTCTGTGTGTATGCTGTACACTCACGACCCTAGGCTCTTCTCCTTGGCAGGCAGCTATGTTGAAAGAGACCTCTCTGTCACACGCTGTGGATCTCTGCCCAGAGGCACAGCACAAAATGGAAAGGCAAGACCAGCCACCACAAAAGAGATCTTACCTGAGCTAGGTTTTCAATTCCACCCAAGCTATGAAGTATTTCCTGAAAAAATAAAACAATAGAACAGACATGAAAGATGAGAAGTGGAGGGGGGGATGTATTTTACATGCAATTGATTTATTAAGTCATGAGTTTGTAACTATTTTTGAAGGTCCACATTCTAATATAAATATGGAAAACTTTAATGTTTGTCATTCATACTATATTTAAGATAAACTATTTAATAGATATGGGCTTCCCTGGCGGCTCAGCGCAAAGAATCTGCCCGCAGGAGCTGCAGGAGACATGCGTTTGATCCCTGGGTCAGGAAGATCCTCTGAAGGAGGGCATATCAGCCCACTCCAGTATTCCTGCCTGCAGAATCCCATGGACAGAGAAGCCTGGCGGGCACAGTCCATGGGGTCACAGAGAGTCAGGCACAACTGAAGTGACTTAGCACATGGGCACACATTAACAGATATGAAAGTTGGGTTGAGATGAACAGGAAGTAAGTATCTGCAGCCCGAGTCCTCACTCTATTTACTTCCTCCCATGTCATCATAAAATGTCAGAGCTGCAAAGAGCTGTTAGACATCTCTCCCTTTACCTCCTCATATTACAGAATGGGAACACTAAAACCCAGAAAGGTGAACCATTTTGCCTAAATGACAGAGTCTGGATAAAAATCCAGCATCACCGAATCCCAAGACTTTCCTCTAGGCCCCTGCCTGGTGTGGTCCATGAACTAGGAGCAACAGCAGCGTCTGGAGCTGATTAGAAATGCACAATCTCCTACTCAGCCCAGACATACTAAATGACACTCTCAGTGTCAACAAGATCCCCAGGTAACTCACATGCCTGATAAAATCTGAGCAGCATTGCCCTAGCAGAGTAGACAACAGGGCTTCTCCTTCAGATGATGTGGCTAATGATTTATTAAACTCATACCCTGAACAAATCTAAGGATAATCATTGCAAAATACAGATCTGATACAGATCTTTCAGGGCTTCCCATGTGGCTCAGTGGTAAAGAACCCGCCTGTCAATACAGGAGACATAAGAGACTCGGCTTCTATCTCTGGATCAGGAGGATCCCCAGGAGGAAGGCATGGCAACCCACTCCAGTACTCCTGCCTGGAGAATCCCATGGACAGAGGAGCCTGTGGAGGCTACAGTCCACAGGATCGCAAAGAGTCAAGACAACGACTGAAGCGACTTAGCACTCACGCACCAATTTCCAATAAGAAGGCACTGCATAAAACTTCTGAAAAGTGCTAACTTAAGAAAGAGAGAGGATGCTGGGAGGCTGGAGCTGTGAAAGGAACTGGTTTGGAGCTCCACTAACAGCCCATGCTCTCGGGTTACTCACACTGACGTTTATCTTGGGATGAAGGGTTTCAGGTGTCTCTACCTGTTTAACGCTACACTGACTCCTCTCTCCTTCTCTACTGTGCACACAAGGAAGCTATTTGAAATATAAATACTAGCCATCATTCCAGCTCTGGAATGCGCCTGGCAGTGAGTACATGAGTATGTATGAGGTGATGATCATGTTCTACCCTGGAGCTGCGTGAGCAGCTGAGGAAAAGGCTCAGGGGCTGGAGACCTCCTGGGTCAAGGGTCAAGCTTTCCTTAATCTGTGTGAAGGGAATCTGGAAACCACACACCCTTGTTCAAATTAAGAATGAAGGTATATTTATAACTCAATTAAAATAGTTCTATGGCCACCTACTAATTTGAATTCCCATGATTGCTATTCACTTTAGAAGAGCTGCAGTTAAAGAACAGAATACTGTATGCATTGCCGCTAATTATGATGGACATTTTATACACATAAAAATAACATTTTAAAATCACATATTTTTTTCAGCATCTTCTTTTCCATTCCTGTTAGTAAGATCCCCAAGTCAGGCTCTGAAGGAGACACAAATATATAGATGACAGAGGGTGACTTCACTGAGCTGCAGGCAAGTATAAGGTAGACACACAAATAACTGGAATTTTAGATAGATCTAGGTAGGTGTTTTTAAGAAAGCTATGGGGCTTCCCTGGTGGCTCAGACGGTAAAGAATCTGCCTGCACTGCAGGAAACCAGGGTTCAATCCCTGGGTCAGGAAGATCCCCTGGAGAAGGAAATGGCAACCCACTCCAGTGTTCTTACCTGGAGAATTCTATGAACTATGGACAGAGGAGCCTGGTGGGTTATAGTCCATGAGGTCACCGAGAGTTGGACATGACTGAACGACTAACACTTTTTCATAGTTTAAGAAAGTTATACAGGAGGTGCTGTGACACCTCAGAGGAAGGACATATAATAGCCTGCAAAATACAAAATACAGATCTGATACAAAATACAGAGGACTACGGAAAACTTTGTAAGGGTGGCGGCCTCTGAATGGGCTTAGAAGGATGGATAGTTGTGCTGAGGAGACGTGGAGGAAGAGAAGGAAACAAAGGGGATTCCTCCAAGCAAAGAGGACAGGAGGCTCAAAGGTGCACTGAAGTTGCATAGGAAGAACATCAAGATGTTGTATGAAAAGCAACTCCCTAAATTTATGAAGGGAATCATTGGAGATAATGTTAGAAAAATAGAGTGAGATAAACTATGGGAAGACTTGAACATGAGCCTGAACTGAACTTTGCATTCGAGCCTGATGGACATGTGTGAACAGGGCTGATCAGACTCAGCTGTGGGAACTTCCCTCTGGTCTTGGAGGAAACTGGAGAGGGATGGGCATGGAGGGAAGCCCCGCGGGTTGGCAGGCGCAGAGAGAAGGGAGTGGACAGGTGGGCAGTCTTGACATAATCTGACCAGCTGGACATGAAGGCCAGTGGGGAGGAAGAGTGCAGAGCAGAGGCTTCACCGTCTGCACAGTGAGGTGACGGGAGGCCAGGACAGGATAAGTCCAGGGAAGAGGGGACACAGGCTGGGTTAGACAAGGAGGTGGAGTCTGACATGCTGAGCTGCTGGTGGTATATTCAGGTGACGGAAGAACAATAGGCCGGGAAAAGTGCACCGAGGGCAGAAGACTGAGATCTGGCATTGTTGACATAAAGGAAATTTAAATGTGAAGCGTGTGAGGGAGAATACACGAGGGAGAGACTCATGTTTAAATGACTGGTCATGGTCATTCTTAAATGTTTACCTTGGCAAAAATATATCTATACAATCATGGGTGTTAACCGTATGGAACTGATTCCATGTTTCCCAAACCCTGTGCTGTGCATAATGATTTTATTCTGTGTGATGAGTGGTACTAGGTGTTCGGAAATATTTTTATGATCAAACAGTAGGTCGAACAGTGTAACAAATTATTTGATTATAGATTTAAACTCCTCTGAGCTTTAACGTGCTGCCGTGCACCACAGTCTCCAGTAGGAGGCGCCGCCCATCTTCCCTGCATATGGTGGAAGAGATACCAGCTTTCACAGAGGTCCTGTGAGCCCTGCCAGAAGCACTGTTACAAAACAGAGGAAAAGGAGCGGGGCTGTACCACCGCTAGAAAATGTCACTGTGATGCCCTCAAGCAGTGACCCACCATTTACCAAACAAGCAACGGGGCCACCAGAGAGCAAGACCACAAGGCACCCACATCTCTGGGCTCAGCAGTCCTGGGTCCTGAGCTAAAGAGCAGACAGGACTGCGCTCCTCCCCGGCACGGCCTGAGCTCGCAGGACCCGGCTCTAGACTTCCAAGCCTAGTGACCTGGAGACAGTTTCCATCAATCTGGACAAATGTCCTTGCTCTACTATTCCCAGAGTTTATCTCTTTTTAAAAAATTGACACAATAGTGTAACACTGATAAAAACTATACAACAACAGCGCGCCCAGCAACACCACTCTGACTGCCGTCAGCCCAGCAGCGTGTCGCCGTGGCAAAGCGTCAGGGCCCCGGACACGCGGTCCCTGGTCGGCGGCCAGCAGAGCACTGAGCTCCGAGTGCCGAGTCCTGACCCGCCACCCACCCCTCCGCAGTCAGCGGTCCACACTGCTCACCCCTCTATCACAACTGAAGGTTCCCCTGGGCCTGACCAGTGCGTTAGGTGTGTTAGGAACCACTCTTCTAAAGGGGAAAGGAAGTTTCCAGCCTTGGAGTCTGCAGGAAAGGTGGTACCACTGACAGAGCCTGCAGAATTCGGCAGGTTTTAGGAGCGCCAGGATGGACAGACCCGAGTGAAGTTACCGCATGTGCTGTGAGCTCTCCAACACTCTGGCCCCTGTGTTCCTTTATACACTTACAGATTACTGAGAGTCCCAGAGACCTTCTGTTCATGTGAGTCAATCTATTTATATTTACCGTGTACGTGTGTATTCAGTCAGTCAGTTGTGTCCAACCCTTTGCAACCCCATGAACTGTAGTCCACCAGGCTCCTCTACCCATGAAACTTTCCAGGCAAGAATACTGGAGTGGGTTGCCATTTCCTCCTCCAGGGAATTGTCCCAAGCCAAGGATCAAACCAGCATCTGCACCTCCTATGTTGGCAGGCAGATTACCTGGGAAGCTCTTTATATTTACCATATTAGAGATAAAAAGCGAGGAATTTTTACAACACAAAAGCACACCAGCATGTGTTCCATCAGGCGTGAGGGTACACCATCATCACACGCCCTGCAGTCTCTGGAAGGCTCCACTGCACGCTCCTAAGAGAGTGAGCATGAATCACACTGGAGCATCACCTTTAAGACCATTTTGAGCCCGTGGGACCCCTGGATGGGTCTCAGGGACCTGTGAGAGTCCCCAGACCACACTCTGAGAACCATTATGCTACCATATCATCCCAACAAATACCTGGAAATTTGGGACTTAAATGAGGGGGAAAGTCTCAGGCTGGAAACATGTGCTTGTGAGCAAAGAACAACAGCAACAAAATGACTGGTGAAGCCAAAAGCTCAGAAGATACAGGAGACTATAACAAAGAAAATAGTTTTGGGGAAGGTTAACATTTCAGGGCTTCCCCAGTGGCTCCAAGGTAAAGATTCTGCATACAGGACACACAGGCGATGCGGGTTCAATCCCCAGGTCAGGAAGATCCCCTGGAGGAGGCCATGGCAACCAACTCCAGTATTCTTGCCTGGATAATCCCATGGACAGAGCCTGATGGGCTATATAGTCCATGGGGCCGCAGAGTTGGACACAACCAAAGCAGCTGAGCATCGCAGGAACATTTAGGAAGGCAGAATTTAAAAGGAGCAAGTAAACAGCACAGAGAAACAGAAGGTGATGGGGAAGAGCTGGAGGTTTTCAGGATCAGTGAGGGGAAACAGCGTGGCAATGGGCACAGGCTGCTGGAGAGCGGCTGGGGTGCGAGGCGGGGCGATTGGGCCATACAGCCCCACTCTGTCTCTACTGCTGCAGCTGATGGGGATGTAGGTCAGGAGTTTTTAAGGCGGGGCAATCGGGCCATACAGCCCCACTATCATGCTATTGCTGCGGCTGATGGAGAAAGGCTGGGTGCGAGGCGGGGTGATTGGGTCATACAACTCTGCTATCTCTCTCTTGCTGTGGCTGATGTAAATGCAGTTTGGGAGTTTTAAGTTTTTCTATTTATCGTTGATAAGCAATGTGCTCTGACGGCTCACTGTAAGCAGGCTAGGTAGACTTTATCCCGCTTGCAACTCCAACTACACTTGAAATCTCTGAACACATGTAGTCCTTTAATTATGAAAAAGGAAGCAATTTTGTCTTTAAAAATGGCTTCTTTTTCATCCCTTCCACTCATTTCTTCCTGGAACCTTCATTAGGCATATACTGGAGTCTCTGGGTCAAGAGACGCTGACTGGATCATGGCCCACGATGGTCTTTTTAAATGACTTCCAGAGAGGCCCTGGTGCATAATATGCAAGGAAAAGCTCTACTGCACATCAGCTGTAAAGAAAAGGGAGTGGGCTCCATATAAATAGTCTGACCTTTCAATAAATGCAGTAATGAAGGTGAGATCAAGGCTTGAAAGGATAGTGTGCCCTGAAAAGGGCATTTTTATGATAAGAAAAAACGGAAAGGGAGCCACTGACACAGTAATAAAGACAACAGATGGAAGGCTGAGGCTTGGCAAGGAGGAGGGTATTTCTTCAGAAGTAAGGGACATAAAGGTGCATAATCAGCTGTCAATGCAGGAGGCATAAAAGACAGAGGGTCGGGAAGATTCCCTGGAGGAGGGCATGGCAGCCCACTCCAGTATTCTTGCCTGAAGAATCCCACAGACAGAGGAGCCTGGCGAGCTCCATGGGGTCACAAAGAATCGGACGTGACTGAAGCGACTTAGCATGCATGCACAATGGTGCATAATAATCCAAACATTTCAAGCAACAAAGAATATATGAGCATTCCTACTAGGATGGCCTCAGTTTTGCCTGTAAAACAGCTAATGCTATAACCTAATAAGAACAACCGGGGTAGGAGGAGTGTGTGTGAGAAGCGGACATGGTCTGGAGCAGTCACTGTGGAGCATGCAGCACTGATCACGGATTCACCAGGAGAGGAAAGGGAGGCCTGGCCTGGCTCACTGACATTTGTGGGCACAGGTCACAGTAAACCCCAGCGTGGCTATGTGACTTCGGCCAGAAATTCTTGGCAACTCAACATGTTAAACAACTGCTCTCGTTTGTGGACAGGGTGCCAGGAGGAGAGATTCAGGGAACACCTCCTTCTATGGGAAGGCTGGAAATCAATGGGAGGTCTGGTTTAACGCATGTTTTTGTCATAAAAGCCCCAAAGCAAAGAGGTCACAGAATTCTTTCTTTCAGAGAGCAGTCCAATAAACCTTATTCCAGCCCACCAAGAACTGGATTAAGAAAGGGAATACTTTAGATGAAGATCAGCAGAGTATGACACAACGGCCATCAATTATCTGAGCAAACAGCATGCCTAAGGCAAATATTTTGCTAACTTCTATAAGTCCAAAAACTAGACCTCCTGCTAAAAATCCACCTCCTTCCATGAAAACTTATATTAATACCATATACAAGCTGTTCTTACCCAAGCTGAGGCCTATGGGGCATATGGCAGGGGGTTAGGGGGGAGCGTTAATATGACTCAGGGACATGGCGCCCAGGGCCAGGGGAGGTGGGGCCGTAACCCAGGCAGAGTGGAGCACACACCACCCTCGCCAGCATGACCCACACAGCTCTGTCCGGGTGGTCACAGGAGAAAAGGAAAATTCCCATAAAACTGTGAGCAACCAGGACACAAAGTTTTTTGAGGAATGTCACATATTCAAATAACTGGTTGACTGAACTAGAACAACACAAAGCCAGCTTAGAGTATGCAATGAGGAAGGGAGCACCTCTTCTAAAGAAAAGATCGAAGCTACCATGAATCCCAGGAGACTCAAATCAGAGCAGGTTCATCGCTGGCTAGCAGCAGCACACGTCGTTTCAAGTGCCAAGTTTGGAAAAGATGGTTATCAGGGTAATGAAAGGAAATCTGTCCTGATTCAAATAATAACTCATCAGTAAAGCTGAATCCAAAATAAATGCGCTTCAGAGTGGTCTAAGCATCCCTGTAGCTTATCAGAATGGGGCATAAAAGGAGATACCTCTTAGGGAAAAAAGCAATCTATGAAAATGATTGAAGCATGTAGGAACTGCCCTTTAGATATTTAATGCTGACAAGAAGAAACAATAATGGCTCATTAGCAATTTGGAGACTTCTCCAAACTGGTTGGGCAGTGGTTCCCCCAACCAGAAGCATCAGGGACACCTGGGAACTTGTTAGAAGTGCAGATTTCCAGGCCTTCCCCAAACTTACTGAATCAGAAGCTTCCCTGGTGGCTCAGACAGTAAAGAATCTGCCTGCAATATAGAAGACCTGGGTTCAATCCATGGTCGGGAAGATCCCCTGGAGAAGGAAATGGCAACCCACTCCAGTATTCTTGCCTGGAGAATCCCATGGGCAGAGGAACCTGGTGGGCTACAGTCCAGGGGTCGCAGAGAGTCGGATAAGACTGAGCAACTAACACTTTCACTTTCAGGTGCCAGCAATCATTAAGTCTTCCAAGTGCTTCTGATATATGGAAAGTTGACAAACTTTGCTTTACAGAAGCAGGAATCTTAGCAGCTGGGTCTGGAAGGAACAACTTTCACGGACCAGGTGCTGTCAGGTAAGCCTTTCTTCAGAGCCTCTCTGCTAAAGCACTCAGTGCTTGCTACTCAAAGTGCTGGCCACGGACCGGTGGCCTCAGCGGAATCTCGGGCCTCAGTGTATACCTGTGGAATCCACACCTGCACTTACAAGAGCCCCAGGCGACTCCCCTGCACTTAAAAGTCTGAGAGGTACTAACGCAGAGACAGAATGCTTAACTGACTAGTGAGAGGAGGGGAGACTCCCGCCAGTGGACGCCTCCTCTGAGACAGGCGGGAACCCCCTGCTCACCTCTAACTCGGGCTCTGAGGCTGGACTCCGGGGAGTGCATGGCTCTGGGGCAGCTACCAGAGTGTAGGCCCGGCCGCTCCCCCTGTCGGCCCTGGAGCCCCCTAAGGAAGTCCCACTTGTCCCTGCTCACTTTGACCTGGTGGGCCGCTTGACATCAACATGCTCCAAAGTATGGCCCAGTGTACCCTCCTCCAGGCTGCCTGTGGTTTAAAATGCCAAGAGATGATGCAAACACAGACCAGAAGTCAGTCCACTGCATCCCACAGGTAACAGAGTAGAAATATAGAGATATTTCTGTCCCCATTAAATCACTTCTCTCCTACCGATTTCAATAGCAGGTAAGATACAAAAAAAAGTTACTGTGCTGTGCTTCAGAAAAGAGCCCACCGGTTTTTATTTCATCTGCAAACTAGTAAAAAATATTTTTTATTTTTTGCAACCAACCTGATAACATGGATCCCTCATTAGGAGTCTCAGACAAATTAACACTCTCAGAAAATGAAGAGATGGAGCGCGATCAACCCACTCTCTGAAAGAAAACAAGAGAGAACATGTTTGTTCACGTTTAAAACCAGTGGACGTGACAGTTCATGAACAGAGCAGCACTAGGAAGGACAACAGAAAACAGCTATGGGAAGAGCATTCACTGGTCTCAAACAGTCTGCAGCGGGGACTGTCATTTGATACTTAACCAATTTTAATGGAAAATACTGTCATTACAAAGTTGAGGCCCCCAAATTATTTGGTTCATGGGCCCTGACTGTCCCAAGAAAGGGCAGCCCCTGATCCCAAGAAATAGCTAACAGGTTCAACTTCAAAAGGCTTGATACACTGATAACTTAGCATCCAATTTTGGAAAAAAAAGATAATACAAATACACTAGAAGAAAATTATTTTATTTTATTCTTAATCACATTTACTAACTAATGGCGTGCGGACACTAAACAACTTCTGCAGTCTTGGAATGGGATCCAACACCACCTCCATTTCCTTCTCCACCTGACTCCCCAGGGCACTTGCTTTTGACCACAGTGACCACTGAAGCCTCAGCTACAGAAGAGTAAGCAGCATCGAGGGGAAGGCAGTAACCTAATGTGGAAGCTGTAATCACCCAACGTAGTCTACACCGTGTCTGACAGATGGTGTGTGTCATCGCTCTTTTCCCTGAGATTTTAAAATATCCCAGGGCACCCCTGGGGGTTCCAATCAGCCCCTGGTATGTTCCAGTGCTCCTTGTGGGAAATGTGGGGATAAAGTATTTTCTTAGATCTTAGGTCCATTTCCCCAGAAACAGGGTCTTCCATGAAGATGGCTGCGCATGTGAGTGACTGAGGACAGCAGGAGACCCCCTGGAGTGGGGGCAGGGGGCAGGGAGAGGAGTCAGGGATGGGGGAGAAGGGGAGGGGGAGTGGGGAGACCCAGCGGGCAGGGGTCTGCTGTGCCAGCCCAACCTCCACTGACCCCTCGACCCCCGTGAAGGCAAGCGCCCTGGGCTTCCCTGCTCCCAAAACAGCTGTCACGGGGTTGGGGGGGTGGGGTGGGGGGGGGGCATTGCTGCTCTCTGGGCCTGTGGGCAACGTGGACGCAAAATGCCAGAGGGCAGTGCCGGGGCCCAGCCTCTACACAGGTGCCACTGGCCAGTCCCGGCCGGAAGCCATGTCGCCAACGTGTCGGGGGGCAGTGGGAGCATGAATGTCTCAGGGGGTTCCGGCTGGAGGGAGCAGAGCGGTGGGCGCGGCACCCTGCCTGCAGACTCTGGGCAGCTCTCCGACCACTCTGGGGAGGGGGTGTCGTCTGCACACCCAGCACCCTGCCCCACCGCTGCACCAGTTAGCCTTAGGAATCAATGAATTCTACCTGGGGAAACTTTTCTGCCCGCTCCCACGGGGCCCCCAGGCTGCCAAGTGTGAATACTGCCAAAGGCTTTTCTCATGTCACTCAGGGAGGACCCATCTGCCAAGAACGTTCAGGAACAGAGCCCAGGCTGAGACTCGGACCCGGAGCTTCCCAAGTCTCGGCTGACAGCATCTGAAACTCGGTGCATGCCCCTCCCTGACACAGACCTCATCCCCCAGGCTTCCAGCGGATCAGACCAAAACCCCGGGCGTTTCCTTGTCTCCTCTACTCACTGACGCCCTTCATCCAATCCCTCAGCACATCCTGTCTGCTCCACCTTTAAAATCTCTCTCCATTCACACAAGTTTGAGGCAGGAGATAGATGGGCCTCTGGGCTGAGCAGCCGGAGTTTGTCAAGCAGAGTAGATTGGAGCTTTGTTTTCCCTGACAACCCAAGGACAGAGTTAGAGGTGGGAACTGAGCTCTGAGGGAGCAAACAGAGAAAATGATGAATCTATCACTCCTGAGGTAAAGGAAATCTCCCCAACTCCACACCAGCAGGAAGGCTCCTTGGGGGTCAGAAAAGGTGGGCATCACTCCATAGTAAATGTCATACTCCTTTGCACTGGAATCCAACTTGGCAAAAAGACGCATATGAAGAAGGCCCAAGGGCAGGGCAGGTGTGGGAAAAGAAACAAGATAATTGGCCAGAGGAGAACAAAGAGCCAGAAGAACTGTCCCATATACATGGTTTAACTCCCTCCTCATCACAGGGGACCCTTTCTCTCTGGGTGGGTGTTCCTGTTTTGTTTCTGTCTAAACACACAGTGTCTGTGTGTGCCCTCCCACATGTGGTGCTGTGTCTCTGAAAATAAACTTTGTACCCATTTTCTGCAGTTTTCATCTCCTTAAATCATTCTTACTTTCAAACAGAGGCAAGAGCCAGGTCGGCTTTGCTTCTAGTCTCTAGTCCCTGGTGGAGTAGCAAGTAGGACTCCTGGCTTTCGTCCAGGATACTCAGGTTCAAGGAACCAAGGGGAACTAAGATCCTGCTTCAAGACCACTCACTGTTGTTTCTCCGAGATCAACTTCTCACTCCATCATCCACTATGACCCCGGTTCAAGCCTCCATCGTCGTTTGCTTGAACTATTTTTTTATTTGTATTTAAAAAAAAATGGGGGTACACCCTGCAGCATATGAGACCTGAGTTCCCTGACCAGGGACTGAACCCATGCCCCCTGCAGTGGAAATGCAGAGTCTCAACCACTGGAATGCCAAAGAACTCCCTGCATGAACTACCGCAAAAGCCTCCCACCTGCCTTCCTCGCTTCCATCTTTGTTCCAACTTCAGTCTTCCCACATCAGCCAGGGAGACCCTCCACAGACACCCTCCCTGCCCCGGCCCCCAGCGTCTCTCCTCTCACTCAGGCCCCGTGGCCCACAGGCTCCTTGGGACGCCTGGCCTCCCCACTGCCCCCACGCACGCCCCCCTGTCATACTGGCCTCCCCGCGCCTTCTTCACTGACCCTCTCACAACAGGGCTGGGCTGGGAGCCTTGCCTCTGCTCCTCTCTGTGAAGCAGCTTTGGTAACGTTTTAACACTGGACCCTCCCACACAATTACCCTCCCACACAATTAGAGAGATGTTCTCCGACTGGATATGAGGCCTATACTTGCAGCTGTTCTAACTAAAGTGTATGTCGCAGTGCGGAGGCCGTCAGCACAGCACAGCCTAGGCTCCTGAGGCGAGGAAGGCACGCTGAGCGCTGCCGAGCACCGCGCCTGCCTACATCACCGGAAGGTGCTCCCTGCCAGGTGACACTGCCCTCCAGATTGGCCCAATGTGATGCGAGCGTTAGCAAAAACCTAAAACAAACTGCGTCTGCTATTTCTTGCCTAGCCAAGAAAAACACAGGAAGACGAAGCTGTTTCGGATCAGGATCCACATAATTCCCCCCACCCTCTCCCACCTACCTGCACGGCTGAGTGAGCACATCCAGCAAAGCTAGGGTACTTTAAACATCTGCCCCCTCGCTCAAGAGGAACATTTACTTGAACTGCAGTCCCAATACAACCCTTGCCCGGCTTGTCTGACATCGATCCCTGACCTTTACTGGGGGGCGGTAGAATTCAGCTTTGACTGTTTCTCAATCCTGAGAAATTCAACTCTGTCCCAAACCTGCACATGTCACACCTGAGTGCAGGAAACGTACCTCCTAGAAGGCAGATCGAGCATCTGTGGTTCCTCCACCGGAGGTGTCACCCCAGCCCAGTCACTACTCTCCACCCCAAGCCACTCGCTCCTTCCATCCACTGACTCGGCTCACAGGAAGGAAGCTGGAAATAGGCTTTCCCCACAGCCTTACATCTCCAAGGATGTTTGACTGCGTGTTATAAATGAGAGTCCGCCCAAGAGGCCTGGCTCTGTAGATGGAGGTTGAGCACAGTGTCTCAAGAAGATCGCTGGCTGAGAATCACTCTTCCGGCCACCACCAAGGCCCCTGGCAAGAGCTGCCCACCACAGGTGCCAGCACCTCACGCCCTCCTTCAGTCTGGGCACCATGACTGTGACACCTCTGCTACTGGAGGCAAAGTTCAGTCTCTTCTGAAAATAAAGACAGGACTCAACCCTTCCGGGGCTTCCCAGGTGGCGCTTGTGGTAAAGAATCCACCTGCAATGCAGGAGCTGCAAGAGATGCAGGTTCGATCCCTGGGTTGAGAAGGTCCCCTGGAGGAGGAAATGGCAACCCACTCCAGTATTCTTGCATGGAAAATCCCCCGGAAAGAGGAGCCTGGCGGGCTACAATCCATTGGGTTGCAGAGTCGGAAACAACTGAAGCAACTTAGCATACACACATGCGACCCCTCCGAGGTCTGTAGCCAGACAGAATTATCCAAGGCCACAGTGGGAAGCTGCACTATAGTTCATCCTAACTTCCTGCATTGGGGAACATAATGCAAATTTGAAGTACATTTTGAATTTCAATCACTTCTGGGAACCCTTGTCAGGATGTGGTTATTCTGAGGCTCCTCTTAGAGACAGAAAACCTTTCATCTCATAAGTACGGGGATGGCCTGTGACTGGTTTCCCTTCCAGGTGCTGGGGTCAGCTAAAGATAGCATGCAGCCAACTCTACACCCCAAAGATCTAACGGGAATAATGATCCAGTGGCAACAGCTGCTGGCAGCCTCCTGAGGTTTAATGCTGGCTGCTCTTCATTATTTAAGAGGAGAAGCCATGGGATACACTGGGAGATGACTCATATGACAAATGTGTATGTGCTTGGAATTTTTCCTGTTAAGAATGTACAACCTTCATGAGGGAAGTCCATGAGCTTTCCAATGCTTTTTCATATTAAAATCAATATGAAAAGGTTTTTCTCTGTTCCTTCTCACCTTTAAAAAAAAAAAAGAATTCCAGAATAGCTTTTTGTCTTGTTTTCCTATTAAAGGAATGTAAATAAATGAAGAATTCTAGAAAATCTCAGGATTGAAAGGTCTGTTCCAAGCAGATGGCATTTTTTTTGTTCTGCAATTTAGGGACTGTGGCCTGAAGCTGTTAATATTTCTCCGTGATTCTGTCCTCAGCTGCTGTCAATGCAAATAGAATTCCTGGTGTCTGGGTCCTGCGGGGCATCCTCCCTGTGCACTGACCTCTGAGGAGCAGTTGTTCCCTCCACGGCTCCCAGCCCTTCACCCCTCTTAAGGACGGGCCCGTTGGCTGGAGCTCTGCTGCCCCTGGGGAACGGCATGTTCCGTAAGGTGATACAGAGCTCTGTTCGCCAGGAGCTGGAAGACTAGGAGACACACCAAGTCTAACGCAAGCAGAGAATTACAGAGAATGGTAATGACAGACTCCAAAGTCTCTGTTTGACTGAGGAAGAGCCAGCTGCCAGGCCCCCGAGGGTACAGGTAGCAGAGCTGGGGCCCCGGCCCCCAGGCCAGAGCTCCCACATCCCCCTCCACCCAGGGCCTCCTGGACGACATGGATGACAGAAAGGGGCTCTTCGAGGCATCTCCTGTGGGGGCAGGCGTGCATAGTGGCGAGGGGTCTCCTGAGGTAGCTCTGAGAACCTTGTCTGTCGGCAAAGGTAGTGTTTCCCTGGAGGACGTGTCCCGTTATAGCAGCCGCAGAGCAGCAGATTCATGCACGATCAGGCAAGTATTTGTCCCCTCTGCTGACTGAGCTTCTGCCACTGCACTAGCAGGACTGTTCGCACATGGCAGCAGGACCAGCCCCCACGCCTCTGTCATGACCACCTGCCACTTCGATTTCGGGATCAGATGCCACTTTCTGCTATCGATGCAAACATAGGAGAAACGGTGCTGCCAGAGACAAAGCATTTGAAAAGAGAAAGGGTGGTCAGGGTCTCACCCTCCTGCTCAGCTGAAGAAACCCAGGCGTGATGTGAGAGCTCCAGGTAAACGCCAGCCACGACGCTGTGGGCATGGAGCGCGGAGGGTCTGTGGTCAGGGCAACTCCACCCAGGGCTGATGCAAATGCCAGAGGTTAAACCTCAACTGCCTCTCACCCAGAACAAGTGGCGTCTTCAGAGGAGGCACTATGAGATCACCCTTCTCATTTACACACAAAACAGGAACCACCAAAAAACCGCCACATTTGACTCAAAATTTTAAAGTGGAGAAATTGAAACCTGTTTCAAAATAAATATTACCTCAAATCCCTATGGCAAATTCTTTTTTTTTCTTTCTTTTGGATAGTTGTAAAAGTAAAATTCACATCAAAATAGAGATGTAAAAACTTAAAAGAAATAAGAAAACATGTGAAGACATGAATTATAAGTGAGTACTCGGGGAATTTTTACTGACTTGTCCCACTGTTCTTAATGGGTTGTGTCATCCACTAAATCTGGCCGAGAAGAGACACCCAGTCAGAGGTCCATCCAATAGGTCATGTTGGTCCTGAAAGTCAGATTTTGACTAGAAAGGACTGTCCTAGCTGTTTCTTCTGCATGACTGGTGAAAGTCTCAGAGAGTGAATGCTTTCAGATAGTTACTCATCACCCTCCAGGATATAGACGCTGTCACACGCCCAGGAGTGCAGCCTGACACAACTATGCCCTGGTGTTCATAGAGGTTACCATCAAGAGAAAGAAGACCAATAACCTACACACAAACAAAGCTTCGCATCAGGTGGTGACCAGGGAAAAACAGCAAAGTTAAAGGTTTCGGGAGTCCTGGGAATGCTCTTTTAGGAGAGCCAGAGAAAGGCTTTCTGATACGAGTAGCATCTGAGTGAACTCAGGAATGAGTCGAGGGCTGAACAGCCAAAGACTGAAGTATGTAGTTCCTGAGCAGGATGCACTGGTTTATGCAAGGAAACCCTTGAGGGCTGGAGCAAGATGAGCAAAGACAGGGTCATGGGAGCTGATGTTACAGAGATGGCAGGAGCCAGTTCTGCAGATCTTTGTAGAATAGGAACAGGGATTTTGGACTTTTTACTCCAGAAAGTCACAGGAAGACTTTAAGCACAGGACTCACATCATGTGGCAGAGATTCTGAATAGATCCTTTGAGATGACACTAGAGGGAGTCACGGGTCAGAGCCAGGAGCCCAGTCAGAGCCAGGAGTGTGGTCAGTGCAAGAGACTGTGCAGCTAGGACAGGTCAACACGCCGGAGAGAAGGCAAGGTGAATAAGAGAAATCAGGAGTCCTATTTTAGGCATGGTGATCCTGAGATGCCCAAAGAAGTCCACCAATCAACAGGTGAAGGAAAAGACTATAGCAGGGGGAAGGTTTCCATCTCTCAGAGAAAAGCTGACAGAGAACTTCAGGAACAGGTGACTTTCATAAGTGGGGGTGTCCTCGGGACTGATTGATTTTGGCCATGGAAGGGGGCATCCAAAATGTGCTTTAGCTTACTCCCTGGTTCTCAGAAGCTCATGCACTGACAATTATTGATTTGGTCAGGGAAGCTGTCAATTATTGATTTGGTCAGGTTTAAAACTGGCTCTGATGCTTATGTGTGGACAAACAAGAAGTGGTCATCTCCTGAAAAGTTGGGATGATTTTAATTCTCTACCTATTGGCCATCTGAGTGAATGAGTTTCCTAAGAAGCAGTAGTAAACAGTAAAAAAAAAAAAAAAAAAAAGAGAGAGAGAGAGAACTGGATGACTGTGTGTGTGTGCGTGTGTACATACATACAGTATGCATATATACACAATTTAAGCTTGTGGTAAATTCTAAATAACATTTTAGGAGAAATTAACATGATATTCTAGTGGCAGAAAGCAAAGAGAAACTGAAGAGCTTCTTGATGAAGGTGAAAGAGGAGATTGAAAAAGCTAGTTTCAAACTCAACGTTCAAAAAGACTAAGATCATGGCATCTGGTCCCATCACTTCATGGCAAATAGAAGTGAGGAAAGTGGAAGCAGTGACAGATTTTATTTTCTTGGGCTCCAAAAGCATTGCAGATGGTGACTGAAACCATGAAATTAAAAGATGTTTGCTCCTTGGAGGAAAAGCCATGACAAACCTAGACAGTGTATTAAAAAGCAGAGACATCACTTTGGTGACCAAGGTCCATATAGTCAAAGCTATGGTTTTTTCCAATAGTCATGTACAGATGTGAGAGTTGGACCATAAACAAGGCTGAGTGCTGAAGAAATGATGCTTTTGAATTGTGGTGCTGCAGAAGATTCTTGAGAGTCCCTTGGACTTCAAGGAGATCAAACCAGTCAATCCTAAAGGAAATCAACCCTGAGTATTCTTTGGAATAACTGATGCTGAAGCTCTAATATTTTGGCCACCTGATGCGAGGATCTGACCCGTTGAAAAAGACCCTGATGCTGGGAAGATTGAAGACAGAAGGAGAAAAAGGCAGCAGAGGATGAAATGGTTAGATAGTATCACTGACTCAATGGACATGAATTTGAGCAAACTCCAGGAAATAGTGAAGGACAGGGAAGACTGGTATGCTGCAGTCCATGGGGTCACAAAGAGTTGGACACAACTTAGCGACTGAACAACAATAACATGCAAGAACTAGATATTTGCTCCAGGTTAGGAATCATTAATCATCATGCTGAAGCTGAAACTCCAATACTTCGGCCACCTGATGTGAAGAGCCAACTCACAGAAAAGACCCTGATGCTGGGAAAGATTGAAGGCAGGAGGAGAAGGGGATGACAGAGGATGAGATGGTTGGATGGCATCACTGACTCAATGGACATGAGTTTGAGTAAACTCCAGGAGTCGGTGATGGACAGGGAAGCCTGGCATGCTGCAGTCCATGGGGTCACAGTTGGACACAACTTAGTGACTGAACAACTATAATAATCTGTCCCATAAATGAAATAAACAAGCATATACTGTTTTTAAAAGATTACAAGGAAATATAATATGAGTTAACGGAGCTTTTTCTGGGACTTCCCTGGTGGTCCAGTGACTAAGGCTTTGGGCTCCCAATGCAGGGAGCTGGTCAGGGAGCTAAATGCCACATGCCTCAACTGAAGCTCCCGTAAGCTGCAGTCAAGGTCAAGGATCCTGAGTGCTGCAACCAAGACCTGATAGAGCCACATAAATAAACAAAGAGTTAATGTAGCTATTCCTAAGCTGGCATAAAGGGTAAATTTTCACTTTTTATAGTTTTCTGTGTTTTTCAAAGTTTTATAGTAATCAAAAAAATTTAACACAAAGAAATTCCACTTTATGAAGACTCTCAGTCTCCACATTCTCCAGTAAAACCAGCATCCATGGTTTGAGTTGGCAATAAAAGACCCAAGCTCTGTTCCTGAAGAGCTCAGCTCAGCACACAGCAGAAGGAACATGGGCCCAGGGGCCTGTGAGGAGCCAGAACAGCCAGAAAGGCAAAGAGGCGGGGATGGCAGGCTTCAGACAAGGATTAGCAGGGGCTGAAGCTCAGAGGTGAGAGAGAGAGAAAATAACTTTCAAAGAAACAAACAAAGGGTTCAGTCTGTCCTTGGTGAGCCCAAAGGCTGTGCTGGGCAGGAGGGGAGACAAGCAGAGGAGGACGAAGACCTCAGAGGAAACTCTGAACCAGAAAGGAACTGGAGTTCTACCTGGACTATCAGGCGACTTTTTTTTAGGTATCTAAAGACCCAAACCTAACATGTGGGGGATCTTAATGAGCCTTTCTTTCTGTCCAATTTCTGGGACTGACATGAAGACCTCTCTAGAGAGGTCTGAGCTCTCTGCACATTTGACCAAAGTGACCAGGGTTCTCTTTTCCTGGGGGAGAAAGAAGTCTTCAGAGGCTCCTACGGGCCTCTCTACTACCTGATGAGATAGAATCACAGAAAAAGCCAGTCTTGGAACTTCCCTGGTAGCCCAGTGGTTGACTTGAACTTGTGGTGCAGGGGATGTGGGTTCGATCCCTGGTCAGGGAAATAAGATCCCACATGCCATAAAGCCAAAAAATTCTTTTTAAAAAGAAAAAGCATCTCTCCATCACCTTGGTCTATTTTAAGAACTCATCAAGACTCTGATGAGATTGCTGTTTCTTCTGACCCTTTGGTCCCCGTGACAGCTCTAGAGAGCTGAGGCTGAAGATTAGGCAAAGCTCCAAAGAAGATGCACTTGCCTTGTGGCCTCGATTTTAGTGTGGATGTGGACAATAGAGGTGTAAGCAGCAAACAAGTAACTATGTAGGTCTCCTGGGCTAGAGGTCCCTGGGAAGGTCACAGAACACTTCACAGCATTTTTAATAGGATTGTGATGGTTTGGACCAGATATTTTTCCCTAATTCAAGCAGTCCTTGAGCTCTTGAGCAGTTCTTGCAGAGTGAAAATAGCTTCCCAATCCAGACTTCCTAGATGCATTTCCAAAATACTTCAAATTTGTAGCATGTATTTCAGGAAATGTGATGCGAAATAAGGATGCCAACTTGTTCTTATTAGAAAAGTGACTGCACTTACAGACAAAAAACAAAGTCATGCTTAGTTAGATCAGGTGGTTCTCTTTTAAATGAACTTAAAGAACCTGGAACACACTCACTTCTATAAAAGTTAAAGGTGGAAAAAAAAAGTTACAGGTGGGAGAAGAGGAGATATCCTGGCAATTACTAGAATGCTGCTGCTGCTGCTAAGTCGCTTCAGTCATGTCCAACTCTTCGTGACCCCAGAGACGGCAGCCCACCAGGCTCCCCCATCCCTGGGATTCTCCAGGTAAGAACACTGGAGTGGGTTGCCATTTCCTTCTCCAATGCATGAAAGTGAAGTCGCTCAGTCGTGTCCAACTCTTTGCAACCACATGGACTGCAGCCTACCAGGCTCCTCTGTCCATGGGATTTCCCAGACAAGAGTACTGGAGTGGGGTGCCATTGTCTTTTCCATTGTGACCCCATGGACTGCAGCCCACCAGGCTCCTCCGTTCATGGGAGTTTCCAAATTACTAGAATAGTCATACCTAAAAGAGAACCCACTTTATTTATTTATTCTTTTTTTTTTTTTTTTTTGACTGTGACATGTGGATTGTGAGATCTCAGTTCAGTTCCCTGACCATGGCTTGAACCTGGGCCACCATAGTGAAAGCCAGGGATCCTAACCACTAGGCAACAAGGGAATTCCCAAGAACCTACTTTAAAATAACCCCCAATTTTCATATTACAGAGAAGGGGACATGGTATAATTAAAACATTATTGAGTTGACTAAAAAAGTTCATCCAGGTTTTTCTGTAAGATGTTATCAAAAACTTGAAAGAACTTTTTGACCAACCTAATAGTTTAATAAATAAATCATGAAACTTAGATATATTTTCTTTTACATTTAACAAAATTTAATGTATAATGCTACTCTGACCTGATAACTAGAACAAAGCAAGAATGGGTTCAGCTGACACTTTGGCATATATTTTCTAACAAAGTCATATAACATGATCAAATTTCCTTGGATTTACTTTTTATTTCTGCAGCATAAAACAGGTTCATTTCTGCAAATATATTAGAAAGATCCATCCGTGTTTCCTAATGGCTTCTCCTAATCTTTGCTATTCAAAACATGCTTTTCTGAATTTCACCCTGTCACCTTCCTTGTTAATACTTCTCTACAATCGTCAAGTGGTCTGATTCTGCCAGGGCCTCATTGATCAGGTCCTACCAGTTCAGCACCGTCACTTGCAATAACTGCATGAAATTCTACATCTGCATCCAGTTTCACAAGTTAGGTTATATCTTATTTGTATTATGTTATAGAATCTTTACATCATCTGGCAATCAGCAGGGAATGGACCAACAGAGGTGCCTCAGAGGAGCAGTTACACAGAAAAGATCCGGGAGTAGAGGTTGACTTTATAAGAGGTCAGTTAACTTTTAATCCATCCACGGATTAACAGTTAATCCATCTTCTGCCCAACCCTACTTAGAATAGAACTGGATGTAACAATCTGTCAGCAGTGAGAGGATGACATGAAACGATGCTCTTGATGTTCAACAGTCCTAAATTCCTTCTCCTCCCATGAAAGCAAAGACATCTATAATCATCTCTTTCTGGTTTAAATGTGCCAGTGTTGTAACAGTTTCTACTTCCCTACACAATCTCATAATTCTGTGCTTTCTTGCACAGACAAATAAGATGAAAAAGAGGTGGATGCATTTTCAAACAGCAGACTCTACTGAGGACAAATGATCTCAGGGCAGAAGGAAAAGTGGGAAGATGAAAATTCATTTACATCCCCTGCCATACATCAAGATTCATCACCATGTACAACCCAGGGTGACCTCAGGTTCAGAGACATTTTCACTTGCCCTTTGAGGTCTACTGTGAGGCGTTTGCCTCATCTGACTCTGGAGTAACAACTCCTGTCTCGTTTCAGATGCTGCTTGGCAATTTTATTTCTGAGAACAAAAGGGCAATTACAAGTCAACCTTAGGAAAACAACCCAGGAAACAGAGTATCCAGAAGTGTGGTTTAGGGGTGAATGTTGTTGGGGAAAGTGAAATAGAAGAGGAACAAACAAGAAGAATGTCAACTGGGTATAAGTAGATGAGACTAAATTCCCAGTCAGCCATATTCTCAGGGTAAACTTGAGCAGCATAGCATCTGAAATATGCCAAAGGCCAAAGTCCACACCCCTCCAATTTCACCCATCCTATGTTTGTCTTAATATACTTTACTTTTTGTCACATTTTCTTTGTATTGAGATGTGGGTACTAGCTGACCAGAGTGAGTCCCTAGGAAGAAAGGGACCGTGTGTCCTAGTCATCTTTGTACTTTCACCCTCTCTGCCATGTACATGGTGAGGCTCAATAATTTGTTTCTTGAACCGAATCCAAGCCTTTCAGTCAACGTCAAATCTGATGTTTGCAAAGAAAAGGGATAGGAAACACATACCAGTAAAGGCCCTGAGATGTATTTCTACTAGACTCAAGTTAGAGGGAAAAGAAAAAACAGGTAGTTCTGGCCAAACAAACGAGGTTATATGGGGTAAGAAACAATGGAAGACCTTTATACTTAATCCATCTTTTACCCAACCCTGCTTTTAGAATAGAACGGGATGTAACAATCTGTCATCAGTGAGAGGATGACATGAAAGGATGCTCTTGATATTCAACATTCCTAAATTCCTTCTCCTCCCATGAGAGCAAAGTTATCTATAATCATCTCTTCCTGGTTTAAAGATTTCCAGGAACTGGTTGTGTTGCAAGTCAATAACTCCGTCCAATGTAAGATGCCTCAATAATCACTAAGAATTTGAAAATGTCCTCAACAAGAGATCTCTTGACTTCAGAACTGTTAAGATCTCTCTCAGCTGCTGGAGGCCAGCCCTCACCCGCCTATCTTCCCTCATGATTCAGGTACCTGGTGTCTGCAGGGCAGAGAGAGAGTAAGATCTCTACACTCAATACAGGAAAACTTGTGCCTTCCCCAAAGTACCAACCCAATAAATGACCTATTGGAGTCCCTGAGGAGTCTATGATTACCATCTTCAAAACAAATTAAAGAACTTCAATTTTCCAATAATACCATTTCAGGCATAATTACTGTGCTACTAACATTGCTCTCACTCTGTTCAAGCACAAGAACAAACAGTCCAGGACAACCTCAGGTCCTCTTCAGTGGTCATTAATCTTTCAACAATCTTCTGAGGCTACTGACAACAACTGACTGTAACCAAACTACATAAACTTGGTAAAGATTCTAGGTGTCTTGTGTCATCTGAGCCAGTCTACTGATATTCTGCTTAAACCACATACGAAGCCATGACACATGCAATCCCAACCCTAGATTGTTTTAAATTAAACCAATGTTGGCAGTCACTGTCAATACTTAGGCTTCCCTGGTAGCTCAGGCAGTTAAGCGTCTGCCTACAATGCAGGAGACCGGGGCTCGATCCCTGGGTCGGGAAGACACTTAAGTCAATACTTAAGTCTGCAATACTAAATAACCCCTCCAAAAGATCAAATCCTCAGACTACCACTTACACTCTGTTTAGGGATGCTGTTCTACTTATAGTCACCTACTGCACTGGACCAAGTCAGAGTCTTATTTCAGTCAGCCATTAAATTTTCAAGAAGAATGGTATTCTTCCTACTTTCCAGAATAAGAGCAATCTTTCCCATCTCACTGGGACAGAATTCAGATATCTCAATCAAGTTCCAGACTGATGGGGAAGATTCAAGGTTCTCCCTGGGCTTTCCCCCTAGTGCTTGTGGTGAGAGAGTCTGGGCCTCGCAGGAAAAGTAGAAGGCCGGTCCAACCATGAAGGATGCTGGGAGCCTTCTTCCAGTCTGACAGCAGCGCAGCTCCCACTGCAAGTGGCCCAGGACCGAGAGAAAGGTCAATCCTGACTGCAATCTGGCACCAGGCAATGTCTCACTGAAAACCCCTGGCATTTTCAGGAGAGAATCTGGAGGGCCAGCCAGCTAGCCCTTCCCTGCAGCCCACAGTGCACCAGTGTTAAGACAAAGGAGAGCCAAAGAAAGAACACTTGACTTGGTCCTGAAAAGAAATACCGTCCCCAGGCTGGAACTGGTTATCTCACCCCCATCCTTTCCCTGAGGTCCAGGCTGCAGCAGCCCAGTTAATCAGTGCTTAGACTGACTGCAAATCCAGACTTTGAGGATGCTGGCCATGGTGTTACCCGATGTCTCTGTGATAAACACCTCCTGAATATCCAAACTCAAGTCAAGGAAAACAGTGTGACTTGGGTATGTTCCCATTCTGCCTTGTCTATCATAAAATTCAGCTAAATTCAGGCCTAACCAGAGTAATTTTAATGAGATCATCTGTGATGATGATTCATTCACCTCCTTCAAAATGGTCTTTGCTCTGTTTTATCCTTTGAGCATGTTACGTTCATAAATCACTTCAAACCAGATGCTAGAAACAGGATACATAATATATGCCATTCTTGGGTAAATGTCATTTTCTTTCTGGGACAGTCTTACCTGCATATGAGTCTATTTTTCACCAAGGCTGTAAATATCTCCTGAAATAGTTTATGCTGGGGATGTTTGCTGAAATTTCTCTCATTCTTGTAGTTTATACTAGGATGAAACAAATAGAAAAGCATTTTGTAATAAAAATTATTTAGACCGCCTCAAAATTACCAGTGCAAAGAAAGACACCTATATGCATGCAAATGTTGAAGGATTCTTGAAATTCAGTGTATTGCCAAAGCAAGTATCAACGGTTGAAATAGGAGGTGGAAATTAAATTATAGAGTTAATAATAAAGATTAGAGTCAAGCATATATATTTCATTTTATTACATTATATTATTCCCTATTAACACTTAATAGTTAAAATTTGTGAGAGGGAAGAAAAGGCCACGTGGAGAGCAAGAGTGCTAGAGTATGTGACCTAGACAGCCGTGCAAAAGGGAGACAAGGCCCCCTCCCTTCACCTCACTACCTGCCACGGCTGTGGCCACTATAGCTGTTACCACCACTGGACACCATGCATATCCCCTTGTGGCCAACAGCCCTTCAACTGTGAGAGCTTCTGTGGTTGTGGATTGTGTGTGGGGGGGGTGGGGGTGGGTAACACAACAAAGCTGTGAGATATTCTAACTTCAGTTCTCTCTCTCCTGATATTACAGCCAAAAGAGAGGTTAAAAATATCCCAAAGCCATACCCTTTAAAAGGATCACATTGCTATGGAATATATAATATATTTCATGCACATTCAAATAGACCAGTTTTTAGAACTAGGCTAGATCCACTGGACTTCCATAAATACACTGCCTCAGAGGCAGGTTTTGCAGCCTTATTATTGCCATTTGTACCGCTCCACCCTCGTGCTATGTCAGAGGTCATGGGACTGACTGTGCCCCCCTAATCTAGTTCATAGTACAAGAGGGCTGTCATAGTTCTTAGTACACACACATGAGCAGACTGAACATGTAACAATTTTTTAAAGACTTCTGCATTCCTCACTAAACATGTGTTTTAAAAATATTAACTCATGTAACATCATGTGATGTTTGTGGACTGTTAAATTCATTGTCAGAAAATAACAGGGAAACAAGACTTAGGCCAAAACAATAGATGATCATTCTAGAATATTTACATTGGTATTTCATGTCATTCATTATTTACATGGTACTTAGTGTCAAATGACCTTACCATGGGGAGAGCTGGAGAGAACCAGCTCCCTGAACAGGGGTGGCCCACGACAGCACACAGCTTCTAAGAGGTCTCCATGGCAACAGGAGAGCGAACCACGGGCTGGCACTTCCAACGTGACAGGTGAGGGCAATGTTTCAACAGAAAGCCTGAGCACTTTGACAACCACGTCCTCAGCCATCATGGTTGCTCACAGCGGGGACTTTCATGCCTCCTCACAGCAGGCGAGATATGCACCCACCAAAAGCTAAAGACAAAGCTCACTATCAGCCTCGCCAGGTCAACCTGATGGAGCAAACGCCAGATGTATGTCAGCCGGTGTCCCGAAGCTCCCAGGTCACTTCCGCCTTCAGCCAGCCAGTCTGCTGCTCACACAGCACTTCCGGGAGTGGGCTAAGTGCTACCTTCAATTATTAAATTCAGAATCCCTGTGGTACATTTTAAAATGGACTTTCCATTTTAGCTCCTGTGACAAATAAATCTTGGGGCTAATGAGCAGCCCAGGCTGCTAAAGGCAAGGAGCATGCTGGATTTCTTACCTAAAATTTTCAAGTTCAACAGCTTCTGTGGACTCACGCCACCGACCTCCAGCTCTCTGCCCACCTGCCCTGACGGCAGGCTCAGACTTCATCACGCTGTTCTGGGCACTATCGAAGTGAATGGCTGGAAGCTATGGAAACAGAAACACAGAGGACTTGAGGAGGACAATTCAGCACAGGATAAAGACAGCCATACAGAAACAGAGGGGTGGGTGAAGGAAACGGGTGTGCCCCAAGCCAACAATTAACATGAGAACTGTGTCAAATGTCTGGATTTCCCAAGATTTAGACACCCTAGACACTCTGCTCATCTACTCTCTCCACCTCACGCTGCTGTTTCTTCATAACTTGTGACACCACCTGTCATATCTTACAGTTTTTACATGTTTTCAGTCTCCCTTGATTACACTGTCAGCTCAACGCAGCAGGAGCTTGCCCATGCTGTTCAGTGTCGTAACCCCAGCAGCTCCCACGGTGCTGTGGATCCAGACCTGGGGAGGCCTGGGTACTGGGGGCTTTTGCAGCTTCTTGGGTGATTCCAGTGTGTAGTCAGAGCAGAGGGTTGGCAGATCCAGCTAGAAACTCTGGTCTAGATGACTGAGAAGGAGTCATCTTCACTCATCCTTCATATTTACCAATCATGCACACTGAACGCCGACTCTTAGAGCTATGAAGGTAAAGAGATCCTATCCCTTTTAATCAGTCTGAACATTCTGATTCCTCAATCATGTTTATAGAAGTCATGAAAATATACTACAATTAACCATAAGGAAAGGAAAAATTTGCTTACATTAACTAAAACAATTTGAGTATGCCCCTATTTATAATTTTAACAGAATTATTTATATAGTAAATTGTGATATTATCAGTATTCAAGCTGTCTCTCTTACCTGTAATTGGGATAACCCTGAGGACTGCTTCTTGTACCACAATAAAATTGAACAAGGTGCAAACAAATACTCTTTTCCAAAGTACAAATAAGGAATGTTCTGTAATTAGCTAAGTTACTACAGATGAGGTAAGAAAAGCATAATATAACAAAATAAACTTTAATTTTCCATAATCATTCTGTTCCATACAATCATCAAATAATGCTACAATATGCTGTGCTTATCACCTTATTTCAAAAAAGCATTTGATAGAAACCTGCATAAAGATGCCATTTCTTCATCTAATGAGAACGTGCCAGACTGCCCACAAGGAAGTCAGCTAACAGAAATACATTCTAATAGGGACATCGTTTAATGGCTAGCAAAATCCCCCAAACCCTTCTTCATCATATACCAGTCATAGCTGAATTCTCAAAAGATTAATAATAAATCTTATATCCTGTAAAACCACATGTCTAACTCAGTTCAGTTAGCCAACCAATCCACAACCACCACAGGACAACAGGCCACAGCCCCTTGAGGCACAATGCTTAGTGGTTAAGAGAATGAACTCTAGACCAGATCCCCTTGCTTGAAAACTACTCTTAGATAGCTGTGTGATCTTAAAAGTTACTGAGTCTCACTGTACATTGGTTTCCACATCATCACAATGGAGATAATAATTGTATGCAGCTCAGAGTTATCATGAAAACTAAATGACTTGGGATTTATAAAGCATTTGCTATTTGCCAGGCATAGTTCTCAGTGCTTTATACTCTTTTAATCCTCAAAATTGTTTCCATTGCCAGATGCATTTGCTAAATAAATGAGATTTGTCCTTCCAAATTAGATGATGAGATGTGATAACCCAAATGATGCCAGGCATGAGGTCACAACAATGAGCAGACTGTCCTGTGTTACTCAGAACATGGAATGATGCAGCAGACAAGAAGTAGGCTTTCCAGATCCAAGAGCTCTCAAAACCCCTTGCCATCAGCCCAACCGCCAGAACACCACTGCAAGAGCCAGTGCTGAGAGAACAGCCCAGTGTACTTCAGGGAGAGGGCGGGTGGGAAGCAGAGGCAGCTTGTAGCCATTCCCTTTGGCAGCAGAGCAGGTAGCTGATGCTGGGAATCCACCCATGGACATGCAGTGGATGAGACAGACTTGACATCTGTAGCTGCCAAGACCAGGAACTTAAGAGAATTTTGAAGCAAACAGCCTAATATATATTCAAATAAAAGTGTAAGTCTGAAACCCAGTTCAAAGCATAGGGCCTTTTCTCTTGGGTTCCCAATTCCTTAGGCTCTCTGAGAATCCTCTATCTACCACATAAGTAGGTCCACAACCTGGAACAGCCACAGTCAGGGAATCCAGAGTGGCAGGGCCAGGTAAACTGCCCCTTACAGACTTCTGTCATATTAAGCCATTAGTTCTGTTAAGATGCACTACATCTGACAGGTTACTTTGGGCAACCCAAAATCTGAATTTTCAGCATGATAAATTTAGCATAACACAAATTCATAGAGATAATTTCAAAGTGTGTCCCTTCCTGCAATGAAGGACTTTTGACTCTCAGATTTTAAAACTTCTTCAAAAGGCATAAGATTCAGCCACTAATCATCATCGTCACCATCATCATCGTCACAACTGTCACCACCACCACCATCCCCACCATCATCATCATCCCCACCGCCTTCATCAGCATGATCACCACCATCATGAGCATCATCACCATCATCATCACCACCACGATCACCACTGTCACCATCATTATCATCGGTATGATCATCATTACCATCACCACAGATAACATTTATGTGGTAATTACCACATGCCAGGCACTATTCTGAGTGTTTTGCAGGTTTAAATCCAGAGTCTCTTGATGAAAGTGAAAGAGGAGAGTAAAAAAGTTGGCTTAAAGCTCAACATTCAGAAAACTAAGATCATGGCATCTGGTCCCATCACCTCATGGCAAAGAGATGGGGAAACAGTGGAAACAGTGGCTGACTTTATTTTTGGGGGCTCCATAATCACTGCAGATGGTGACAGTGGCCATGAAATTAAAAGACGCTTACTCCTTGGAAGGAAAGTTATGACCAACATAGATAGCATATTAAAAAGCAGAGACATTACTTTGCCAACAAAGGTCCATCTAGTCAAGGCTATGGTTTCTCCAGTGGTCGTGTATGGATGTGAGAGTTGGACTGTGAAGAGAGCTGAGCGCCAAAGAATTGATGCTTTTGAACTGTGCTGTTGGAGAAGACTCTTGAGAGTCCCTTGGACTACAAGGAGATCCAACCAGTCCATCCTAGAGGAGATCAGTCCTGGGTGTTCATTGGAAGGACTGATGTTGAAGCTGAAACTGCAATACTTTGGCCACATGATGTGAAGAACTGACTCATTGGAAAAGACCCTGATGCTGGGAAAGATTGAAGGCAGGAGGAGAAGGGGACGACAGAGGATGAGATGGTTGGATGGCATCACCGACTCAATGGACATGGGTTTGGGTGGACTCCGGGAGTTGGTGATTGACAGGGCGGCCTGGTATGCTGCAGTTCATGGGGTTGCAAAGAGTTGGACACAACTGAGCGACTGAACTGAACTGAACTGAATCCTCATAATGACCCTATGAGGTAAATACCATTTTATGATGAGAAGACTGGGTCGCAGAGAGCTGACAGACTTAGGGCCCAGAGCTCACAAGAAGCAGAGCTGAGATTCAGATCCAGGCAATCTCCCTCTCTCTCCAACACTCTCAGTCCTCCAGCATCTATTGATGTATTGTCAATAATGAGAAACATTGTTTTGAGTCAGTCATTTGCTTTTCAGAGTCCTACTCTTGCCCAAGATTTCCTTTATGTTGAGATGGAAATCTGTCCCCCTGTGTTCTTCCCCTGTCTTTCAGCCCAGCATCATCTCCTTTTACAATATTTTATTTGATTTGACAATAAGTCCACATAAAATAGGGTTTCCTAGGTGGCACAGTCACCTGGAAAAGGAAATGACAACCCACTCCAGTCTTCTTGCCTGAGAAATCCCATGGACAGAAGAACTTGGTACAGTCCAAGAGGTCACAAGAGTCAGACATGACTGAGCAAGTAAACCTACCTACCTAGGTGGCACAGTGATAAAGAATCTGCCTGCCAATGCAGGAGACACAAGAGATGCGGGTTTGATCCCTGGGTTGGGAAGATCCCTTAGAGTGGGAAATGGTATTCAATCCAGTATTCTTGCCTGGAAAATTCCATGGACAGAGGAGTCTGGCAGGCTACAGTCCGTGGGGTTGCAAAGAGTCAGACACGATTGAGTGACTGAGCACACACACACACACCACATAAAATAAACAAACCAAAAATATAGGGTGAACAAAAACAACTCCCCAAGTTGTAGGTGCATTAAACAGGTCACTTGCCCCAGAAAGCAGAGCAGCAAGCGACCGCTCCCACCCAGGCGCAGGCTGCAGCTTCACTGCTGACCCCTCTTCAGGCTCAGCACACACAGCCTCCCAGAGAGCACCTGCGCCAGCCTCCCTGGTGGAGTCAGCCACTGCCTCCCTTGGGGCATTACTGGCCACCTCTCTTACAGCACTCATCACAGCCTCATATGATGTCTAGACAGAACTTAACCTTTGCCCCTGAGTGGGCCACCCTGAGGACAGCATCATTTCCATCTGTCTTTGTGTTCTAAGCACCTCCTGCAGGTCATGACACACAGCTGATATTTTCATGGGAAGCTGTGGAGTGAACACTCACTTCATCCAGTCTCTTTGCTCAACTTGTTCATCTCCAGACAAGCCCATTCACTTAGCACTTGTGTTGCAGATACATCACTTGCAGACCCAGCAGGTGCAATGTGAGCAGGATGGTCCTGGCCTCTCCCTCCTCAAAAAGTTTCTAGTCCAGTGGGCGGAGGGGAGTGGGGGGCGGGCAGGGGCACCAAAACATGCAGCAAAATGAGTGAACAAAGGTTTGTTGTGGTAGAAAGTAAAGGAGAGATAGGGTGGGTCATGGAACAGGATCCCAGGCAGATTATCACACAGGCTGGAGGCCAGAGGAAAAGCACAGTGACCCTGAAAGTGGCAGAAGCCCGTGTAGCGTGAACAGCACGAGTAGGAGAAGAGACCCAAGAGCAAAGCAAAGGCCCTTCCTAAAAAGGTGATCGTGTCATTTCCGCTTGGGGATTTCAACCTTCTCTGCTGTTGTGACAGACACATAATGTGTAGATGGGCCTTCAGACACTGCACAGCTTCTTAAAGTTTTATTTATTTCTACTCCCAATAGAAACGTCTGGTCACCAGTTTGCTTAAGTGCATGTTATTTTCTTCCCCTCGGATAGCTGTTTATTTTACTCACTTCACCCAGACTGCCTTTCCTGTCAATTCTACCACAGAACGGCCCGCCCATTTCCCAAGAACCATCCCCTGCCCTTTGATCCTCTTCCTCCCCAGGAGTCCCTCAGCTACCACATGCACCATTCCCCCAGGATGAGTGTCTCAACCAGCCAGGGCCACGACTGCTTTCCTAGGCCTGTTGTCTCAGAGCACAGCAACAGTGCCTTAGACTTCCTCTTTCCACAGCATCTATCAAGACTTCTTTCATTTCAAGGCAATTGGAAACATGGGTTTGACCCCTGGGTTGGGAAGATCCCCTGGAGTAGGAAATGGCAACCCACTCAGGTATTCTTGCCTGGGAAATTCCAAGAACAGAGGAGCCTGGTGGACTACAGTCCATGGGGTAGCAAAGAGTTGGACATGACTTAGTGACTAAAACAACAACAATGGGCCTAAAATGATTCATATTTTCTTTCTTTCTTTCATCTTTTTCCCCCCTATTTGAAGCCAATTTCTCAGCTCCTTATAGCTTTAATGTAAAAAAAAAAAAATACTGAATTCCAGTTCTAGTCAAATTACTTTGAGATTTATGCATATCTCTGGTGAAACTTCCAGCCAACTTTGTGATTTTACTTTGCTTCAACAAACAGAGGGCAATTCTCTTTTTGAAGTATTTGGTTTTACTGGACTATGATTATTCTTACCCTGCTTACAGCCAAGGGGCCTCTCAGCCTCAGTGTGTCTCTGTCTCCACTTGTGTCAGAACAGAACTGTCCTCAGAACAGCAGACTGTAAGGCGATGAACCAAGAAACGCAGAGACACACAGAGCAAACAGAACGAAAGCAGCAAGTGGAACAGGGGAACAGACGCAACAGTGAGTGAGGGTTTGGCTTACTAGAGATCCGGATGAAGGACATCCAGTTCCTGCAGTTCTCTGCCCAAACCACAAAGTACATGTCCCTCGGCAACGGCTTAATTGGCCATCGTGACTCATTTGCAGATGACAGGCCGGGACTTGTTAGAACAGAAATTCAGGTGAGTGGGCATTAATCCCCAAACTTCCTCTTTCAAACTGACTGCTAAAAATCTCAGCACCTAATGTGTGGCCAACTTGTGTATTTTCACAGGCATTTTGTCCGGACTCTGACCGCACCTTGCCCCCAAACGTTGTTTATCTTTTATGATAATCTGAGTACTTTGCCTATCTTCATAAGCCACCTTACATTCTTTCTGGAACAATCAAGGTATAAACAAATTCTTGATTTACCTTCTCCAATATCTTTCTGCTGTTATACATGGCTCCTCATTATTTTATAGAAAGGAGAATAGGCTGTTCAGGTGTACTATTTCAAAATTAGAAATGCATGAAATTTTTATAAACAGAATTAAGAATGAATTTTGTGACTCTCAAGACATTTACATAAATGAGCAGTTGTTTTCATTTTTTCTTAGAATTATCCACTTTCTGAATAATTAAAGCATTACAGACATGCATTTTTGAATGTGTGAAATATTTTGCAAAAACATATGCCGTGTGAACTTTTGAGACAACAGATTGCAAATTCTAAAATTGGTTAAAGGAGGAAAACTCTTAAGTTCACTTTAATTATGCTGCCAGGCATTAACAAGTGAGTGAGAAGGGGCACAGAGATCCACAGAGCATGGTCTTCACAGCTGCAAAGGCAGAGCCCAAACCCAATACTGGTGTCTGTTTTACACTGTCCGGGCAGTTAAACGACCCATGAGGTCATCTAAGTTTTAAGTTTCTGTTCAATTCGGCAAGACCTGATCAAGAACTCACCAAATAGAGGATGTGGTGAACTGGAAGCAAAAGTCAAAGTTGGAAACACATAATCTCTCCCAGTGTTTCCAAAGCACAGAAGAAAATAACGCTACAGTGTTGAAAGAAGGTAGTCTGGACTGGAATGGAAGATAAAGGAGAGCTTTCTAATGGAGGTGCTATCATTAGATCTCGGTCTTAGAAATAGGTAAGATTTTAAAGAAAAGAAATTTAGGAGAATGACAAATGTGAGGAAAAGCAAGAAGTAGAAATATTTGGCATTCTGGTTACATCTTAGGATGTATGGGGAGAAAGAATGAAAACCACCACCAAATATGTGTGCTCAGTCACCGCGTTCCCCTTGCTAAGACAGAGTGAGTGGGCTTGACGCACAGCACCAACTCACAACAAGCAGTGAGCAGCCGGCCAGGAAGACTTTCTCAGCCATGTGGAGATAGGAAAAGAGTCAGTGATGCTAAAATAGACTGGTGAGGATAAAAGTGTTCCTGGGTGGGGGTGGGGTTATAGGCTTAAAAGCAGAGAAGGAAGAGGAGAAAAAAAAAAAAATATTTTAAAGCCATATTTCTTCAAATCAGTGTTCATCCAGCCTTTTTAAAAAAATTTAACTTTCCACATCGTCTAAAGATTTCTCAGAGGTACACTGCAAAGACTAAGTATCTGGTTAGACCTGTATCTACCATTAGCTGGCTGTATGACCTTGAGAAAGCCATTGAGCTTCTCTGTGCCTCAACTGGAGGAGAGGCGATGGGGTTGACCTGTGGCCCTGGGAGGAGACCCAGAAGAGAAGGATAATTTCACAGGTTCAGAGATCCTTCCTGAGGAGTGAGGGGTTTGAACCACATATTGGGCATCTCAGCTCAGGGACCAACACTAGAAAGATGAGTTCCCTTAGCTGATTTGAAAACCAGCAGGACTTAGAGCAGGGTTGTAAGAAACCAAGGCTCTGCCCATGAAGAGCGTTCATGTGCTGCTTACTCGTGGAAACAAGGCAAAGGATTCAGACTGAAACTATCTGGGGCTCTGACTGCTTTCCTACGACCACGCCAGTCACAGCCCAGCCCACACTGAGTGCCCGCTCCGGCTGACCTAGACCCAGAACAGTCCCCCACTAGACTGAGGGCTGCTATACTTGAGTGGGGTGCACACTCAGAGTGGGACAGAGCCAGCTTGGACCTATCACAGCATCCAAACACTGAGGGTGGCCTTCCTGGATCGAACTCAGATCCAGCCCTTAGGGTGTCTGTCCAGCAACTTGGGCCCCACACTGCCCCTGATAGACTGGCGATAGCCATTCAACACAGGAGAAGCCCAGGTCACACCTGGCTCTGACTCTGAGCCCTGTGTTTCTGGTCCCACCTCCCACCATGGTGAGAGCTGCCAACACCTGGGGGAAGACACAACATCATGCTCATGTCAGATCCAGCCTTCCCACCAAAGCCACTGGGCACATGCAGACTGCACAGGTACACTCCCACACAAGAACATACCTTCAAGATTGAATTAGGTAAGTGACTCACAGAAATTCATAGAGACAGAGAAAGTAAAAATTTGTTCCAAATGAAAGAACAAGAAAAACAATCAGGAAAAAAAAAAAGCAACTAAAGAAAGAGGTAAATAACTTACCAAGTAGATTCCAAAGTTATGACAAAACAAGGTCCACTGGAGGAGAGAATGGCAAATCACTCCAGTATTCTTGCCTCAAGAACCCCATGAACAGCACAAAAAGGTGAAAAGATATGGCACTGGAAGATAAGCCCCCCAGGTTGGTAGGTGTCCAATATGCTACTAGGAAAGAGCCAAGAAATAGCTCCAGAAAGCATGAAGAGGCTGGGCCAAAGTGGAAATGATACCCAGTTGTGGATGCATCGAGTGGATGCATCTTGGGTACAATCTCAAAAACGACAGAATGATCTAGTTTCATTTCCAAGGCAAACCATTCAATACCACAGTAACCAAGTCTATGCCTCAAGTACTAATGCTGAAGAGGCTGAAGTTGACTGATCCTATGAAGGACAATAAGACCTTCTAGAACTAACATCAAAAAAAGATGTTCTTTTCATCATAGGGGATTGGAATGCAAAAGTACAAAGTCAAGAGATATCTGGAATAACAGGCAAATTTGGCCTTGGAATACAAAATGAAGCACAGCAAAGGCTAATAGCTTTCTCAAGAGAACACACTGCTCATGGCAAACACCCTCTTCCAACAACACAAGAGATGACTCTACACATGGACATTACCAGATGGTCAATACCAAAATCAGACATTATATTCTTTGCAGCCAAGGATGGAGATGTTCTATACAGTCAGCAAAAAACAAGACCTGGCACTGACTGGGGCTCTGATCAGGAGCTCCTTATTGCAAAATTCAGGCTTAAATTGAAGAAAGCAGGGGAAAACATCAGACCATTCAAGTATTACCTAAATCAAATTCCTTATGATTATACAGTGGAAGTGATGAATACATTGAAGGGATTAGATCTGATAGAGAGAGTGCCTGAGGAACTATGGATGGAAGTTTGTAACACTGTACATGAGGCATTGACCAAAACCATCCCCAAGAAAAAGAAATGCAAGACGGCAAGATGGTTATCTGAGGAGGCCTTACAAATAGCTAAGAAAAGAAAAGAAGTGAAAGGCAAAGGAGAAAGGGAAAGATATACCCAACCAAATAAACATCTATTTCTGCTTCACTGACTACACTAGAGCCTTTGACTGTGTGGATCACAACAAACTAGAAAATTCCTAAAAAGATGGGAATACTAGATCATCTTACCTGTCTCCTGAGAAACCCATACGCAGGTCAAGAAGCAACAGTTAGAACCAGACATGGAACAACCGACTGGTTCCAAGTTGGGAAAGGAGTATGTCAAGGCTGTCATTCTGGTTATTTAAATTACATGCTAAGTAAATCATGTGAAATGCCAGGCTGGATGAATCACAGGCTGGAATCAAAATTGCAGGGAGAAATATCAACAACCTCAAATATGCAGATGATACCAATTTAATGGCAGAAAGTGAAGAGGAACTAAACAGCCTCTTGATTATGGTGAAAGAGGAGAGTGAAAAAGCTGACTCAAAATTCAACATTCAAAAAACTAAGATCAAGGCATCCAGTCCCATCACTTCATGGCAAATAGATGGGGCGAAAGTGGAAACAATGAAAGATTTTTGGGGTCTCCAAAATCACTGCAGACAGTGACTGCAGCCATGAAATTAAAAGATGATTGCTCCTAGAAAGAAACACTATGACAAACCTAGACAGCATATTAAAAAGCAGAGACAACACCTTGCTGACGAAGGTCCATATAGTTAAAGCTATGGATTTTCCAGTAGTCATGTACAGATGTGAGAATTGGACCATAAAGATGGTTGAGCACTGAAGGATTGATGCTTTCAAATTGTGGTGCTAGAGAAGACTCTTGAGAGTCACTTGGACTGCCAGGAGATCAAACCTGTCAATCCCAAAGGAAGTCAGTCCTGAATATTCATTGGAAGGACTGATGCTGAAGATGAAACTCTAGTACTTTGGCCACCTGATGTAAATAGCTGACTCACTGGAAAAGACACTGATGCTGGGAAAGATTAAGGGTAGGAGGAGAAGGGGAGACAGAGGATGAGATGGTTGGATGGCATCACCAACTCAATGGACATGAGTTGGAGCAAACTCCAGGAGATAGTGAAGGTCAGGAAAGCCTGGCGTGCTACAGTCCACGGGGTTGTAAAGAGTTGGACATGACTGAGTGACTGAACAAGAGTTCAATGCATTATTAATGAGAATGCTAACTGAATTTGGGGAAAGACTAGATAAGCACAGTGAGCATCTTAACAAAGAACTAGAAAACAGAAAACAGAGCCAGTCAGAGCTAAAGAATACAATACCCGAAGTGAAAAATACAAGTATAAATAGCAGACTAAGCAACACAAGAGCATATAAATGATCTGGAAGATAGAATAATGGAAATCACCCTGTCAGAACAGGAAAACAAAAACAAATTTAAAAGTGATAATTGAATAAAGGACCTCTAGGACAACATCAAGCATAGTAACATCCACATTATAGAGCTCCTAGATGCAGAAGAGTGAGAGAAAGAAGTAAAAATGTATTTTATAAAATTATGGCTGAAAACTTTCCAGACCTTCAGAAGGGACAGATGTTCAGGTTTGGGAAGCACAGAGGGTCCCAAACAAGATGAATCAAAAGAGACTTCCACCAAGACCTACCATAATTAAAAATGGCAAAAAATTTAAGAGAATGAGAGAACTCAAAAGGCAGCAAGAGAACAAGCGAACCCCCAGAAGGCTATCAGCTAATTTTTCTGTAGAAACTTTGCAGGCCAGGAGGGGGTGGTAGATACATTTAAACAGCTGAAAAAGTAAGCATCTAAAACCTAGGATACTCTACCCAGCAAGGTTATCACTCACAACTGAAGAAAAGATAAAGAGCTTCTCAGACAAGTAAAAACTATCAGAGTTCATCAGTACTAAAAAGACCATACAAGAAATGTTAAAGGGTCTTCTTTAAGTGGAAAGAAGTAAGAATTTAGAGGAAAGAAAAAAAAATGCCACTAGTAAAGGCAGATATATAGTACAGGCTGTGGATCAACCACTTAATTAAACTAGTATGAAGATTTGAAAAAAAATGTATGATTAATTATAACTACTGTTATAACTGTTAAGGGCTAAAAAATAAAGATAACATTAAAAAAATATAACATAGGGGAGGGGAGAAAAAACCATAGATTTTTTTTCCTTTAGAATGTGTTTGAACTTAAATAACTATACTTTGAAACAAGTAGGTATAATTATTCAGTTTAGTCACTCAGTGTCTGACTCTTTGAGACCCCATGGACTGCAGCACACCAGGCTTCCCTGTTCATCACCAACTCCTAGAGTTTACTCAAACTCATGTCCATAGAGTCAGTGATGCCATCCAACCATCTCATCCTCCGTCGTTCCATTCTCCTCCTGCCTTCAATCTTTCCTAGAATCAGGGTCTTTTCCAATGAGTCAGCTCTTCGCATCAGGTGGCCAAAGTATTGGAGTTTCAGCTTCAGCATCAGTCCTTCCAGTGAATATTCAGGACTGATCTCCTTTAGAATGGACTGGTTGGATCTCCTTGCAGTCCAAGGTACTCTCAAGAGTCTTCTCCAACACCACAGTTCAAAAGCATCAATTAGATAAAAAACATCAAATATATCAAAAGGTATAGCTATAAGTCAACATATATATAAACCCTATGGTAATCACAGATTAAAAACCTATAATAAGTGCACAAAAACAAGAAAGTTACACAAATATAATACTAAAGAAAATTGTAAAACCACAGGGAAAGAGACAAAAAGAAAACATAGAACTACCAAAATACCAAACTACCAAAGGTACACACCTATCAATAATCGCTTTAAAAGTCAGTCAAAAGTGTCCCAACCAAAAGACATGGTGGTTGACAGAATAAAAATAAACAAGACCCGTTTATATGCTGCTTACAAGAGATACACTTCAGAGCTACAGAAACAATAGACTGAAAGTGAAGGAATGGAAAAATATTTCATGCAAATGAAAATGACAAGAAAGCTGGGGTAGCGACATTCATATTAGACAGAGTAGAGTGCAAAAGAAACTCTATAACAAAAGACAAAGAAGAGCATTATACAATGATAAGAAATGGATAAAAACTCATTAACATATATTCACCTATTATAGATGCATACAAATATATAAAACGTACAAACAAACATAAAAGGAGAAGTTCAAAATAATGCAATAACAGTAGGGGACTTTAACACCCCACTTACAACAATGGACAGTTCAACCAGACAGAAAATCAGTAAGGAAACGGTGGTCTTAATGACATATTAGATCAACTGGACTTAACAGATTTATATAGGACGCTTCTCCTTGCTATTCTTTGGAACTCTGCATTGAAATGGGTATATCTTTCCTTTTCTCCTTGCCTTTTGCTTATCTTCTTTTCTCAGCTATTTTTAACACCTCCTCAGACAACCATTTTGCCTTTTTGCATTTTTTTTTCTTGGGGATGGTCTTGATCACTGCCTCCTGTACAATGTCATGAACCTTCATCCATAGTTCTTCAGGCACTCTATCAGATCTAATCCCTTGAATCTATTTCTCACTTTCACCTTATACTTGTAAGGGATTTGATTTAGGTCATACCTCAATGATCTAGTGGTTTTCCCTGCTTTCCTCAATTTAAGTCTGAATTTGGCAATAACAAGTTCATGATCTGAGCCACAGTCAGCTCCTGGTCTTATTTTTGCTGACTGTATAGAACTTCTCCATCTTTGGCTACAAAGAATATAATCAATTTGATTTCAGTATTGACCATGGTGGTGTCCATGTGTAGAGTCTTCTCTTGTGTTGTTTGAAGAGGGTGCTTGCTATGACCAGCATATTCTCTTGGCAAAACTCTGTTAGCCTTTACCCTGTTCATTTTGTACTCCAAGGCCAAACTTGCCTGTTATTCCAAATATCTCTTGACTTCCTACATTTGCATTCCAGTCCCCTATGATGAAAAGGACATCCTTTTTGGGTGTTAGTTCTAGAAGGTCTTGTAGGTCTTCATAGAACCATTCAACTTCAGTTTCATCTGCATTAGTGGTTGTGGCATAGACTTGGATTACTGTGATTTTGAATGCTTTGCCTTGTAAATGAACAGAGATCATTCTGTCATTTTTGAGGTTGCACCCAAGTACTGCATTTCGGACTCTTTTGTTGACTATGAGGGCTATTCCATTTCTTCTAAGGGATTCTTGCCCACAGTAGTAGATATAATGGTCATCTGAATTACATTTACCCATTCCAGTCCATTTTAGTTCACCAATTCCTAAAATGTCAGTGTTCACTCTTGGCATCTCCTGTTTGACCACTCCCAATTTACCTTGATTCATGGACCTAACATTCCAGGTTCCTATGCATTATTGCTCTTTATAGCATTGGACTTTACTTCCATCACCAGTCACATCCACAACTGGGTGTTGTTTTTGCTTTGGCTCCATTTCTTCACGCTTTCTGGAGTTATTTCTCCACTCTTCTCCAGTAGCATACTGGGCACCTACCAACCTGGGGAGTTCATCTTTCAGTGTCATATCTTTTTGCCTTTCCACACTGTTCATGGGGTTCTCAAGGCAAGAACACTGAAATGGTTGGCCATTCCCTTCTCCAGTGGACCATGTTTTGTCAGAACTGTCTACCATGACCCGTCTGTATTGGGTGGTCCTATATGGCTCAATGCAGAGTTCCAACAAATAGCAAGGAGAGATAAGAAAGCCTTCCTCAGTGATCAATGCTAAGAAATAGAGGAAAACAACAGATTGGGGAGAGACTAGAGATCTCTTCAAGAAAATTAGAGAAACCAAGGGAATATTTCACACAAAGATGGGCTCACTGAAGGACAGAAATGGTATGGACCTAACAGAAGCAGAAGATATTAAGAAGAGGTGGCAAAAATACACAGAAGAACTATACAAAAAAGATCTTCATGACCCAGATAACCACGATGGTGTGATCACTCACCTAGAGCTAAATATGACTGCCTGGAATGTGAAGTCAAGTGGGCCTTAGGAAGTATCACTACGAACAAAGCTAGTGGAGGTGATGGAATTTCAGTTGAGCTATTTCAAATCCCAAAAGATGATGTTGTGAAAGTGCTGCACTCAGTATGCCAGCAAATGTGGAAAACTCAACAGAACTGGAAAAGGTCAGTTTTCATTCCAATCCCAAAGAAAGTAAGTGCCAAAGAATGTTCAAACTACCATACAGTTGCAATCATCTCACATGCTAGCAAAGTAATGCTCAAAATTCTCCAAGCCAGGCTTCAACAATGCATGAACAGTGAACTTTCAAGCTGGATTTAGAAAACGCAGAGGAACCAGAGATCAAATGGGCAGCATTCACTGGATCATCGAAAAAGCAAGAGAGTTCCAGCAAAACAGCTACTTCTGCTTCATTGATTATGCCAAAGCCTTTGACTGTGTTCAGTTCTGTTCAGTCGCTCAGTCATGTCCGACTCTTTGCTACCCCATGAACTGCAGCACGCCAGGCCTCCCTGTCCATCACCAACTCCCGGAGTCTACCCAAACCCATGTCCATTGAGTCGGTGATGCCATCCAACCATCTCATCCTCTATCATCCCCTTCTCCTCCTGCCTTCAATCTTTCCCAGCATCAGGGTCTTTTCCAATGAGTCAGTTCTTTGCATCAGGTGGCCAAAGTATTGGAGTTTCAGCTTCAACATCAGTCCTTCCAATGAACACCCAGGACTGATCTCCTTGAGGATGGACTGGTTGGATCTCCTTGCAGTCCAAGGTACTCTCAAGAGTCTTCTCCAAGACCACAGTTCAAAAGCATCAGTTCTTTGGTGCTCAGCTTTCTTTAGAGTCCAACTCTTACATCCATACATGACTACTGGAAAAACTATAGCCTTGACTAGATGGACCTTTGTTGACAAAGTAATGTCTCTGCTTTTTAATATGCTCTCTATGTTGGTCATAACTTTCCTTCCAAGGAGTAAGCATCTTTTAATTTAACGGCGGCAATCACCATCTGCAGTGATTTTGGAGCCCCAAAATATAAAGTCAGCCACTATTTCCACTGTTTCCCCATCTATTTGCCATGAAGTGATGGGACTGGATGCCATGATCTTAGTTTTCTGCATGTTGAGCTTTAAGCCTACTTTTTCACTCTCCTCTTTCACTTTCATCAAGAGGCTCTTTAGTTCTTCTTCACTTTCTGCCATAAGGGTGCTGTCATCTGTGTATCTGAGGTTATTGATATTTCTCCCGGCAATCTTGATTCCAGTTTGTGCTTCTTCCAGTCCAGCGTTTCTCATGATGTACTCTGCATATAAGTTAAATAAGCAGGGTGACAATATACAGCCTTGATGTACACCTTTTCCTATTTGGAACCAGTCTGTTGTTCCATGTCCAGTTCTAACTGTTGCTTCCTGACCTGCATACGGGTTTCTCAAGAGGCAGGTCAGGTGGTCTGGTATTCCCATCTCCTTCAGAATTTTCCAGTTTATTGTGATACACACAGTCAAAGGCTTTGGCATAGTCAATAAAGCAGAAATAGATGTTTTTCTGAAACTCTCTTGCTTTTTCAACGATCCAGGAGATGTTGGCAATTTGATCTCTGGTTCCTCTACCTTTTCCAAAATCAGCTTAAGTATCTGGAAGTTCACAGTTCACGTATTGCTGAAGCCTGGCTTGAAGAATTCTGAGCATTACTTTACTAGCATGTGAGATGAGTGCAACTGTGTGGTAGTTTGAGCATTCTTTGGCATTGCCTTTCTTTGACTGTGTAGATCACAACAAACTGTGGACAACTCTTCAAGAAATGGGAATACCAGACCACCCACCTTGCCTCCTGTGAAATCTGTATACAGATCAAGAAGCAACAGTTAGAACTGGACATGGAACAACAGACTGGTTCCAAATTGGGAAAGAAGTACATCAAGGCTGTATATTGTCACCCTGATTATTTAACTTATATGCAGAGTACATCATGTGAAATGCTGGGCGAGATGAAGCACAAGCTGGAAACAAGATTGCAAGGAGAAATATCAATAACCTCAGATACACAGATGACACCACTCTTATGGCAGAAAGTGAAGATGAAAGTGAAATTTCTTGATGAAAGTGAAAGAGGAGTTAAAAAGCTGGCTTAGAACTCAACATGCAGAAAACTAAGATCATGGCATCCAGTCCCATCACTTCATGGCAAATAGAAGGGGAAACAATGGAAACAGTGAGAGACTTTATATTTTTGGGCTCCAAAATCACTGCTGGTGGTGACTGCAGCCATGAAATGAGATGCTTGCTCCTTGGAAGAAAAGCTATGACCAACCAAGACAGCGTATTAATAAGAAGACATTACTTTGCTGACAAAGGTCCATCTAGTCAGAGGTATGGTTTTTCCAATAGTCATGTATGGATGTGAGCGTTGGACTATAAAGAAAGCTGATTGCTAAAGAATTGATGCTTTTGAACTGTGCTGTTGGAGAGGACTCTTGAGAGTCCCTTAGGCTGTGAGGAGATCAAACCAGTCAATCCTAAGGGAAATCAGTCCTGAATATTGATTGGAAGGACTGATGCTGAAGCTGAAACTCTAGTACTTTGGCCATCTAATGCAAAGAACTGACTCATTGGAAAAGACCCTGATGCTGGGAAAGATTGAAGGCAGGAAAAGAATGGGATGCCAGAGGATGAGGTGGTTGGATGGTATCACCGACTTGATCTAAACATAAGTTTGAGCAAGGTCCAGGAGTTGGTGATGAACAGAGAAGCCTCGTTTGCTGCAGTCCATGGAGTTGCCAAGAGTCAGACACGACTGAGTGAACTGAGGACACTTTATCCAAACCTGAAATATATTTGATTTCCAACTACACATTGAACATTCTCTAGGATAGATCATATACTAGGCTACAAAACAAGTCTCAATAAATTTAAGAGGACAGAAATGACATGAAGCGTTTCTTTTCTAACCATAATGGCATGAAACTATAAATACAGTTGCAGAAAGAAAAATGGAAAAACAAGCACTGGAGACTTAGAAATATGCTAGTAAAAAGCTAACGGGTCACTGCAAAAAAACAGAGGAAATCATAAAATACCTTGAGACAAATGAAAAAAAAAAAAACCCACAAATTTCCAAAATCTATATAGGATGCAGCAAAAGCAGATCAAAGAGGAAAGTTTATAGTGATACAGGCTTACCTCAAGAAACACTCAGATAAACAACCCAATTAGTCATCCATAGGAATTAGAAAAGAAGAAACAAAGCCCAAGGAAATAATAAAGATCAGAGAGGAAATAAATAAAATAGCAACCAAGAAAAAAAAAAAGAAAGAAAACATCAATGAATCTAAGAGCAGTTGTTTGGAAAGATAAAACTGATAAGCCTGGAGCTAGATTCACCAAGAGAAAAGAGAGAGGATTCAAATAAACAAAATAATAAATAAAACAGGAGAAATAACAACCAATATTAAAGAGACAAAAACCCCAAGAGAATATTTCAGATAGTTATGTGCTAAAAATTGGAAAACCTAGAAGAAATGGATATATTTCTAGAAATATACAATCTTCTAAGACCAAATTAGGAGGAAATAGACAATCTGAATATACAGATCACCGGTAGTGAAATTTAATTAATAGTTTAAAAAACTCCCAGCCAACAAAAGTCCAGGACCAAGCAGATTCACAGGATAATTCTATTAACACCAAACTTACAAAGAAGATCTAATGCCTATTCTTTTCAATCTATTCACAAAGGGGACACTCCCAAATTCATTCTACAAGGCCACCATTATTCTGGTACCAAAAATAGACACTACAAAGGAAAAAAAAAAGAAACTACAGGCCAATATCTCTGATGAATATAGGTGCAAAATTTTCAACAAAATATGAGCAAACTAAGTTCAATAATACATAAAAGGGTCATACACCATGATCAACTTGGATTCATTCCAAGGTCACAAGGAAATACACAAGTCAACTTATGTGGCACATCTCATTAACAAAAGGAAGTATAAAAATTGTATGATCACCTCAGTAGACTCAGAAAAAAGCATTTGAAAAAATTTAACACATATTCATGATAAAAACTCTCATCACAGTTGGTAAAGGGCATATATCTCAACATAATAAAGAACATATATAACAAACTCACACCTAACATCATACTCAATGATGAAAAGCTGAACGTTTTTCCTCTAAAATCATGAAAAAGACAAGGGTGCCCACTCTCTTCACCTTCATTTAACATAGTATTAGAAGTTCTAGCCACAGTAATCAGACTAGAAAAAGAAATAAAAGGCATCCCAATTGGAAGGGAAGAATAAAACTTTCATATATATATAGAAATATACATATATATATATATATCTTATATATATATAAAACTTTCAGTATTTACAGATAACATGATACTATATATATACTATATATATATAATAGACTTTATGGTTTCCAACCAAACACTACTAGAACTAATAAATGAATTCAGTAAAGTTTTAAGATACAAAATTAATATACAAAAACTGTTGCTTTTCTATACACTAATAATGAACTATTAGAAAGAGAAAGCAAGGAAACAATCCCATTTATAATTGCATCAAAAAAAAAATAAAATACATAGAAATAAATTTAACTAAGGAGGTAAAAAACCTTTACTCTGAAAACTACAAGATACCAATGAAGGAAATTAAAGGCAAAGAAATGAGAAGATATGCTATGTTTGTGGATTGTAAGAATTAATACTGTTAAAATGTACTTATTACCCAAGCAACCTATGATTTAGTGGAAGGTGAGAGGGAAAGTCGCTCAGCTGTATCCAACTTTTTGCGATCCCATGGACCATACATTCCATGGAATTCTCCAGGCCAGAATACTGGAATGACTAGCTGTTCCCTTCTCCACAGGATCTTCCCAACCCAGGAATTGAACACAGGTCTCCCACATTGCAGGCGGATTCTTTACCGCCTGAGCTATCAGGGAAGCCCCTTGTGGGAATTCCATAGGGAATTCCATGGACCATAGAGTCCATGGAGGTCACAAAGAGTCAGACACGATTTAGTGGAATCCCTGTCAAAGTACCTATGATATTTTTCACAGATATAAAACAAATAATCCTAAAATTTATACGGAACCATAAAAGGCCCTGGATAGACAAAGCAATGTTGAGAAAAAAAGAAAAAGAACAAAGCTGAAGGGATCACAGCCCCTGACTTAAGACGATACTACAAAGATACAAGTAATCAAAGTAGTATGGATGGGGGTTGAAGATGGTGGAAGAATAAGATGTGGATCATCTTCTTCCTCACAAATACATCAAAAATACATTTGCATGTGGAACAACTCCTACAGAACACCTGCTGAACACTAGCAGAAGACCTCAGACTTCCAAAAAGGCAAGCTAAACTTCACATAAAGTGGTAGGGAAAAGGCATGAAAATAAAGATACAAAGAAAAAGGGATGGGTCCTGTACCATGGGGAGGTAGCTGTCAAGGAAGAAAAGTTTTCACACATTTGGAAACCCCCTCACAGGCGGAGACAAGGGGGAGCTTTGGAACCTCAGAGGGGAGTGCAGCAACAAATAGGCAGAAGACAAAGCAGAGAGAATTTGGCCAACTGGCATCTCCCAGCAGAGAAGTTGTTTGGACACCTATCACAGAGAGTCAGGTTTGGGTGCTGAGGCTCAGGGAGAGGACTGAGGCTGATTCCTATGAAGGACTGGGGTTGACTCTGCCTCCTCCTGAGGGTACTAGTACAATGCAAGTCAGGGGAAAGCCTGGATCTGCCAGAAAGGCAAGAGATCATTGTCACAGGGACCCTCAAACTCCTGTGGACCCTCTAACTCCACACGCTCCCAGACTGCAGGACCCAGCTTTCACAAGTGGGATGATTTGGCTGTGGTCTATGACCCCAGAGATGGGCACACTTACAAATGTGGGGTTTTGTCTGTCTGTCCTTTTTTTGGTTAGTAGTTGGTTTGATTTTCTCCTATTTCTTTCTTTTTCCCTTCTGTGCTGCGTGACTGGTGGAGTCTTGGTACTCCAGCAAGGGGTCAGGTCTGAACCTCCAAGGTGGGAGACCCGAGTCCAGGATGTTGGATCACCAGAGGATTCCCAACCCTATGGAATACTAATAGGCAAGAACTCTCCCAAAGGCCTCCATCTCAACACTAAGACCTGGCCCCACCCAAAGGTCAGCAAGCCCCAGTGCTGCATGCTCCACGTCAAACAACTAGTAAAACAGGAACACAACTGTACCCATTAGTAGACAGGCTGCCCAACGTCACACCAAGCTCACAGACACCCCGTAACATAGCACTGGGCCCAACACTGCCTTTAGAGAGACAAGATCCAGCTTCACCCACCAGAACGCAGGAACTAGTCCCACTCCTCCAACCAAGAAAACTTAAAGTCCAACCCCACACACTAGGGGTAGACTCCACAGGAATAACTACAACCTTGCAGCCTCTGGAAAGGAGACCCCAAACACAGTTTATTAAACAAAATGAAAAGACAGAGAAACATGCAGGAGATGAAGGAGCATGGTAAAAACCCACCAGACAAAACAGATGAAGAGGAAATAGGAAATCCACCTGAAAAATAATTCAGAGAAATGATAGTAAAGATGATTCAAAACCTTGGAAATAAAATGGAGGCACAAATATACAGAATGGAGGCATGGATTGAAAAGATACAAGAAACATTTAACAAGAACCTAGAAGAAATAAAGAACAGAAAATCAACAACAAACATCATACTAACTGAAATTTAAAAAATACACTAGAGGGATCAGTAGCAGAACAGATAAGTAAGCTGGAAGATCGAAAGTTGAAAATAACTGAAGTATAGTAGAATATTGAAAAAAAAGAATGAAAATAAATGATAACAGTCTCATAGACCTCTGGGACAACATTAAGCACACCAATATTTGAATTAGAGGGGTCCCAGGAGAAGACAAAAAAAAAAGATATGAGAAAATATTTGAGGAGATTATAGTTGAAAACTTCACTAGCAGGGGAAAATAGCCACCCAATTCCAGGAAGGCCAGAGAGTTCCATACAGGATAAACCCAAAAAGAAACAAAGCAAGACACATATTAATCAAACTAACAAAATTAAACACAAAGAATAAATATTAAAAGCAGCAAGGGAAAAGCAACAAGGGACTACAAGGAAATCCCCATCAGGGTAACAGCTGATTTTCAGCAGAAACTCTGCAGGCCAGAAGGGAGTAGCAAGATATACTTAAACTGATGAAAGGAAAAAACCTACAGCCAAGATTACTCTACCCAGCAAGGTTCTCACTCAGATTTGGCAGAGAAATCAAAAGTTAAGAGAATTCACCACCAAACCAGCTCTATAACAAATGCCAAAGGAACTTCTCTAGATAGGAAACACAAGAGAAAGAAAAGACCTACAAAAACAAACCCAAATCAATATAGTAAATGGTAACATGTATCATCTATATAAATAATTATCATATAATAAATATATATAACCATATATATAATAATAATTTTTATATATCGTATATATAAATAATTATCTTAAATGTAAATGGATTCAATTCTCTAACCAAAAGAAACAGACTGACTGATTGGATACAGAAACAAGACCCATATATATGCTGTCTACAAACGACCCACGTCAGACCTAGGGGCACATAGAGACTGAAAGTAAGAGGCTGGAGAAAGGGAAATTCTCTCAAAGGTACAGAGAAGAGCTAGCACCTATCTTGCTCAAACTGTTCCAAACTTGCAGAGGGAGGGAAACTCCCAAACTCATTCTGTGAGGCCACCATCACCCTGACACTAAAACCAGACAAAGATACCACAAAAGAGAAAATCACAGTCCAATATCACAGATGAACATAGATACAAAAATCCTCAACAAAGTTCTAGAAAACAGAATCCAACAATACATTAAAAGGATCATACACCATGATTAAGTGGGATTTATCCCAGGGATGCAAGGATTCTTCAATACACACAAATCAATGTGATACACCATATTAACAAATTGAAAGATAAAAACCATATGATAATCTCAATAGATGCAGAGAAAGCTTTTGACAAAACTCAATACCCGTTCACAATAATAACTCTCAAGAGTGTGGGCATAGAAAGAATATATACCTCAACACAATAAAGGCCATAAATGACAAAACCACAGCAAGTATTATTCTCAATGGTAAAAACTGAAAGCATGTCCTCTAAGATCAAGAACAAGACAAGAGTGCCCACTCTCACCACTGTTATTCAACATACTTTTGGAAGTCCTAGTCATGGCAATCAGAAAAGAAAAAGAAACAGAAGGAATCCAGATTGGAAAAGAAGAAGTAAAACCTTCACTGTTTGCACATGACATGATACTATACATAGACAACCTTAAAAATGCCACAAAAAGCTACTAGAGCTAATCAATGAATTTAGTAAAGTGGCAGGATATAAAATTAATACACAGAAATCCCTTGCATTTCTATATACTAACAATGAAAAATCAGAAAGAGAAATTAATGAAACAATCCCATTCACCATTGCAACAACAAGAATAAAATACCTAAGAATAAACCTACCTAAAGAGATGAAAGACCTGTATGCAGAAAAATATAAGACACTGATAAAAGAAATCAAAGACAATTCAAACAGATAGATAGATATATACCATGTTCTTGAACTGGAAGAATCAATATTGTCAAAATGACTATACTACCCAAAGCAATCTAAGATTTAATGCAATCCCTGTCAAATTACCAAGGTCATTTTTCACAGAATTAGAATAAAAACTTTCACAATTGGTATGGAAACACAAATGACCCTGCATAGCCAAAATCAATCTTGAGAAAGAAAAACAGAGTTGGAGAAATCAACCTCCCTGACTACAAATTATACTACAAAGCTACAGTCATCAAGACAGTATGACATTGGCACAAAACAGAAATATAAACCAATGGAACAAATAGATAACCCAGAGATAAGCCCACGTACTTGTGAGTACCTTATCTTTGACAAAGGAAGCAAAAAAATACAATGGACAAAAGATAGCTTCTTCAGTAAGTGGTGGTGGGAAAACTGGAGAGCTATTAGAATACTTCCTAACACCATACATAAAAATAAACTGAAAATGGGTTAAAGACTTACATGTAAGGCCAGAAACTATAAAAGCTCTTAGAGGAAAACATAGGCAGTACACTCTTTGTTATAAATCACAGCAAGATTCTCTCTGACCCACTTCCTAGACTAATGAAAATAAAAAGGAAAATAAACAAATGGAGCCTAATAAAACTTAGAAGCTTTTGCACAACAAAGGAAACTATAAAGAAGATGAAAGACAAACCTCAGAATGGGAGAAAATAATTGCAAACAAAACAACTGACAAAGGGTTAATCTCCAAAATATAAAAGCAGCTCATATAGCTCAAAATCAGAAAAACAACCCAATCAAAAAATGGGCACCTAAACAGACATTTCTCCAAAGAAGACATACAGATGGCCAATAAACACATGAAAAGCTGCTCAACATTGCTCATTATTAGAGAAACGCAAATCAAAACTACAGTGAGGTATCACCTCACGTGAGTCAGAATGTCCATCATTAAAAAATCTACAAACAATAAATGCTGGAGAGGATGTGGAGAAAAGGTAACCCTCCTGCACTGTTGGTGGGAATGTAATCTGATACAGCCACTATGGAAAACAGTATAGATATTCCTTTAAAAACTAGAAATAAATCTACCATATGACCCAGCAATCCCAATATTGGGCATATACCCTGAGAAAGCTACAATTCTAAAAGACACATGTACCCCAGTGTTCACTGAAGCAATATTTACAATAGCCAAGACATGTAAGCAACCTAGATGCCTATCGACAGATGAATGGATAAAGAAGTTGTAGGACATTTATACAATGGAATATTACTCAGCCATAAAAAGGAATGCATTTGAGTCAGTTGTAGTGAAGTGGATGAAACTAGAGCCTATTATACAGAGTGAAGTAAGTAAAAACAAGAAAAACAAGTATCACATATTAACACATATATATGGAATCTATAAAAATGTATTGATGAACTTAGTAGAGAATGGACTTGTGAACACAGCAGGGGAAGGTGAGCGTGGGATGAATTGAGAAAGTAGCATTGACATATATACGCTATATGTGTAAAACAGATAGCTAGTGACAAGTTGCTAAATAATACAGGGAGCCCAGCTTGGTGCTCTGTGATGACCTAGAAGGGTGGGATGGGAGGAGAGGAGGAAGGCTCTGGAGGAAAGGGATATACATACAATTATGACTTCTTTGCATTGTTGTTAGGCAGAAACAAACACAAAATTGTAAAGCAATTTTCTACCAATTAAAAAATAAATAAAATTAATTAAAAAATAGTACGTTGTTGGCACCAAAAGAGACACATAGGTCAAGAACCCAGAAAAAAATCCACACACTTAAATGATCAATTAATTTATGACAAAGGAGACAAGAATATACAGTGGGGAAAAGACAGTCTTTCAGTAACTGGTGCTGGGAAAACTGAACAGGTACATGTAGAAGAATGACATTAGAATATATTCTCATGCTATATACAATAATGAACTCAAAGTAGATCAAAGAGCTAAATATAAGACTGGAAACCATAAAACTCCTGAAAACACTCTGACATAAATTGTAGCAATATTTTTTGGCTCTGTCTCCTAAAGGAAACAAAAGAAAAAAATTAAACAAATGGGATATAATTAAACTTAAAAGCTTTTGCACAGCAAAGACAACCATCAACATAATTAAAAGACAACCTACTGAATGGGAGAGAATATTTGCAAATGATGATAACCAGTAAAGGGTTAATATCCAAAATATATAAACAGCTCATACAACTTCAATATTAAAAAACCTGATTTAAAAAAATGGGCTTGTGAAGTAATTAGCCTCCAACAAAAAAAAAAAAAAAAAAATGGGCAGAAGACCTAAATAGACATACTTCAAAAGAAGACATACAGACAGCCAACAGGCACATGAAAAGATGCTTAACCTTGCTAATAATCAGGGAAATGCAAATCAAAGCCACAATGAGATATCATCTCACATCCGTCAGAATGGCTCTCATGACAAAGACATCAAATAACAAATGTTGGCAAGGATGTGGGAAAAAGGGAATAATGTTGGCCGGAATGTAAATTGGTACAGGCACTATGGAAAACAGTATGGAGATTTTTCAAAAAGCTGGAGAGAACTACCATATGATATAGAAATTCCACTCCTGGGTACATATCCAAGGAAAATGAAAACATTAATTTGAAAAGCTACATACACCCTAATGTTTATAGCAGTATTATTTATAACAGCCACAGTATGGAAGCACCCTAAGTGTCCACCAACAGATTAATGTATACACACACACACACACACACACACACAATGAAGTTCACTCAGTTGTAAAAGAGAATAAATATTGTCATTTGCAACAACACGGATGGTCCTAGAAATTATTGTCCTTAGTGAAATAAATCAGAGAAAGACAAATTCTATATGTTACCACTTATATGTGGACTTTAAAAAAATAAATGAATATAGTTAACTCGTCTATACACAAATGTTCAAGCTGCAAACTTTCAAAACTGTGAATGTATGCCTGCATGTCCAATCCCGTAAAGCTAGTTCACGTGTCTGGCACACATGGTCACAGGTACGCACCCCTACAAGTCGTTCTGCCTTTGTACAGTTCTGTATAAAGAACAGTAATGCAGTATCTTCATTTCAAGCCCAGGAAGTCTAGACGCAAGTGTAAAAGCAGCGGTGATGTAGCTGGTACTGCTGCACGTTTCAAGGTACTGTACTGGATGATTTAAAATGTTTTCTTTTTTTGTGTGTTTGGTTTTTTTATGTATTAATTGTGTGAAAAGTATTATAAACCTATTGCAGCACTGTACTATATAGCCAATTGTGTTAGTTGGGTTCCCAGACTCACAGATACAGAGAATAAACCAGTGGTTACCAGAGGGGAGAGGGAAATGGGGAGGGGTGATACAGGCGTAGAGGATTAAGAGGTACAAACTACTATGTATAAAACAAATAAGCTAATAGGATATATTATACAGCACAGGAAATAAAGCCAATATCTGAATATAAATCTTAAAAGATTTATGGAGTATAATCGTAAAAGATTGAATCATTATTCTATACAACTGAATTTAATATAATATTGTTAACCAACTCTACTTCAATAAACAAATTTTTTAATGCTATAGTTCTCTGGTAAGTTTAGTACACATAACAAAAGCCAGTAGGGCTGTATTACCACAAGAGCTCATAAACAAATTTGCTTAAACAAGTTTACCACAGTAGACTCTGGAATCTGGCTCCCAGGGTTCAAATCCCAGCTCTGTCATTTGTTAATTGACCATGCTAAATAAGTATCTGCTGTTTTTATTGCTATTAGCATTTCTGTGTTATTCCCCAAGCCTTCTCGGATAGCCTCTAATCTCACGCCTCTCCAAAGTCTTACAGAAGCTAAACCAAAAAAATGTCTAGAGATAAATTCAAGTGGTAGTACCATTCTGTCCATTAAAAAAATAAAAATGCTATTGTGAAAGCAGTCAAAACTCACTCCTTCATTCCCCCTGTTTTTGGTGAGATATACTTTGCGGCCAGCATCAAGAGGGGCGCTGTAGCAGCTGGGCAGCCTGAAAAGCAGGGAAGGGGAGGAGGAAAAGGGGATGCACAGTGTTTTGGAGAAATCAGCTCCCCTAGAGCTCTGCAGGGTCAGACCCTGAGCATTCAATAGAAGAACGTATCCTTTCTACATTGATGCGTTTTGCAGGTTAGCGCCCATGGCACTGAGCAGAGGAATGAAAAGGCTGTGGATGCACAGTCCTGCTTCCTGACTCTGAACCAGGTATGAGAGAAGCAACTGGAAGAAAGATGAAACACGGGAAAGAACAAGGGAAAATAGATATATCGTTCATAAGATGTTAAATGGATCCTTTGGAAACGTGATTTCTCTGTCATTAATGGATGCGCATTCTTTGAAAACACTACCTGTTGCTTGCTTGCTTGAACGTTCAAAAGGCACAGAAGTCTTTTAAGATCTGAATAGTCCCTAGGAGAAAGAATAACACAATGTCAACCGACAGAAGACTCTAGGTGAAATAGTTGTGTTACCCACTAGTAACATGGACCCCTGCCACTTGGAGGCCTGCTGTTATAGACTGAAACATTCACACACTAAACATCTCCTTAGAACTCTGGGAAAGGGCAAACATTTCAGTGAAGACTCTACTCCAGAGTAGCAGTTGCCAAGGATCTACGCTGTGGTTGCTGGTCACTGCTTGAGTTAACAGTAAGCAAAAACTCAGTATGGTGTTACCTGGTGGTGACTCCTTGCTGTTTTTTATCAGTTGATTTTTCAGTGGCCTTCACTTTTTTGTCTTGATCAGGCATTGTAAACCATCAATGCCCCAGAATTAACATCGCATTCCTTTCAAAGTAAACTGGAAGGAAAAACTTTAGTTGGCTTGTGTGCTCCAAAATATTCTCAATTAATGCAAATTCACTTAAAACATTTATTTAAATATGCACAAACTAACATTTACTTCTAATACAATAATAAAAATGCTAATATGGATAACATTTACTATTTATCATTCAAAGGCCTCTGGATACATTTAGGGCATAGTTTATAATTATAGGTTTATAATTATAGTAGTACCTAAGCCTATATTTTCTGAGTCATTCTTGATTTCAAATATTCTGACTCATTACCCCAACAAGTACTTTTCTGCTTGCCAGGAAAAGTGTCCATATTTGGGATTTCCAAAATATTTATAAGCAAATACCTGAAGTCCCACTGACACTTTTATGCCATCTTACTTGTCTTTCTCGGTAAGTTTCCTTAACAGCATGCTGCTAGTTTAGGGAGCTCCTCTCTCATCGTGGGTCAGGTCCCTAAAAATTCCAGAGAAAGCTCCACCAAACGCATTGCACTTGCAAATGCATTACAGTGTCAAGGGCAACACACAAAATATCCTTGGGTTTCCAGAATGCCTAAAACTTTCAGGCTGAATCCCCACATGGGACAACTCCAGCCATAACCTCTTCTGCCAGAACTGGGTCAGCCTTGCACAGTCCGTGAACTCATTTAAGCATCCTGTTTAAAACAAGACAATGGGCTCACAATCAAAATGGAGTCATTCATGCTAACCCTGGGGTCAACCAAACTAAATTACAATTTCACCTCTCCCCAAGATGGAAACTTAAACTAGCCAATCAGGAATCTCCTGATTAGCACTAGTTAGGTAAGCAGCCTGATAAACCCTCCATCCTCTTTGGGAAAAATAAGCTTGCAATAACCAATCTGTTTTTTGACTAGTATAACTTCTTCATTCATATCTTCTTCTGCCTATAAAAGTCTTTCATTTTGTACAGTTTCTTAGAGCTCCTTTCTATCTGCTAGAGAGAATGCTGCCCAGTTCATTAATTGTTGAATAAAGCCAATACGATCTTTAAAATGTACTCAACTGAGTTTTGTTTTTAACAGTCCAGACAGTGGGGTATCCAGCCTGGGAATACAAGACAGTAGGCACCTCACTCTTCTGAATTAAGCTTTGTCATCATTATGGTCACCCTTCCTAGGATAAGCTTTAATACTACTCTCTACCACTACTCAAAAGGTTAGTATGAGTTCAACAATGGAGAATAATTTATTTGTTAATAAAACCCTTCTTTAATCAATTTCTGATTAAGTTGTTCTCGTTTCCAGAATAGAAACCAAAAAAAAGTTGAAGATACCCATACTTTCAATTACATGGAACATACAAAATAAAACACTATTGGTTTAGTTCTTGATTGAATGTAAAATTTTCCAGTTGTACTTGAATACAAGTGCTTGACTTCAGAATGTTTTTCAGGCATGAAAAAGTATGCATTGCTGTCTTATAATTGCATGCCTCAATGTGTTATAGAATTGATGGCCAAAATCCAAGTGTTTCAGAAGTACTTAAGAGGCAAAAGGAACGTACCAATGGGTGTTTTACTGCAACAGAATTGAGCAAAATTTAATTTTGTAAAATGAACAAAGACAGTATATCTAAGGATTTAAAATTATTTTCCCAATATAGTTGCATATTTGTAACAAATAGTTCAGCTGGAATTGAGCTGAAGACCAAGGTTCTCATCACAGACGCACATCATGCAAAGTACAATAACAGTATTTTAGGATTGTGCCCAGGACCTAACACCATGGATTTATTCTTTCAACAAATATTTATTGAATGTGTACTATGTTCAATCTCACTGAAAACTACTAAAGATAAAAGAGGCTATCTCAGATATAGGCTTCTACTACAAACAAAGAAAAACCCACTTAGGAACTTGAAACTATGTTTTGTGAGATATTCAGATATAGATTTGGTTTAGCATCTGCTTAAAAGAAAGAAAGGAGAAAGGGAGTAACAAAGGGCAGGGTAGGGAGGGGAAGAGGAAGAATGAATGACCTGTACATAATTTTTCAACAGCAAAAGATCCAAGTGCTTTTCATATATAAATATTAAAATGCCCCAAAAGTTCTAAAATAAATGGAAATCCAGTCAAAATAAATATAATCTAACTTCACCTTTCCCTCAAGAACAGAGGGAAAGTTCCATACAGATACACTGGCCTGTTGGCATCAAATTCTGCTCAAACCGTAGCTCTAGCCTGTTTTAGAAACAGGATATAAAAGTCACAATGATTAGCATGTGAAAATGTGTGGAAAAGCTCATGGGCTTCTGAAGGTAGAGGACCATATCTGCCACAATCTTACTGCTAAATGCCTTGTCTTATTCTGTGGTTTAATCTCTGTGATTTTATTGACCTGGTGGGTGAACAGGAAATAATCCTCTAATAGTTTTATCAGTTTAAGATTAGTTCCTACTCTGTGAACTGGAAGAGTGAAAATAGATAACTCTCTAGAAATGCTTCTCTTAATTAAACAGTAAACAAATTCACCAGAATCAGAAGAAGCAGGCAATTGCCTTTAGGACAAAAAAGAAAATCCTTTCCACTTGGTGGCCGTTAAAATGGAAACTATTCTGGAAAAAAAAAAAAAAAAAAAAACTTCAAGAAGTTGGAAATACTATAAAATATTTAATATAACCCCATATTTAATTAACAAAAATTATTATTATTATTATTTTTTATATGAATCAGCCATAGATTTACATGTATTCCCCATCCCGATCCCCCCTCCCACCTCCCTCTCCACCCGATTCCTCTGGGTCTTCCCAGTGCACCAGGCCCGAGCACTTGTCTCATGCATCCCACCTGGGCTGGTGATCTGTTTCACCATAGATAGTATACATGCTGTTCTTTTGAAATGTCCCACCCTCACATTCTCCCACAGAGTTCAAAAGTTTGTTCTGTATTTCTGTGTCTCTTTTTCTGTTTTGCATATAGGGTTATCGTTACCATCTTTCTAAATTCCATATATATGTGTTAGTATGCTGTAACAAAAATTATTACACTATACCAAACGCTATTTAGATAGCATCACAGACTCAGTGGACATGGACTTGAGCAAACTGTGGGAGACAGTGAAGAACAGGGCAGCCTGGTGTGGTATAGTCCACCGGGTCGCATAAAGTTGGACAGAACTTGGTGACTAAACAACAAGAGGGCGATAATTCAAAACTGATGGGTGGGGGAAAGGGCGGTTCACATCTTAAGTCATTTTCAAGAAGCAAACACCTTTCTGAGCAAGTGTTTCTCAGAGATCAGGTGAGGGCAAGAGTCCTGCAGGCGGAGTTTGCCTCGGAGCCAGCATCTAAACCTAAGGGAAGGAGTGGTTGGTGACAGTCCCGAGGGAGAGCCTAGCCTTCAGGGCAAGGCAGCAGGGCCCTAGGGGGCATTCCTGGGACAGACCCCTCCCCACATACCCCCTGCTGTCCTCCTCTCTGAAAGTATCTAGATAACAGCATTTGCTGCACATTCCCCAACTTGTTTTATAGATACTAAAACCACATTATAAAGAAGAAATTAACTAGCCGATGATAAGCACCTACTGCACCTGAAGATTTATGACGTTAACGCCCCGGAACCTCACCATCAACCAACCACTGTGCAGGAGCTGATCTCACACCCCAGAGACCCGCCGACTCCCCACCCTGGCCTTTCTGCACACTGCTGTATTTAAGATGGATAACCAGCAGGGACCTACTGAATAGCACATGGAACTCTGCGGGGTGTTACGTGGCAGCCTGGATGGAGGGGAATTTGGAGGAGAATGGATCCATGTATATGTATAATGGAGTCCTTTGCTGTCCACCTGAAACTACCAAAATATTGTTTGTTAACTGGCAATATCCTGATACAAAACGAAAAGTTTAAAAATGAATAAATAAAATAAAAATGCTTTGCTAAAAGGCATCAGGAAGGTCAGGTGTTTTGAGCATAAACTGCCTGGACTCCTTGCTGGGCCCTACAGTAAAGGCTGCACTGTTCTTCACCACAGCTTGTTGTTGTTTAGTTGCTCAGCCGTGTCCGACTCTTCGCAACCCCAGAGACTGCAGCACGCCAGGCTTCCCTGTCCTTCACTGTCTCTCGGAGTTTGCTCAAACTCAGGTCCATTGAGTCAGTGATGTCATCCAACTATCTCACCCTCTGTCGTCCTCTTCTCCTCCTGCCTTCAGTTTTTCCCAGCATCAGGGTCTCTTTCAATGAGTGGGCTTTTCACACCAGGTGGCCAGAGTATTGGAGCTTCAGCATCAGTCCTTCCAAAGAGTATTCAGGATTGATGTCCTTAAGGACTGACTGGCTTGATCTCCTTACTGTCCAAGGGACTCTCGAGAGCTTCTTGAACACCACAGTTTGAAAGCATCAATTCTTCAGCGCTCAGCCTTCTTTATGATCTGCTTCTCACATCCATACATGACTACTGGAAAAACCATAGCTTTGACTACATGGACATTTGTCATCAAAGTGATGTCTCTGCTTTCTAATACACTGTCTAGGTTTGTCATAGCTTTTCTTTCAAGGAGTAAGCATCTTTGAATTTCATGGCTGAAGTCATCATCTACCGTGATTTTGGAGCCCAAGAAAATAAAGTCTGTCACTGTTTCCATTGTTTCCTCAACTATTTTCCATAAAGTGATGGGACAGGATGCCATGATCTTACTTTTTTGAATGTTGAGTTTTAAGCCAGTTTTTTCACTCACTGCAGCTAGGTGTCAGTAGACTGGCTTTACTGTGCGTGGGCTAGTGGACCTGAGTGGTTCTGTGACACAGGCATTGCTGACTGGGGCAAAGAAACTCCAGTAGCTTAAACAAAATTCTCCCAAAAAGAGACCCAAAGCTGGCTGCTGGAAGCAAAACTCTGAAGCCAGTACCTGGGCACAAACCATCCTTGGAGATGGCGGCTCTGTGGATGTCCACAGCCCCCACGGATAAGCGTGGTTGATGGGGATTCAAGGACCAGGCTGCAGGCGCACATGGAGCAGAGGCGCAGGCAGTGGCTGCCAACTGCCAAGCTAACCTCTCTCCTGCTCACACTGACTTCTCTGAGTCCTTCCAGGTCTCCCTTCTCCTCCGCCCACGGGCTTCTTTGGGTCATTCAGCCTCAACTCATATGTCCCCTCCTTGCTGAGGACTCCCCAGCAACCCATGGGCCCCACATTCTCACGACTCCACCCTGTTTCAGCCCCTCGTGGGGCTCATCGACATCAGAACCCCTAGCCAGTCACTGGTTTCTGTGCAGTAGATCATAAGCCCCATGTGGGCAGGGACCATGTCTGCTTTATCCCCACACACCAGACAAACGGCACAGAGGAAGCACGATGTGTGAAATCAAAAAGTATTTGTGCCACAATCTGTAACAAGTGGCTCAGGCATTTTTACCAAAGTTCATGAATTATTTGCTTTTTGTGCACTGTATGCTCATTTGCTCAGTCATGTCCGACTCTTTGCAACCCCATGGACTGTAGCCTGCCAGGCTCTTCTGTCCATGGGGTTTTCCAGACAAGAATACTGGAGTGGGTTGCCATTTCCTCCTCCAGGGGATCTTCCCAACCCAGGGACTGAACCCAAATCTCCTGCATTGCAGGCGGGTTCTTTACCATCACGCCACCTGGGAAGCATTTGCTTTTTAACAATTATTAATTTTGGAACTAGAGCCCACCGTGACTCCCAAGCCCCAAGTCTGGTGCTCCTCCTCAGAGCCCAGTGCAAATACTCCCCACATCGCAAACCTATGCAAAAAGCATAATGACTGCCTGACAACTCTATGACACAGTATTGGGCCTCCTGTGTTCACCAGACACATGGTGGGCAAACAGTAAATATTTATTAAACAAAAAAATTCATGAATAGATGAATAAATAAAGGAATTTTTTTTTGAAAACCCTTTAATTATCTCTTTAGTTCAAAATTCTTTCATAAAACTTCTTTTAAACCAAATGGATTAATAAGTATTTGTAATGTTATGATAATACTGAACACACTCAGGAATGCCTTAACTCAGTAGTCCCCAACCTATTTGGCACCAGGGACCAATTTTGTGGAAGACAACTTTGTCATGGACTGGGGTGGGAGGATGGTTTCAGGATGATTCAAGCGTATTACATTTATTATGAACTTTATTTCCATTATTATTAGATTGTGATATATAATGAAATAATTATACAAGTTAATATAATACAGAATCAGATTATCTGGCATTAGATTCTCATAAGGAGCACACAACCCAGATCCCTCACATGCACGGTTCACAGTAGGATTCAAGCTCCCATGAGAACCTAATGCAGCTGCTGATCTGACAGGAGACAGAGCCCAGCACTATGAGCAATGGGGAGGGGTTGTAAGTACAGATGAAGCTTCCACCCGCTTGTCCGCAGCTCATCTCCTGCTGTGCAGTCCAGTTCCTAACAGGCCATGGACTGGTACCCCCGATCTAACTTATTCAATCTTTAGGAAGAAAATTAGAGGCCTCAAATTGTGGTGCTGGAGAAGACTCTTGAGAGTCCCTGGGACACCAAGGAGATCAAACCAGTCAATCCCAAAGGAAATCAACCCTGAATATTCATTGGAAGAACTGATGTTGAAGCTGAAGCTCCAATACCTTGGCTACCTGATGCAAGAACTGACTGATTGGAAAAGACCCTGATGCTGGGAAAGATTGAGGGCGGGAGGAGAAGAGGGCCGCAGACAATGAGATGGTTAGATATCATCACCGACTCAGTGGACATGAGTTTGAGCAAACTCCGGGAAATCGTGAAAGACAAGGAAGCCTGGCGTGCTGCAGTCCATGGGGTTGCAAAGAGTTGGAAACGACTTAGGGACTGAACAACAACAAGAAAATAAGATAATATTCATGAACAGTGTTTCTCAAATTATCTATAAAGTTTTTTTTTTTTTAATTTCCAATCTATTATGGACCAACACTTCTGACTGAGTGATGTATCTTATTCAGCTAAATAAGTCCATCACTGATCATGTGCTTGGACAGCATGGCAATGTCAAATTGCCAGAAATATTCCTCAGTGCTTGCTCTCAAATTTGCACTTCTCTCTTGTGGACATACTAGTCTGGAAGGCTACCTGAATGGCACTGTTTTAGGTAACTGAGGTCTCTCCTTTCAAATAACAATATTGTCTTCACAGCGATGCTAGGTGACCTTCTGAAAACCACCGCCCTCCATGTGGTGCCTGAAAGGACTAACTCAGTCGTCAGTTCCAGGACAACCAAGGGAGGGTGAGAGTGGCTGGGTGCAGGCTCTTTACTGAGACCCCATAGTCCTATTTCTCTGGGGTTCTGTGTACAGTTTCACTTTTTTAAAGTTTCCTGTGCTAAAAATAAAAATAGAAAACCACTCATTTTCTGACACTTATTTTATACATGAGGCCAGAGATTATAATACTTGCTACACAAATACATGTATTCATATGGGGACTTTCCTTTGATTCTAAATGGAAAAGATGAAATTCAGTATTTTTTTCTTAAAAGCGGGAATGGGTCATAGAAGTGAAAGATAAAATACAAGGGCGTATTGGGCTTTCCAGGTAGCACTTGTGGTAAAGAACCCACCTGCCAATGCAGGAGACATAAGAGATGTGGGTTCTTTCCCAGGGTCAGCAAGATTCCCTGGAATAGGAAATGGCAACCCACTCCAGTATTCTTGCCCGAAGAATCCCATGGACAGAGAGGAGCCTGACGGGCTACAGTCCATTGGGTTGCAAAGAGTCGGACACGACCGAGTGACTTAATACAAGTGCATATCACTTTAAGAACAGAAACATTCATATCTTTCCTCTGTACCTATCAGTCATGGAACCCAAATATTATCTCAGATCAGAGAGACAAAGCATTCCATACTTTATAGGATAGTCAAATGGTCTGGGGTTTTCAGCCCTAGTCAATTATGGGCATAATCATAGTTCTGACTCACTTTTTAATTTTAAACCCATTTTTAAAAAGAAACTCTCAAAAGTAATTCCTGTTTCCTATTATCATCCAAAATTTGGGTTAATACTAAAAGAAAGACATCAGACACACACACCTCACTTAGTAATTGCAGGGCAAACACATATGACAGAGAGATACCCACAGCACTGCAAAATTGATTGTAATTAATGTAAATTGTGCAAATATAAGCCCACTAATTGAACAACATGGTGAGTATCTGTGACATGATTTTCAGGATCTCTGCCCAGAAATTCTTTGTTACTCCCCAGTTGCTTTAACTGCTCGAGAGATCCTTATATGACCTCATTAAATTCATTTAAGGAAATATCTTCAATTCCCACAAATACAAGTTTTTTCCTTCTAATCACTTAGGTTGCATCTCTCGAGTTATTTCAAAATAAGCATTAAAAGTGCATTGGGAGACTTCCCTGGTGGTCCAGTGGTTAGTACTCCGTGCTTCCACTGTGTCGCTGGTCAGGGAACTAAGATCCCAACCACAAGCCACATGGCACAGTCAAAAAAAATCAGTGTACTGGCCACTTGAGCAGTTTATTTTAGTAAAGTGCTCTGAGAATAGACAAAGCATTTCTTTTTATACAGAATAGTTATACTTAACCTCACAGATACAGGAGCTTGGTCTTTAGAAAATTATAAATCCTGCACAGAAAGCATCAGGTTAAGTTGGACAAACACTGGAAAATAAAGCGCACACAGAGATTTTAACAGTGATCAAAGAGCAAAAGAACTGTAAGAAACAGGACTTGTTCATACCTACTGTAGCTTACAAAGTGGAAAGTGGAGTCGCTCAGTCGTGTCTGACTATTTGCGACCCCATGGACTGTAGCCTACCAGGCTTCTCCATCCATGGGATTTTCCACGCAAGAGTACTGGAGTGGGCTGCCATTTCCTTCTCCAGGGAGTCTCTAAACTGTGGACTTGATTCTTGTATCATATTGTTATGGTTCCTCAGTGGGAAATATGGATGGAGTTAGCAGAACAGACAGTTATCACAAGAAAGACCCTCCTGGAACATCTAGTATCAGGGATCTGTCACCTTCCAGGCTCAGGAACACCTTTAAATGAATGATACCCGCAGAGTACATGACCCAGCAGCAGAGCTTTGGTGAGACCTGAGAAGGTACATCCTCCTTAAAGGGTTTCAAAAGCACATTAAACATGAAGCAGAACAGGGGCTTGTCCAGTGGCTAAGACTCCATGTCTCCAATGATCCCTGGTCAGGGGACTAGATTCCACATACTGTAACTAAGGATTCGCATGCTGCAACTAAGACCCAGAGCAGCCAAGTAAATAAAATAAAATAAATATATTGTTTAAATGAAGCAAAACAAGACACCAGTACAGGACAAACAAAACAGACCCATAGGTCCCCTGGTGCTGACCAGGATTCAGTGCCTTTCATTGAACACGGGAAGAAACAGAGGCTCAGAGACAGAAAATGTGCCTGAGGCCATAAGGCACTTTTAGGAAGAGAAGCAGAACAGAGTCCAGCTCACCTTCAGGGTCTAAATATTAAAGGCAACTCAGAGAGAGACAGGGAAGGAGAATTTGTTGACATTGGCCTTTAGATGAGAGCAAAGGTTGACATATAACAAGCGATGCTTGCATAACTTCACCTCCTGGACACTGGTGTGCTTACAAATACACACCCATTCATCCAGGTTCACTCATGAGAACTAGGTAGGTGGTGAGTTTTAACCACCACACGGTGCCAAAGGTGCAGTTGTAACAGAACTGCCATTGGCAGAAGTGGCATCAATGAAGGGCAAGTATCATCAGAGCCTTGCTCCCGGGTCAGCAGACTTGACACCTTCCCTAGCACAGTTTGTTCTTTAAACAACCTTCTGCTTTCTGTTTAAACAAGCACCTGGGGGATAAAAGAACCAAAAACAAGAAGAGCATCCTGACTGCCTCCCACTCATTCCTTCGAATGTTTACTGAGCACCTGCTAGAGGTTAGACAGCTCAGCAGTAAAGAATCTGCCAGTTCAAGAGACATGGGTTCGATCCCTGGATCAGGAAGATCCCCTGGAGGAGGGCACAGCAACCCACTCCAGCATTCTTGCCTGGAGAATCCCATGGACAGAGGAGCCTGGCGGGCTATGGTCCATGGGGTCGCAAAAGAATTGGACACGACCGAGCGACTAAACAACATCATAGGTTAGACACGCCTGTAAAGTGTCTGCTTTCATCTTCTGGTGAATCTAACCCAGGGTGGACTGAGACTGCTGTTTCATATCTACACTATCAGGAGTCAATTAGCTGGCTGGTGGGAAGCTGCTGTGCCTCGCAGGGAGCTCGGCTCGGTGCTCTGTGAAGACCTAGGGGGCGGGATGGGGGAATGGGAGGTCCAGGAGGGAGAGCATATATGTATACACACAGCTGATTCACTTTATGGGACAGTAGCAACTAACACAACATTGTAAAGCAATTATATCCCAGTGGGAAAAAAGTTAACAGGAATATATGACAACAGACATCAGTACCATTTTCCTATTTTCAAGCTTTATTCCCATTTTATTAGTAAGCCTTTTGTGACAAAGGACAATGCCCCCAGATAGGATAGAGCTCCTGTGGGTCCCCTCAACCGCCCCTGCGTGGGGTTTGTGACTGTGCTCAGGCCTATGTGGCTGCTCACACAAGTCTACCTGTGACACAGTGCAGAAGATGCCTCTGTTAAGAAAGTGAACCTGAGACCCATGTACTAAGTAGTGATACTGTAAAGAGAAAAAGGTTCAGATGGTTTGAAGAAAGAATTTATATTAACCAGTTGATAAAAATAACTAAAGTAGCACATCAAATTTCTCTTTATTCACTGACCTCCAAACATAGTAAGATCACATTCAATTCTCTGATACTGTGTGACAGAGAAAGGTGACAATGATATTCATTCATTCCTTCAGGAAACAATTTTTAATCTCTTCTTATATGGCAGACACTGAGGCTACTGTACTGAATAAGACATGGTACGATAATAAGTGAGTATGGATTCAGCCCAACCAACCAGACCCTCAAAGAATAAAGAGATGAACACACTGCTGTTCATAAAAAACGGCAGCACTGAATTACTTTCTGAGCCACAAAATAAAATTGCTTCATCTAATAATATTTCTTGATTAAGTACATATTTAATTTATTGTGCTCTGTGCATAAGACACTGCTAGAGGCTTCCATAACTCAGCATGTGCAGGCAATCAGAAATGTGGAGGTTAAACATGAAACTGCTGATATTTGGGCCTTAAAAAAAAAAAAGAACAATTTCTTATAGTTCAGCCTAATGCATGGAATTAAATAGGAACACTAGAAATGTCAAAAAGCAGAGAAAATTAGTTTCTCAAGGAAGTTATAAATTGAATGAGTTTAAGGGAAAGAAAGCCCAGTGGGGGCTGATGAAAGAGCTCTGGAAAAGTGTGTGTGATGGATCTGGAAAGCAGGTCCAGGAGCATGGGTTGGCAGGTGGGGTGGGGCTGGGGGAAACAGGGAGCAGATGAGCTGGGCTGGAGAGCTGATGCTGACCTCCTGGGCTGTAGCCAACACTTGAAACAGAAGAGGCTCAAATAGTCTCAAATCAAGAACAGCCCTTGGGCATGAACCTTGGGAAAATGACACTTCCTCTTCCTCAGGCCCTCACTCATTAGATTTCTATCTTTCTACTCAGTATGGTTCCTGTCTGCCTGTGTCTCTGTATCCTCACCACTTATACCCTCATCCGCATCACCACCCCCTGGATCCTGAACTGCAGGAACCACTTCGGAAATGGACTCCCAACCTCCAGTTTCTCTCTCTTCCCAACAACAAGGCTGTTCTCTGCATAGCATCAAAAGCAGCTTTTTTTTTTTTTTGGTACAAAGCTGACCAATTGAGCCTTCATGGGCTTCCCATTTCTCTCAACATAAAAACAAATTATAAGGAAGCCCATGGGTGTCCTGTGAGATGAAGCCTCAGCCCTCAACAGCTCCACTCAGACCTGGACCCAGACACGTTTTTTCCTGGACCAGATTAAGTGTGAAAGGCCCGGAAGGCTCATCCACCTCTAGGGAATTTTCTCTGATCTCCATGCCTTGAAGCTCTTAATAAAGGGGCAGATTCCAGCAATAATTCAATAAAGATGCATATCTGGCTCCTTTAGTTTACTATACACTAGTCAGGGATGCGAGTGACAGAGAGTTTGCTCATCCGCAGCATCCAGCACAGCACTGCTGGTTTATAACAATGCAAGTGCTCAATGAACGGTTGCTGAATGAATGAATGCATAAACAAATCCCAAGTGAAAGTGACTGGGAAGCTCCAGGTATGGAGGATCACTGTTTATAGATGGAGAATAAAGATCATGAAAAAACTCTCAGCAAAGGATACATCTGCCCCAGATGACCAGTATCTAGTTATAGAATGTTGGTTTGACCAAAGTCTCTTTAAAAACGCATGGAGGCCACAAAATAAGTAAGATATCCGTGTTAAATATGGGCTGCCTCAAATACACATGAACGGGACGATAACACTTCCTACAGGAAACATGAGTATTCATGCTGATGTCAAGTGTAGCCCATGCACACGCATACACACGTCGTGTGAATGCCGTGGTCTCCACTGGAGAGTGCTAACAGGCTTGGGGAGGTGAGGTCTTCCTGTTACATGCATGACTGGGATGCAGCAGTGGTGGTGGAGACCTGGTGTCTCCTTGCCCGCTGAGTGATCTCAGAAAGTCCCTGGGCCTCTCTAATGATTAGTCTCCTCATTTACAAGAAAATAGAAACAATAATATCCCCGTCATAAGACGGTAGTCGGGATTAAATAAAAACAAACTCTTTTACAACTGTCCAGGGGACTCCCCTGGTGGTCCAGAGATTAGGCCTCTGCACCTGCACTGCTGTTGGTCCAAGTTCAATATCTGGTTTGGGAACTGAGATTCCCGCGTGCTGCATCGTAGGGCCTCAAACAAAACAAAAAAAAAAACAAGCTGTCGGTACCTAGCTCAGTTGTTATTATGACAGTTTTTCTAAATATTATTATTGGTAACATTACTACTACATCAGCTTGAAGAGCTTGTCATGCTTATTTGAAGTCATTTACCTGTATTCACTGACTTTGATTCACAAATGACAAACACTGACATAAAATGAAAAAAAAAATAACCCACTGTTTTTAATGCCACAAATAGTCTTCATTTTAATTTGTTACCCTCTGATGTTAGTTTGCATTTCCTATTACAGGCACTTTGCTGTATTCTTACACAAACTTACACAACCCTGGGATGAGGCTGTGTTTCTCCAGCTTACAGATGATGGAACTGACTGAGTTTCAGTAACTTGGCCAAGATCTCATATCTGGTAACAGTAACAACAATAAAAGCAAATGTTTATGGGGGCTTGCCCTGTGCCAGGACCATTCTGCTGCCATACATTAACCAATATTAATATAATTCTAACAAAGCTATAAGGCACCTACCTGTACTGTTCCCATTTCACAGATGACAGAACTGAGGCCCACAGAGGTAAAGGAATTTCTTGGATTCACAGAGCTGTAAGTCCCTGGTGGATGAGCAGGAATTTAAGGCCAGGCAGGGCCCTCCTTGTTAACTGAATGCTATACTAACTCTTCCTTTTGGTCGCCTTTATCCTGCTATTCGCCTAAGTGAATTTTCTAGGCAAATGTTTATCACCTTAATGATAAAATATTACTTCAGACACACTTTTCTCAAATCAATTAACAATTCCCTGTCATTTATGCAAAATACACTAAATATTGTGTGACTTTTCGCTGATGGCCCAGGATCAATGTCAAGGCTGCTATGCGTTATCCAGTCTGCCTCTTGTTTTTATTTCAACTTTTGTAGAAGGGTTTTTTAGTCTCTCTTCTAGATATGTGCCCTTTGACCATCATTTTGTTGTTTTGACTCTCTTGAGGGTTATGAAGCTAGATTTCTTGTCAACTATAACTACTCCTAATACAATGAATAAGCTCTGAATTAAGCTGACCTCATGGATGTGAGAGCATGACCTTTATGATGACTGTCGCAGATTTCAGCTGAGATGAAGGGAACTCTGACCTCTAGATATGGATGAGCATCATTTTACCAAATGAGAAATCATCTATTTTATTCAGTGCTCATTTTCATGATTTTTTTTTAAACCACACACGTCAGGCGGATATATGAGTATATGTAGAGTTCACTTTTCTGTGGAAGACCAGGTCTCAAAAATGTAAGAGTCATTTCCAAATCCAAGCCGTATAACCTGTTCCCATGGTGACACTTTCTATCCCCCACATCCTGCTTTATTTTCATCTCTTATTTCTCTCTCCCAAGTAAAGCATAATAGAAACAGCTAACACAGGGCCCCCAACCCCCAGGCCATGGACCAGTACCTGTGGGTGCCTCTTAGGAACCAGGCTGCACAGCAGGAGGTGAACAACAGGAGAGCTAGCCAAGCGTCACCTATATTACTGCCACTACACACCACTCCCATTACTATCTGAGCTCTGCCTCCGCTCAGATCAGTGGTGACGTCATAAATGTAATGCGTTTGAATCATCCTGAAACCATCTCCCGCTCCTCCCCCATTGCTGCCCAGTCTGTGGAAAGACTGTCTTTCATGAAACCCGTCCCTGGTGCCAAAAAGGTTGGGGACTGCTGAGCCAACATGTACACGGAACTTCCTACATACCCACCATAGTTCTAAGATTTATCTCTACTGATTCGTGGAAGGCTCACAACAACTTCATTTTACATGCAAGGAAACTGAGGGGCCAAGATTAAGCAACACAGCAGAGGCCCTGCGTATGGCAGTGGCGGAGCTGGGATTTGAACCCAGGCATCTGGTGTGAGACTCTGAGTTCTATGGATTCTGGGCTACCACCCTTGGGAAACTGGGCTCTGAGAGCACAGGGTCTTGGTTTCGCTCCCTGCTGGTCACCCGGAAAACTTTCATCTCCTCTCCACCTCTTCAAGGGTTCCATGCAGTCTACTCTGACTGTCCTCAAAGTCTGTTTGGCTCAGACTTTGAGGCAGGGTGACATTCCAGGCCCTTCTTTCACCTACTTGAGACTTAGCTGGTTACACTTTCTTTTGCCCCATCCTTATCTGGCAGAGCACCCTAGATTTATCAAATGCACGAAGCTCCCACTTGAGTCCCTTACCTGTATCAGAGCTGTTTCTGTACACAGAAGTTTGTGATCAAGCAGTATAGTGTAGTGTGTGGGCTTCCCAGGTGGCACAGTGGTAAAGAATCTGTCTGCCAACGCAGGAGACGTGAGAGATGTACATTTGATCCCTGGGTCAGGAAGACCCCCGGGGGGGAGGGCATGGCTACCCACTCCACTATTACTTGCTTGGAGAATCCCATGGACGGAGGACCCTGGCAGGTACAGGTCATGTGGTAGCAGTGTCAGACACGACTGCAATGACTTAGCACGCATGCACACATCCGAGCAGCATAGCGTGACTGGGTCATAGGACGATGTCCTAGAGACTGACTGAACCAACTGATTTTTACCATGGGAATTTCACAATTCCAAACTTCAGTGTTTCTTGTTCTGCTTTTAAAAGACTTTATTCTTTAGGGAAGTTTTAGGTTTACCACAAATTTGAGAGGGAGGTATAGAGATTTCCCATATACCCCCCTACACACTAGCATAGCCTCCCTCATGATCAATACTACTTAGCAGATGGTAACTTATTCCCAAGGATGAACCTACATTAACACATCATTATCATCCAGAGTCCATAGGTTACTTTAGAGTTCACTCTAGGTGTTGTACATTCTATGTGTTTGGACACACGTATAACGCATGAACTGCAAGGAGATCCAACCAGTCCATCCTGAAGGAGATAAGTCCTAGGTGTTCACTGGAAGGACTGATGATGAAGCTGAAACTCCAATACTTTGGCCACCTCATGCGAAGGGTTGACTCATTGGAAAAGACCCTGATGCTGGGAGGGATTGGGGGCAGGAGGGGAAGGGGACGACAGAGGATGAGATGGCTGGATGGCATCACCGACTCGATGGGCATGAGTTTGAATAAACTCCGGGAGTTTGTGATGGACAGGGAGGCCTGGCGTGTTGTGATTCATAGGGTCACAGAGAGTCGGACACGACTGAGTGACTGAACTTAACTGAACTGATTGATAATGCATGTTCCACCATTATGATGTCATACAGAGTATGTAAACTACCCTAAAAATCTTCTGTGCTTTACCCGTTTATTCCTCCTCCACCCCCTGCTAACCTCTGATAACCAATGATTTTTTCACTGTCCCCATAGTTTTGCCTTTTCCAGAATGTCATAGAGTTGGAATCATACAGTATATAGCCTTTTCATATTGGCTATTTACTCTTCTTAGTAATATGCATTTAAGGTTCCTCCATGTCTTTTCATGGCTTAATAGTTATTTCTTTTTTATTTTATTTATCTTTATTTCTGCCTGTACTGGGTCTTTGTTGCTATGTGAGAGCTTTCTCTAGTTGTGGCAAGTGGGGGCTCCTCTCTAGTTGTGGTAATTTCTCTTGCTCCTGAGCATGGGCTCTAGGCTCCCGGGCTTCAGTAGTTATGGTGTGTGGGCTTAGCTGCTCTGAGGCCTGTGGGATCGTCTCCCACCAAGGATTGAACCCATGTCCTCTGCATTGGCAAGCACACTCTTAACCATCAGACCATGGAAGTCACTGAATTTCATTTTAGCTATGAATAGTATTCCATTGTCCGGATGCACCACAGTAAATTTATATACTCCCCCTCTGAAGGACATCTTGGTTGTTTGCTGTGACTAAAGCAGCTACAAACATCCCTGTGAATGTTTCTAATTTTTGAAAAATTTTAATTGGAGGAAAATTGTTTTACAATTGTGTTGATTTCTGCCATACAACAACCTGAATCAGCCCTAAGTGTACATGTGGCCCTTCCTTCTTGAATCTCCCTGACTCCTACTCCCCATCCCATCGTACCCCTCTAGGTTGTCACACAGGAGCAGGTTGAGCTCCCTCTGCTATATAGCAGTGAGTACTTCTATTTTTTACCCATGTGAAAAATTATTAAGATAAGGCACTATGCACTTGGTATAGGTTATATCAAGTCATTTAGTCTTTAAAAGAATCCTATGAGGTGAGTGTTGTTATTATCCCATTGTACAGATAAAGAAGCCACAGATAAGGGGCCACAAAGCCAAATGGTTGGAGCCAGGATTCAAAGCCATATAGCTGGGTTTGAATATATCTGATTCAAAGCCCATCTCTTGCAATATATGCTGTACTCTCTCTGTTTTCCATGTTAAACTGATGCCATATAACAGCAAATACCATTAATATGATTATAGTATGAAATATAGATGGAAAATTGAAGTAGTTTTCAATACCAAGGATCCTGAAATCAAAGTAAAACCTGTAAATTCAGCATTCATTTTTCATAGGTAAAAGCTTTACTGGATGCCATGAAAAACAGTAACTTCTCATTTTAGAGAATCATTCATTTAACCAGTATTTACTGAGCCCCTGCTACACGCAGGGTACTCTGACAGATATGACAAATGGTGAGGAAGACAGACCTTGCCTCTGCCCGCAGAGTGTGTGTCTAGAGGAGGAAGCAGAAAAGCAATCACGTGACACAGAGAGAATGACTGGGGAGTGAGGGCAGGGTTGGGGAAGGTACAGAAGTGGAGTCCATCGCAGGCAGTGTGAGCAGCTGGTCAATCAGCACGCACCGGAAAGAAGGGGGCTGTTCTAGGAACAAAGGCAGAACTGCTGAGGGAAGGCCTAACCAGGAAGCGTGGATGGGACGACAGGCAGTATCGGCAGGAAGTTAAATGCCCTTATATGTTTCTAAAGAAACATCAGTCTAACAATAGATGGAAAAATGGATGATATAGGGACAGTCGGGAAAGGTAGACCCTTGTTGAATTTAACCAAACTACTGGTGGAAATGACAATGCAAGAAGGGAGACAGTCAGGTGGGAAGTGATTTGACAGCTATGAAGAAGGCACCGCCTTGATAACTGGGGGAAATGAAGCAGAGGCAGTAAATGTCAATTGTCCAGGTGTGGTTTTGGTGTCTTGGTGCCCAAGATAAGGAATCCACGGGCGAGACATTTCGTGGGAACCGGGAAGATGGTGTTTAAGCCTGCACACGTGTGGAGCTAACTCGCAGTTGGGTTTTGGGGTCTGGCGCGAGTGGAGCAGCCTAGGCTGAGGGTGGAGGTTTTCAAGGAATCAGCAGACATGTGTCGCCTGGAGGCATGGAACTGGACAGGCTCACCCACATGGAGCAGAGAAGCAGAGGGACAGTCAGAACAGCACCATATATGGGGAAGGCAGAGAAGCGACGCTCATAAAGGGTTTTATGAAGGAGTCTCCAGAGGTGTAGGAGCAAACTGGGAGAGACACACGCAGGCTTCCTGTAACCAGAGTAAGTGCTTTATGGACCTGAAAGGACCATCACGCATCATCGATGACACTTACCGAGCATCCTTCCGCCCAATACCACCCGTATGCTAAGAGACAGGCTCACAGTGACTCCCGCAAGCCCGACAGCCCGCACCCTCTGCCCTGCCTCCTTCCGAGGAGCGCTCACTGCGAGGCCGCAGGCTGCTCCGCAAGCGCCCACGGGCATCTCTCCGGAGACCCTGCTCAAACCGCGAGCCGGCGGAGGGAGGCTTGTGGTACGTACGACTCACTCACCGCCCGAGGGAGGGCCCCTCCTTCAGGCCAATGCGCATCTCATCTTTTCTGCTGCTGTCACGCTGCTCTGGCTCTCCTAGCCCCCACCTCGCGCCCTGTCCCCTCAGTCTCAGGGGTACCTCTGCCAGCAGCACCGTTGGTGCTCCAGTCAAATCCTCCTTCCGGCCACCAACCGTCGCGGCCTCAGCCAATGCCGACGCCTCTTGTTCCGTCCGTCAGGCGTCTCAGCCAGTCACTTGCGGCCGTGCTGCGGCCGTGGCGACGGGGACGCCGGCCTCAGGTTGCCGTAGCAACGGAGAACGCGCAGGGCCAAGCCGCGCCGCGCGGGCGGGGAGGTGGGGCTTGAGGGGCGCGGCACCGCCTCTAGCTGCCCGCCGGGCGCCTATGGACTCGGGTACCAACCTTCGGCACTTGAGATAAAATGGGTGGGAAAGAGTAGCTTCACTTTGGGGTGCTTAATTTCAAGAATTGCTATGGACTAAAAAAGCAGATTTATTGTGAAAAGGATCAGTGCAACCTGCTGAGGAGCGTCCGTGTGACGTGGAGACACTTTGAACGATTCCGGCCCGCAGCAGGAGATAGGGACATGGTGTGAGCCGCGTGAACACCTGTCACCAGCTCTTTTTGTGGGGTTGAGCAAGGCTCTTCATCTTTCGTGAGAGCCTGAGTCTTTTTACTGAAAATGTTTCCATTTTATGACAACTTAAAAAAAAAAAAAAAAAAAAAACCTCTTAACATCACATGGACTCGATGGACATAAGTTTGAGTTAACTCCAGGAGCTGGTGATGGACAGGGAAGCCTGGCGTGCTGCAGTCCATGGGGTCGTAAAGAGTCGGGCACGACTGAGCGACTGAACTGAAATTCCTTCCTAAGGATGCATATCCATGCATAGATAATGAACATGAATAATGAAGACCTAGTAATGAAGGAGATGTGTTCAAACTACTGAACTAAAACCAGGGTGGAATATAGCCCCATTTCAGAAAGAGAAACAACTTTGAATGGACTTGCCCATTAAAAGGGTCTGGAAAATTAGGCAAATGCATTAGAATTCACTTTTGAGAGGAACAAAAACCAAAAGAAAAAAAACAACAGTAAATAAAATTTTATTAGTGGAACCAAGCTTCAGAAAACAAATGGAAGATACACAGAAGAGAAATAGACATCCCCGTAAAAAGGTGTTGGGAGGTAGACACAGTAAAAGAAGGCATTTAAGAGTATGGTGTCCCACACAAAGTGGTATTATAGGCAGGACCTATGTATGGAAAGAGAGATTCAGAGGTCTTGGTTTACATTAAAACTATTCTTGTATACTACCAAAGGTGTCTTTCTAAGACTATATAAAGATGCAAAATCAGGGGAAAAGAGAACAACAACAAAAAAAGCAAAGAAAAAAATGGAGGTCTGATATCCTAAACCTAATCAGGAAAGAATTTGAGAAGCGGTCTATTGTGTTGAGGAAGAAGCCGGACAACAAATTTACAGAACATCAACATGAACATGAGCTCTGATTCACCAGTCTGTCACTCAGTCAAACAAACATGGGTGTTGGAAATTCCCCTGGAAAAAAATGCACCCTCTATTGCTGCTGGCCTGGGCATTGTATGAGGAACCTTGTATGAGTATTGTATTGTATGAGTAGCTGGAGGGCTTTAAGTTCATGTGACCTCCTGGAATGTTCACCACCAGAAGATCCTAATCTCTCACCTCTTTTCACACCTTACATTGAGAGGCAATCGCAGTTGTTGGGATAGTGTTTTCACTACCTTTCCCCTTACTCACACTGGTGAGGATATTTACTGTTATATTTATTTCTGAAAGACTGGGCAAATATTAGTTATATATGACTTTTTTTCTGTATTCCACATACACAATAAACTATTTAATACTTACACATCACTTGGAGGTTTCTTCCTATTGGACTTCCTTATGTAACATGATTTACATAATTTATATATTACCAAATACAGCTTTCCTAGGAACATGGGAAGCCTTTCTCGATATTTTGCACAGCTATATATATATCACATTGGGTATGCTGACTTCTTGAAACATAGGTTTTCCCATGGGACACCAGATAAGTCTACTCTTATCCACAGGTTTGCCTAGGCAAACTTCTCTCCTCCACTCAGCTAGTTCCTTCATAACTGTCTGTTCAAAATCCTTAATCCTGTGTTCTATTTTCCTTTGCAATTTTTAAAATTTATTCATTTTATCTTATGATCATAGAGGTTTCAGGTAAAAATAAATTGTTTGTACTCCATGCTTATAGAAAAGTGACTCCAGCATTGTATCTGGACTCTTTAAGGTGTACTTCTAAATCACATTACTGATTTCAGTGTTGTTTTATGGCCATTCTCATGAAACAAGGTAATTTATGAGGTTGGTTTCTGAATTACCTATCCATGAAAAGAATTTCCACCACTATCTTCTTATATAGCAAACTCACATCAGAAAAACTCCTAGGATAAATCATTATGGAACAAGAACATGTACAATTTATTATAAATGATAGGCTATACAATCCTTCCTAAGGTTGCACATCCACGCATAAATGGAAAAGGAACATGCGTAATGAAAAATTAGTAATAAGGTAGCTGTGTTCAGCCTACTGAAACAAAATCAGAGTGGGATCAAGTCTCATTTTATAAAGAAGGGGAAACTTAAATGGACTTGCCCATGAAAAAGGTTAGAAAAAGAAGACAAATATATTTGAATTCATTTCTGTGAGAAATACAGTCATTCAGTCAGTTCAGTCGCTCAGTCGTGCCCAACTCTTTGCGACCCCATTGACCGCAGCACGCCAGGCCTCCCTGTCCATCACCAACTCCCAGAGTTTACTCAAATGCCTGTCCATTGAGTCAGTGATGCCATCCAACCATTTCATCCTCTGTCGTCCCCTTCTCCTCCTGCCCTCAATCTTGCCGAGCATCAGGGTCTTTCCCAATGAGTCAGCTCTTAAATTCAGGTGGCCAAAGTATTGAAAGTTTCAGCTTCAACATCAGTCCTTCCAATGAATATTCAGGACTGATTTCCTTTAGGATGGACTGGTTGGATCTCCTTGCAGTCGAAGGGACTCTCAAGAGTCTTCTCCAACACCACAGTTCAAAAGCATCAATTCTTTGGTGCTCAGCTTTCTTTATAGTCCAACTCTCACATCCATACATGACTACTGGAAAAAACATAGCCTTGACGAGACAGACCTTTGTTGGCAAAGTAACGTCTCTGCTTTTTAATATGCTGTCTAGGTTGGTCATAACTTTCCTTCCAAGGAGTAAGCATCTTTTAATTTCATGGCTGTAGTCACCAGCTGCAGTGATTTTGGAGCCAAAGAAAATAGTCAGCCACTGTTTCCACGTCTATTTGCCATGGGACCAGATGCCATGATCTTAGTTTTCTGAATGTTGAGCTTTAAGCCAACTTTTTCACTCTCCTCTTTCACTTTCATCAAGAGGCTCTTTAGTTCCTCTTCACTTTCTGCCATAAGGGTGGTGTCATCTGCACATCTGAGGTTATTGCTATTTCTCCCGGCAATCTTGATTCCAGTTTGTGCTTCCTCCAGCCCAGCGTTTCTCGTGATGTACTCTGCATATAAGTTAAATAAGCAGGGTGACAATATACAGCCTTGACATACTCCTTTCCCAATTTGGAACCAGTCTGTTGTTCCATGTCCAGTTCTCACTGTTGCTTCCTGACCTGTATACAGGTCAGGTGGTCTGGTACTTCGATCTCTTTAAGAATTTTCCACAGTTTATTGTGATCCACACAGTCAAAGGCTTTGGCATAGTCAATAAAGCAGAAATAGATGTTTTTCTGGAACTCTGTTGCTTTTTCAATAATCCAAAGGATGTTGGCAATGTGATCTCTGGTTCCTCTGCCTTTTCTAAATCCAGCTTGAACTACCAGAAGTTCATGGTCACATACTGTTGAAGCCTGGCTTGGAGAATTTTGAGCATTACTTTACCAGCGTGTGAGATGAGTGTGCACACATTATGAAGCTTTAAAAAACGAAAAATATTGAGTGTTTATTTTGTGCCAGGGACTGTTCCAAATTCTTTCATTGTTTGACTTACTCTTCACATCGTCTGGTTATTTCTCATCCTAGTTTAGAGCTAGGAGGCCCATAGCAGAGCTGGTAATTGATGGAGGCAGGGAAGACCTTAAGAGTTCCAATCTGGAGCCCAGCCTTGACCACCATGCTGCTCCCTGAACAATTCAATCCCATCCTATATAGCTCCAAGCCCCCATGGGCATGTCAATTAGTGCGGTGATTAAATCTCCCCAAATTTGATTTAAGATGAATTCAGTGAATGCTTGCCTGATGTTTTTTTCTGCTCTCAATAATAATGAAAAGTAGACCCAACAGAGTAATGACATTTTGATCTGAGTACTTGAAGATGTTTTTTACTAACTAAAACAGTAAGGTACCATTTTGGAAAATACAGAGAGGTGAGATGAAAAGCAAATTCAGGGAAATGTAGCAGAACTAATTAAACCGAAACAAAATCAGAGTGGGACCAAGTGATGGAAGAGAACATACCATCAGCAGAACATGTTACCAATCAAAACAAAAAGGTGACAGAGAAGGCAGACTGATGCTGAGCAGAGGTATCCTCTAGAGACATTTTAAATATTAAGCAGGAGACAAAAGTACTGCTCTGAACTTTTATCAGAATACGCAATGCACTTCCCATCTTTCTCTTTCTCCTATTTCTTAAAATAAAACCTTGATGTTTTGGCCACCCCTGAGTATAACTGGCTGTCACACAGATGATCAGGAGGCATGGGGCCAAGGGGCCGTGGCGGAGGGGAGCAGCAGGCCGGCCTGGGTGGGGCCCGCCGACCCTGTGCTCCTGTGCTGAGAAGGGCAGAGCGCGCGCACGCCTGTGTCAAGCTCACGGCTGGCGTGGTGGGGTCCAAGGCTGTGAGACTTCAAATGCCCTACTGGTGTTTTTGAACACCCCTTGCACTATCCTCATGTGAATCCACAGATCACGTAGATCACATGTTCAAAACTAAAATAGTACAATGTCAGAAGTAACATAAGGAACAAACAAAAGTACCTTAAATAGATATTGAAATAAATATTCAGAATCAATAAGAACACATTAAAAAAAGCAATTCCCCAAATTTCTAAAATACCCCTAGACCACTGGTCTAGGAAAAGAAGAAAAACAGTAAGAGGGTGTTTTAAACACAGACACACAGTCTTGAGTGGAGGCAGGAAAACGCTCTTCCAGCAGACAGCACGGGGGAGAGCACAGCTGGAAGAAAATACACAACTTACACTGAGCTTTGCAAGAGCAGCAGAGAAGCAGAAAGGAAGGCTTTCCAAACAACAGGAATGTTTTTATGAAAAGCAGAGTTAGTGATGTGAAGGTCACAGAACTGATGCTGCAGAGATCAGACCTGCCTTGAGGAGCAAGAGCAAACAAAAATGAGTGGGAAACTCAGTTTTCTTTCTTCTCCCCACCCTCAATGCCCACAAAGATCTCAAAGCTCTGTAGCTGGGGATGATAAATTGACAAAAAATCTTTCTTTCTTCAAGTAAATGTAAACAGAACTTTCAAATGAAGCTTCCAAAACCTTAAGCACTCACTCCCGAAGGTTATCAGATTCACTGTGGGAAATCAGAAGCCTTACAGCAAGTCCAGAAAACACAGGAAGAAGTGCTCCCTATGTGCCTAATGGAAGAAGACCAAACCCTATCATTAGCTATAACTAAAAAAAAAAAATTCATAATAAAGTTAATCGCTAAAAACAAAAAAGAAAAGCACACCTGAGTATGTGAGTTAAGTATCAACATGCTCATTACACATCATGTAATGTGATGTGTGTTTATTACATTTCACATTGTAAAATTCTCACTCTAAACAGATGTGTCTTAAAATAGGGAATATAATGGACCAGCCTATCATAAAGGGCTTTAATTTCATTATTTCTTAACTGTCACAAAATCATTGTGAAATACACACTATTTTGTTTCATTTTCTTCTTTCACTGTTTCCTCTTTTCTGTCTCCTGCTTATTTACTAAAGCACAGGAAAATTAGGAGGCAGGAAATAGAAATTACTTGCTTTTTCTCCATCCCCTCTCATGTAGCGTGGGGGGGCTCTTCTAATATCAAAGTAAAGACAATATTCAGTGACTGATTCAGTAGACTTTTATTGCTCTTCCAACTTCAATAACATCTCCAAAAAAATAGTTTTCTTCTAATATTATGAAACAGATTTGAAAAGCAGGATTATTCACATTATAGACTGGTAGATACTTGTACTTCATATAGATTAAAAATATCAGTTCTACATTTTAAATGTTTAATTTACTTTGGATTTTATTATAATAGAAAATATCACTGTATTGATAATTATAAAAGTCATAAAAATTAGAACTGTACTGTTCTTATTATACGAAGCTATCAAATACTGTATAAATGAACAATAAAATTCAATTTCTATTTATTTAAATGGAGTAAACACTGGAAGATAACCCCCCCACAAAACAAAAAAAAACCTTTTAATACGAAAGTAACAAAAGAAAAACCACAACACAAAAATCAATCAATGCACAAAAATCTGATTAAAAAAACAACTTAACAATACTCTAAGTCAACTGCAGAAGTCAATATATGCTAATTAAATTAAATTAAAAAAATGATCTTTAGGTGATTCCATTTCCAAGTATTGACACTTACATTACTTTTTGAAGTTAGAAAAGAACCAACTTTACATTAAAATTGCCAAGTTCTGAATTATGAACACTATTTAAAATTTTGAATGTCCTTAAAGTCTTTAAGTTTCTAAAAAAATAAATAGTTGCTGGACTAAACCAAAAAACAGTTCACATAGTTCTATTGCATATGATAACAATGATGTGATCTACATAAATAAATTTAAAACATTAAATTATTTAATTTAAACATTTTTGAATTACAATGTTCTATCAATGGCTTATACATCCGAAATCTGAGCAGGATTCACATGTTACACTGTTGAGTACATTTACATAACTGTTGTACATGATACAATCCTTCAAAAACGGCAAGCTCTGGTGTCATACCTCTGTTTCAGAAACCATTTTTCTTTTTACAGAATTTTGAACCTACATTTTGCGGAAGGAAAAGGTTATAAAGCTATTACATATATACATAAACTTTGGGTATGTGGAAGAAACAGAAATGTTTTTTTAGATGAATAAAACAAAAGTTAGTAATTTTGAGTGGTAAAGAAATCTGCTTTATAAATACATGCATTAGCACATAAAAAATTGTTCTACACATTGTATAGACTTGGCAAATATGAACAATGATATGCCACAGCTTTTTAAAACAACTTGAGAGATTTATGATTGACCATATCATTCACACAGGCACACTCACACTATACAACACCCATTAGACAGATCATGCACCTCACTTTGTGTATCTAGTATTAGAGAATATAGAGCATCATCCTTTTATCACAAGGAAGTAACTAGAGTTCATTGTCTTCCCCAAAGCTGCAATTTTAGAGTGAAACAGCATTCAAAAGAAACTAAATTTCAGATGGTCAACATGAGGATGGTATTAGTCTCTGTAAACAGATGTCTATAATAAATAAAACAGGTGGAAGAAAGAATGTCCTGAGCGGCCCCGCAGCCCGGGTACTCAGCAGCTCTGAGCTCTGTCCTGGAAACCAAGGCATCTGAGGAAGTGCAGGGCTGTTTCTATGAATTTATTTTATAAGTGGAATATGCACAGGTTTATTAATACTTTTGCACCTTGAGGTAAATCAGTACATAGCAATCACTACTGCTCATCTATATGCGTTTAAGGCAGCATTTAAAAATCAATATAAGTATTAAATTATAGTTTTCACTATCTTTCAAAGAATGCTATCCATGATGGTCATTTTCCAAGAACAGTGGGAAAATATCATAGCCACATAAAACAAGCTATTGCTTAAACATGAATTAGCTTTGCTTTTCAGTGGAGTAGTCATATCAGATCATTTTGTAAGTCAAGTAGTCAAAAGAAAGCAGAAACTATTTTACAATTAAAAACAGTAAAAACATGGAGTGCAAAGCATTCTGCAAGTCATGGTTTTTCTGGCACTGGACAGCTAGTTTTCATAATTAAACAAAATCACGTAAACACTATGATCCCAAGTAGTTTTCAGTTTAAATTTTAAAATTACTTCCTGTAAAATAAGCACATTTTATTACCCCTATGACGTCCAGACCCAAGGAAATGATGTGAGGAAATCGTCTTGTTCAGGTTAATCAGGGCAGTTTACAAAATTATAGCAGCAAATACTGGGGTCTTTGGAAAGGATTATGCTGCTATGAACAAAAAGGACTCACTTCACTGGAAGCTCACAACAGTAACAAGCACCATGGGTAACTCTCTCTCACCAAGCACCACTGCATCTCTTCTTCAGGCGGCGCCAAAAGCTACACTTGCTAAAGGAAATTAGTTACATTGCCAGCCTCCCATGAGGCAGACGGTGAATCCATTATTTTAACTAGAATTGGGTAACATGGTCTTAGATGTGGAAATTTCATGTTAAGTAGTTTGGAATGGATTGCTAGAATTGCTAAAACATCAGCTTTGGGCATCGCTCATGCTCCTCTATAAGATCAATTCTTCATACTTTTGTACTTTGATTAGAACTGATTAAAGAGAGCATTGGAATTTCATTGGAATTTTCATCCTAACATTCCTGTTATTATTTTCAGTATTTCAGTGGCTTCTCAATACTTGTTTGGTTTTTAGAAATCATCCTTTTGCCAAATCAGTTTCACAACCCCATTCATCCAGTCCTACAGGCTTAACAAGAACAACATTTATTTATTTCATATGGAGCTAAAAAGTATATAAAAGATGACTAAAAAGATTTGCCAGAAGTTAAAAAGACAGCTCAGAAAATCAAAATCTAAATAAAACACACAAACACAAACTAGGAAGAATGTCATCAATCTGAGCTATATACATAGTAAGTCTAAATTTCTCTTAAAATACAAATATGGCAGTGCTTTATATCAAACATGTAAAATCTATCAACTGCTTTCAGATAATAAACCATAAATGCAAGTGAGCACCAACTATCTATATTAAATTTACTCTATATGTGTCATCTTTTCAAATGTTTATATAACATTTAAGCATCATATCAATTAAAATAAATTAAATATCTTAAAATGAAATCACAGATAACAATCTATTAAATATTACCTATACAACAGAAAGAACAACGCAAAGAGAAAATGAAAGGTAATTCTTAATAAAGTAATACTGATCATTAACCCACTTAAGAGAATTCTGACTCCTGATTATTTAATCATACTTACAGAAAAATAATCAAGAACTTGAACCTGATACAAACTAAACCACATTTTACATAAAAGACAGCAAAGGTAGAGAACAGAGTGGGCATATGGGGCTCTAAAAGGGTATTAGGATTCAGAAAAACATTCTATAAAGGCAACAGAGTTTAACTAGTTTAAACTGGTATTTTATAGCTTTTAAAATTCATTAACTAATGACTGGAATGAAGGTTAAATTATAAAATCACTTGCAATTTTACCTGTTTATCAGAATGGAAACCTAGATGTGCAGGTTTTAAGGTTTAAAATAAATTTCAAAAATATAAAGGTCAAAGCTGTAGGTCTTATCTAGAAAGTCCCCCCTGCTGCACCTCGGCAGCCAGAAGGGTCCCATCAGCTGTGAAACGTGAGGGGCGCGCACGGGCGAGGGACGCAGCGGCCTCCGCGCCCCAGCGCGGGCAGAGCGCCCTGCTCACCCCTCACTGCACGAGCAGAAGGGAAGCCATGTGGGAACAGTCCTAGCAGCTCAAGGAAAACATGTAAAAGTATGGACAAAACACATATCACTTAAGGTTGGTATGATCTGCCACTGATTTAAATAAAGATTATTTTTTTAAAAGAAAAGACAATGCATTTTCCCACATTTTTCTACTGCAGAACAGAAAAAAAACTTCCAACAGAAAAATAAATATTTGATTAAGAACCATGTACCTCACTTCCAAGAGACCATTTCATTATAAACACAGTCTCCATGGTGCTCCTAACAAACTTCAGACATTACTTCAGAAAAAAACCCCAGTTAGTCACGCATAAGAGGCATGACATACAATATTGTTATATATAGTGACACGAAACACACACATTATACATACATACACACATATATGTATATGTATCTAATCTATCTATATATATAATTCCTCTTGGTTCAAATCTATAATGAAGTTTCAGCATCCAGGTATTTCTTTCTTGGTTCATCTTCAAAATTTATTTTCACACTTACAGGTTTTTCAGGGCTATTTAAAACAAAGAATGAGAATAAGTAATTTTGAAATGGTCAAATATTACATTCAAACATGGCCAATAGTAAATATCCATAATAGCCTTCGAGATGTCTATTTATACTATAAACATACCAGTTGCTATTACTATCTTACTGCTTTCTTTTCATATCAGTAAACTGTGATGCCCAAAGGCAAATATTAAAAAGTCTTAGCTTTTTAATAGATATTTTTGCCACTGAAATTCACATTTTCTTACAACTTAAAATTGGTCAGGGTATGATGACTATGCTTGACTTAGTTTTACTTTATATATGAACAGTTATAACATTTGACTTTTACTGACAAATTATTTAATTATTTAATCAAATTTAAATAATTTAAATAATTATTTAAATATTTAATATTTAAAAAATTATTTAATCTTTGTCAATATAAACAAACATCAAATACTTTCCTATAAAATGCAACAAATTTACAAACCTTATCTCCCCAAATTTAGTTCACAAATACAAGATTCTACATTTTCAAGTTAATATCAAAAACAATGATTCTGTGTATATGGACTTAACTGATTAATTATAACAAGAACATCTGGGCTTTGAAAATTCTTCAAAATATAGAAACAAGCTATGGTTTGCTGCCTTCTCCAGACAAAATTGAAGGAAGACACCTCAAACATTTTTCTGTTGAACAACATAATAAAACATTCTCTTTCCTCCTAAGCTATTTTTAATTGAGGGGCAACCTGATTGAAAGGCAGAAGTACTTACAAAAGATAAAATAATATTAGTCTAAGGTCTTTATACTAACATTCAGGGCCAGGGGTGCTGACAGGAGTTGAAAATTACTAAAAGTTAAGAGTATCTAGTGAAATTCAGGCTGCATGAAATAATCCAAAATAACAAAAAGTTTAACTTTAAAACTTCTGAGATCATATATATAAGTGAAGGAAACAGTCTAGCTTAGAGAATTAAAACTCAAGAAATGACGGGAGAAAAGCAAAAAAAAAAAAAAAAAAATCTGGTAACAAAGATTAAGCAGAAGCAAAGTTCTAAAGGAGGCAGGGAAAGATGGAGAAAAACCTGTGACTGCTCGCCTGCAAGTTTTAATCTGACAGCCACTCAGCATATACTGACATCTAACACAGTGTCTGCAACGAAGTATACACAAAATAAGTTTCTGTTGACTCTGAATGACTGAGTGTTCTACAGGATAATATCTAATTTCTCCAGAGACATGAGGGGTTAAAGCACTCATGATTATCAAGTCAGAATTCCTGAAGTTTAGGTCTTAAAGTGAGGGAGAAAGAAAGAAAAAGTTATTACATAACAAGAAACGTTAAGAGGTTATGAAACAGTTGTGTAAGACATGGTTCATTATAAAACTAAATGGCCTTTACAATCATGGATTAAATTTCTTACAAGTATCTTCTAGGAAAATCAGAAGATATAGTAGGCTGAAACAAAACAAAACAAGGTATATTTTTGGGGGGACCATCAGAGCATAATTGAGGCAGTATTCTATTTTAGTATTCAACCCCTAGTAATTTTTTTTCTTTATATGGTTTCTTATCTTTTATATATTTATGCCATATGTATATATTTATTTTTATTAAAAAATAACACCAATTCTTTTTTTTGAAGTAGGCAACTATAACTGTAAAAAATAACAACAAAAAAAAATCAGTACCCGTATCTGCTCCAGTACACAGAAAAATGATGGACAGATGAAAGGAAGAAGGAAAAGAAGAAAAAAAATATGTTGGTTTTGTTAAGTAAGGAGAATATAAATTATGTAAATTGAGTTAAATTGAATGGTTTTCTAAATAGCTATCCATAAGTAAACTAGAAGCCGCTACAGTTAGAAAATGCATAAATTGTTACAGCTACCTCGTGTTAGGTCTGGGTACTTTGGCATTCTCAGTGTTCATGGACAGTGCCTTCCACTGTGCAGTTTTGGCCATTTCATCTGATATGTTAACAACTGAGGGATCAACACTGAAGAACAAATACACTTTCTGGTTAGTATTGTGTACTTTCAAAAGCATTAATACTGTCATTCTTATTATCTACATAATATTTGCTTTCATCAACTTAAAATTGAGAAAACTCTTTGCCATGCACTTAAACCAAGGTCCAGCAAGAAATCAGTACTCTGGAGTTCTATTATAAAGGTCTCATGGGGAATTGCATCTTTCCTTATAATCAAAACTAGGAATGAGACTAATTAACTTGGCAATGATGCCCAAAGGTGATAATCTTGGCTATAAGTATACTATTAAAATAACAGGAAAGAATATATTAATGTGCTTTTAAATATAAAAAGTGATACAGCATCAAGTCAATTAGAAAACTTTCATAATCTGCACAAATTTCAGTTGCAGCAAACAACTATCCAAAGTACATAAAGAAAAGTAACAATTAGGATTTAAAACATTTTTTCATAGTTTTTAAAAATCATTAAAAAGAATTCTGGGAAATGGGATGCTTTAAAATTAGAAATTAAAATACTTCAACAGATAAAATACCAAAAAGGTTTGTCTGTACCACTTTTAGCTGATTATTACCTTATCAGTAATATGGTAGCCTCAAAGTGTTACTATTAGTATATAAAATTTATCAAAATCCATAGAACAAAACACTTCCTTTCATTGTAAGAAACAAACGTAATTATACTGTGTCTCTATGAAATACTGCAAAAATTACCTCAAGGTCCCAAGTCCAGTAATGAAGACACCCATAAATAATCTGGGGCTTAAGGCTGTCAGTCACAAGTTACATGAAAGTACTAGGAAGTTAACAGAAATACACTTGCCAGTCCTTTTGCTTCACCCAAAGAAAAATATTTCATGCAAACAAGCAATGAATACAAATGTCAAAATAGATGTTAAATTAACACTGTGGTGAGAGCCAGGTCACAAAGGGCTATAGAGCAGTCCTTTGTTCACACGTTAAGTCTGCCCATCATTGATGACGTAAGACTGCAGAAATGAGTGACAGAATCACGGCAAAGTCTCCAAGGCTGCTTCACCAAGTCAAGTTTTCACAAGCGCACACGTTTGGACACCCAGATTCACCATGGCGGTACCTGAAACCCGGTATACCCCAAGAAAAGGTTTCTTTGCTCAGTTGCCAACTTCCAATAATTGAAGAGAGAAATTCCTGAAACACTTTCTAGCTTCTAAATGTTTCTTCTCTACTACTTCTCTACTTTCCCATTAGTAGAAATTGAGACTCCCCCTCTGAAGAAAGTAGACATTTTGTTTCCTTCCAAAATAAAAACTAGATGGAAAAAATTTTGTCTACATTCAATAAATTATTTTCATATTTTGTAGGACTTCACGGTTTCCAAATGCTTCCCTATGTTGCTAAGTTATCTTACTTCATTTTTATGGCGTATAATCCAAAGCTTGGAGAAGGGAATGGCTACCCACTCCAGTATTTGTGCCTGGAGAATTCCACTGTAGCCCAGCGGGCTACAGTCCATGAGGTCGCAGAGTCGGACATGACTAAGTGACTAACACACACACAAACAAATCCAAAGCAAGCAGACTTAAAGTTCTGGCAGACAAACAGGTCAGCCAATTCCTGGTATTTTGGATGTTCAAGTTTTAAGCAAAATGGCATTAATCATGGCTCATGTCATCATTAGACAAAAGTAAATATACGTATGTATACCCATTCTTCTTGTTAAATATCAGAAAGTGTAAGTATGGACTCCACTTAAATTTGTCAAGGTTCATGTGTAATCACGGTAAGGAAAAGCTAATGCAGGACCTACAGAAATTAAGTAGCCAACATCTCAGCCAACTGCTGAGTCACTAATAACTACCACAGCAGTTCCTATACTCTTTGGACTTCCCTGGAGGCTCAGGAGCTGAAGAATCTGCCTCCAATGCAGGAGACCTGCGTTTTATCCCCGGGTTGGGAACATGCCCAGGAGAAGGGAATGGCAACCCACTCCAGTATTCTTACCTGGAGAATTCCACAGACAGAGGAGCCTGGTGGACCACACAGTCCACGGGGTTGCAAAGAGTCAGACACGATTAAGCAACTAACACTCTCACTTGCACACTCTTTTTAGCACAAACTCAGTACACTGATTCATTTAACAAACAGTTACAGAATCTAGAGAAGCAGAGAACTGTACATGGATATACCAAAACGTCTATACTTGGCATTTAAGATATATACAAATTTGAGGGGAAATCATGAAAGGTGACAAAGAATACCCATGATAACAATAGTAAAAAGTTTTAGAGAAAAATTACTTGTGAATTCATTTGTCAAAACTAATCAACATATAGAGTCCAAATGTGACCTCTATAAAGTTAAAAATGAAAAAAGGTTGAAGCAAGATAATTAGATATTAACAACATTTTCCATTAACTGGTCAAGGAAGGAACCTATATACCTTCTAAAACTGATTTTTGTACTATAAATGGGTATTTGTAAACAGAATAAATATATAGGTGAATCAGATGTGTAAATAAATTATAGAAGTTTCTAAAGCTAAAAGAAAAAAAGCTTACGTTTCCAAACCTCTATGTTTAGTTCATAGATTTTAATATAAATTGCCAAAATCATGTATGATAAACTATACATAATAAACATTAATTTTTCCCTAGTATGAGCCCTCACTGGCAATGGGCAGATGATACCTTTGAAAACTGCAGGAGAGTTCCAGGGCCTCTAAACATAGTCATCTATGGGAAGGACATCCAAAGATGGATTACAAGTGTTATTTTCCAGCAGGCACCAACCTCCGTCATAATGAGGGCAAGGGAAAAAAATACAGTTGTGCTACTCAGAGTGTGGGAGTACCCTAAGACTGGGTTTAAACTTCACTGAAACAGAAGGAGTGAGAACGACAGGACAGTCTCTGGGGACGTGGAGGCCAGGGCTCTCCCTGCCCGCTCCATCCTGCTGCTGTCAGCGGGAGGGGAAGGAGACAGCAACTTCCTCCTCCACCTGCGGGAAGCCCTCCTTCAGCCCACACGTCAAGGGCAGTGCTTGTCATCGTTTAAAAAGCAGGCATCATGACTTTAGAGACACACTGCATGGCCCATTCATGTGCCTGACGTGTAAATAAAGCACACTTTAAAATGCAAAGCTGCATCTCACCTGTATTTTAGCGCCTTCATTGGAATCTGCAGGAGGCTTCCCCCTTCAAATGGAAGATGCACAGTGTCTTCACCAACTTGGAGCATTCGCTCAGCTTCCTTGAAAGAACAGATGTGAAGAGATGACTTTTCCCAGAATATTTCCAGGACCAATTAATATATCAACATCTTAAAGAATTAGCAAACCAAACTGACAATATTTATTTAACTTGCCATGACTGAAAATTTCATTTTATTATTATGAATACATACTTGTAACACAAGGTGAAAATAATCACTTGTAAAGACTAATTTTTAAGCGTTATAACTTCCACTTCTGGGAGTTAATCATTAGTACTCTTTAAATATAAATTTAGCTACATAAATTTTATTTTCAAAATTTATTACTATTAGCATTACTCTTGGCCACTCCACATGGCACATGGAATTCTAGTTCTCTGACTACTGGAAGCGCAGAGTCCTAACCACTGGACTACCAGGAAAGTCTCCATAAATTTTATTATCAACTATTACACAGTTATACAATGGGAGGGGGGCTTCCCAGGTGGCCCAAGTGGTAAAGAATCTGCTTGCCAATGCAGGAGACACAAGAGATGCGAGTTCAATCCCTGGGTTGGAAAGATTCCCCTGGAGAAGGAATTGGTAACCCACTCCAGTATTCTTGCCTAGAAAATTCCATGGACAGGGAAGCGTGGCTGGGTACAGTCCATGGGGTTGCAAAGAATCAGACATGACTGAGCACGCACACGCCATGTACAACGAGCAACAAAACTCTGTGAAATCTCATGACTCTCAATACAATACAATATAAGCAAAACCTCACTTGGCCAAACAACTGCTTGTCCTGGGAGCCAGTCCTGCCTATGGAGGATGTACAAGAGGCCATAAGTTGTCAGTAGCAGCCCCTTTTCTGACCACCCCCTCAAGCTGAGAACACCTAAGCTAAGAAACACGAACCCAAATCAGGACACAATCATAATGAGGATGGAGAGGGGGGCAGTACAGGAGACACAGAGAGAGTGCCTGTCTTACTAAAAGAAATCCCACAACTTGGGGGTGACAATGCACCTGGTTTTAACAAAAACAATATAAGACTAAAAAGAAATTAACCCTAAATTTCTCAGCACTCCCTGCAACTCAGTGTGGTACAAGTGGAACCTCTTGGATGCCATTTCTGGGTAGCACGGTGGGGCTGCTGCCTCCCACTGTCTCTGACTCCGCTGCTTAATGTGACAGCTCACGGTCAGCAGCCTCTCCAACCTGTCACGGGATGCTGAGGATGGAAAGTCTACGCTGGGCTGGGAGGAACCAGCAAGAGTTCCTGACAACTCTGGAACCATCGCACAAGGTCACTTTAACTTTCAAGATTCCTCTTACAGGACAAAAAGAAAAAACTCTAGTGTTTAAGGCAGCTCTACTTTTGTTCTGTGATATGCACATGACCTTATTCTAAGTGACAGACGAAGTAATAAGCAAGCAAGTTTACCTAAGTATTTTATAAATAAATTATATCCTATTTGAAAATCATCAAAAGCTTATGTTTACATATATATATATATATATATAGCCTTGAACGAAACAAAATTCTTAAAAATTTTGGAGACTCAATTCAACTGTTTCACAATTAGTATCCTCATAAAAAAGTCACAATTTTTATTTAAAAGTAAACATAAAACTAGTAATTTTGCCATAAATCAGCACTGAATAATCAAACCAAGAAAAAAATGCCAACAAGTTTCTAAAAGCATTTGTCTGCAACTTTAATAAATGCTTTTCCATAAATACTACGCAACACAAGTTATAAATTGTGCTGATTTCTCTCAAAACTTAGACAAAAAAGAAAACAACCCAGCAATTTTGAGATCTACTTAAATAGGACCACAACTTTTAAAAATGTATTATCTTATCTTTGACTTTTCAAACAATATTCTGACTGGGAAAATGAAGTGAGGCGCTGAAATCAACAGAATCATCTACGCTACATAATAGGTCGCAGTACCGAGCTGGTTGCTAAAAAATTCAAACTCAGTATAGAGTGTTCATGTAATCTCAGTATACAAATCAACTAAGGGTGCATAATACTGAATATAAAAACTAAAATTTTACTATATTTCCTATAAAAAGATAATCTACTTAATGTCACTTTTGTCCTTATATATGCCATATTATTAAAATGCCGTTAAAATTAAAATGAATGCTAAAATGTACTCATGTACATTTAAGGTTAGGTTAGATGGAAGACTGTGATGTAGAATTATTCTGTGTTATCTATGTTTTAATACTGGTAAATTCTTCCAACTGTTGATTTATATACATATGTAAATTTTTTAAAGTATCGCTATGTAAGGGCTGAGGGAAAGTTGGTAAAATGGGTAAGAGCCCGTATTTAGGACAATCTGCTTACTAATCTCTCTGTGTTTCCTTATTTGTAAACTGGGAATAATAAAAGTATGTACATTTTTAAAGGAATGCTCAAAATTCTCCAAGCCAGGCTTCAACAATACATGAAAAGTGAACTTTCAGATGTTCAAGGTGGATTTAGAAAAGGCAGAGGAACCAGAGATCAAATTGCCAACATCTGCTGGATCATTGAAAAAGCAAGGGAGGTCCAGAAAAACATCTATTTCTGCTTTATTGACTAGGCCACAGTCTTTGACTGTGTGGATTACAATAAACTGTGGAAAATTCTTAAAGAGATAGGAATACCAGACCACCTGACCTGCCTCTTGAGAAATCTGTATGCAGGTCCGGAAGCAACAGTTAGAACTAGACATGGAACAACAGACTGGTTCCAAATTGGGAAAGGAGTACGTCAAGGCTGTATATTGTCACCCTGCTTATTTAACTTATATGCAGAGTACATCATGAGAAACGCTGGGCTGGAGGAAGCGCAGGCTGGAATCAAGATTGCTGGGAGAAATATCAATAACCTCAGATATGCAGATGACACCACCCTGATGGCAGAAAGTGAAGAACTAAAGAGCCTCTTGATGAAAGTGAAAGAGGAGGGTGAAAAAGTTGGCTTAAAACTCAACATTCAGAAAACAAAGATCACAGCATCTGGTTCCATCATTTCATGGCAAACAGATGGGAAAACAATGGAAACAGTGACAGACTTTATATTTTTGGGCTCCAAAATCACTGCAGATGGTGACTACAGCCATGAAATTACAAGACGCTTGTTCCTTGGAAGAAAAGCTATGACCAACCTAGACAGCATATTAAAAAGCAGAGACGTTACTTTGCCAACAAAGGTCCACCTAATCAAGGCTATGGTTTTTCCAGTAGTCATGTATGTGAGAGTTGGACTATAAAGAAAGCTGAGCACCAAAGAATTGATGCTTTTGAACTGTAGTATTGGAGAAGACTCTTGAGAGTCCCTTGGACTGCAAGGAGATCCAACCAGTCCATTCTAAAGGAAATCAGTCCTGAATATTCACTGGAAGGACAAATGCTGAAGCTGAAACTCCAATACTTCGGCCACCTGACGAGAAGAGCTGACTCATTTGAAAAGACCCTGATGCTAGGAAAGATTGAAGGCAGGAGGAGAAGACGACGACAGAGGATGAGATGGTTGGATGGCATCACTGACTCAATCGACATGAGTTTAAGTAAACTCCGGGAGTTGGGGATGGACAGGGAGGCCTGGCGTGCTGCAGTCCACGGGGTCGCAAAGAGTCAGACACGACTGAGCAACTGAACTGAACTAAACTGAACACTTTTTAATAATAAGGTTCTTAGGAGGACTGAAGGAGTTGACTCCCACTGAAGTGACTATAATAGTGTTTGCTACTTGGTACAAAATATTAAACAGTAAGTAAATAGTGTACATTTGAAATTCTTTTTTTTTTACCTCTTTCTCTTTTTTCTTTTTGTCGTCTTCTTTCTTTTTCTTACTTTCTGGCATGAGATCATCAAGCCAACTAAGCTCTCTCTTTGTGAAACACAGATCCATGAGTTTGCGAACAAAGACTAATGCAAGAACCTTTAAAAAAGTCAGGGATAGAATATTCAGTAATATCTAAAAATTATTTATCAAAAAGTATTTATCAAATCATAAATAAAAAAGCACATCACATAGTTTATTTTAAAATTACTTTATACATCATCTTATTTCAAAGAAGCTTAGTCATCTATTTATCTTTTTCAACTTTCTGCTCAAAGATATAAAGAAAATTATATTTTTAGCCTTTCCCTATATAAGTCCCTTGAATTCTGTATAAAATTATAAAGCAGATAACGATTTTCACAAACAAGATTATTACTTTTTATGATGACTTTACATTATATAAGTATATTTAATATTATATATTATAAATATTATATAAGCTATAATATTTAAAATCTCTTCAACAAGGCATTAGAGAACCCACTTTCCAGCATTAGGTTTTACTCTACAAATTATGTTTGTGAAAAAGACACAATATTCTTTAATTTGCTTTTCTTTGGTGCTAAGAGCTTCCCCAGTGGCTCAGCTGGCAAAGAACCTGCCTGCCAATACAGGAGCTACAGGAGATGCAGGTTTGATCCCTGGGTCGGGAAGATCCTCTGGAGAAGGAAATGACAACTCACTCCAGTATTCTTGCATGGAAAATCCCATGGCAGAGGAGCCTGGTGGGCTAAAGGTTGAAGATGTTTTCAAATGTTCACTGGGAATTTGATTTTCTCTGTCTTTCTTTTTACTTTTTAACACTTTTTATTTTGTATTTGAGTTAGAGTTGATACAATGTTGTATTATTTTCTGGTGTACAGCAAAGTGTAAGTTATACAGATACATGCATCTATTCTTTTTCGGATTCTTCTCGCATATAGAACACTGAGTTATTCCCCGTACTATACACTAGGACCTTGCTGTTTCTTTATTTTATATATAGTAGTGTATATATGTTAATCCCAAACTCCTAATTTATCCCTCCCCACCACCTGTCCCCTTTGGTAATGGTAAATTTGTTTTCTATGCTTGTGAGTCTGTTTCTGGTTTGTAAGTAAGTTTCTTTGTATCCTTTTTTTTTTTAAGATTCCACAAATAAGTGATATCTAATGATATTTGACTCTGTCTGACTTATTTCACTTAGTATGATAATGTCTAGGTCCATCCATGTGGCTGCAAATGGCACTATTTTGATCTTTTTATGGCTGAATAATATTCCATTGTATATATGCACCACATCTTCTTTTCCATTTCTCTGTCAATGGCCATTTAGGCTGTTTCCAAGTCTTGGCTACTGTGAATAGTGCTGTTATGAACGCAGGGGTGCATGTATCTTTTTGAATTATAGTTTTTGTCTGGATATATGCCCAGGGACTGCTGGATCATATAGTAGCTCTGGTTTTTTAAGGAATCTCCATAGTGTTCTCCATAGTGGCTGCACCAGTTACATTACCATCAACACTGTAGGAAGGTGCCCTTCTCGCCACATCCTCTCTAGCACTTTTTAAAAAGGTGTTTATTTTGGCTGTGCGGGGTCTCCATTGCTGTGCACGGGTTTTCTCTAGTTGTGGTGCCTGTTGAGGAGTCTGAGCTAGAGGGTGGGAGGGCGTCAGAAGTCGTGGCGCACAAGTTTCAGGTGCCCTGCAACATGTGGCATCTTCCCAGACCAGGGATTGAACCCACGTGCCCTGCACTGGCAGGTGAATTTTTTTTTTTTTTTAAACCACTGGACCACAAGAAGTCCTCCAACATTTATTGTTTGTAGACTTCTTGATGAAGGCCATTCTAACCAGTGTGAGGAGATACCTCACTGTAGTTTTGATTTGCATTTCTCTAATAATTAGCTTCCCAGGTGGCGCAGTGGTAAGGAATCCATCTGCCAATGCAAGACACCATGTTCAATCCCTGGGTTGGAATGATCTCCTGGAACAGGAAATGGCAACCCACTCCAGTATTACTGCTGGAAAAATTCAATGGACAGAGGACCCTGCAGGCTACAGTCCACGGGGTCACAAAGAGTCAGACACAACTGAGCACCAACGCAATAATGAGCGATGTTAAGCATCTTTTCATGTGCTTTTTGGCCATCTGTGACATGTTTTCTTTAGAGAAATGTTTATTTAGATCTGGGTTGTTTGCTTCTTTGATATTGAGCTGCATGAACTGTTTGTGTACTCTGGAGGTTAACCCCTTGACAGTCACATCATTTGCTAATATTTTCTCCCATTCTGTGGGTTGTCTTTTTGTTCTGTTTATGGTTTCCTTCACTGTTAAAAGTTTGTAAGTTTGATTAGGTCTCCTTTGTTTATTTGTTTTTATTTTCATTACTCTAGGAAGTGGATCTAAACAGACATTGCTACAATTTATGTCCAAGAGCATTCTGCCTGGTTTTCCATTTTCTGTTCTTACTGTTTCTTACCTTTTGCCTTTTTTTCCAGTTGGTTTTCAACTGACTTCTGCTCATGAATTCCTAAAAGTTCTGTGCAGTTTGGATAGAAACTCTCTGTCTTATATGTAACAAATATTTTCTCCCAGTTCACAATCTGATTTTACTAAGGACATACAAAACGATGATCATGTAGTCAAAAATATCATCTTTCTTTCACTGTTAGATTTCCCTACCTTCTTTGAAAAATTATCTTCAACCACTCAATTATATTCTAAATTTTTACTATAACTTGCTTTAACATTTAAATTGTGAATTGATTTACTATTTCTTTCAGAATATGATATTACATAGCAACTTTATTTGGGCTTCCCTTGTGGCTCAGCTGATAAAGAATCTGCTTGCAATGCAGGGGACCTGGGTTTAATCCCTGGGTTGGGAAGATCCCCTGGAGAAGGAAAAGGCTACCCACTCTAGTATTCTGGCCTGGAGAATTCCAAGGACTGTATAGTCCATGGGGTTGAAGAGTTGGACATGACTGAGCAAATTTCATTCACTCACTCAGCAACTTTATTTAGCTCCTAGTAAAATAGTCTAACTTTTTAGTCTAATCTTTTATTATTTTTCCATTTAAGTGAATTTACTGCCTTTAATGAAATAATCCACTTATGTTATTCAGGTGGTAAATTCTCATATATTCTGACAAATTTCTGAAGTCATTAGTCCTGTTTTCAGATCTATTTGTCAATTCTTATGAGATTTCCTACTGTGTTAGCCATGCTGACTTGATGACAACTTATAAATATTCAGTTATCAAAACACTATGGCATTAGCACAGAGTCAAGTCTTTCAACCCCCGACCCAACCAGGAATTCTGAACTATAATGATCTTTGTTTTGTTATTCTTTGATATTTATTACAACTATATTTTCCTTTAATATATAATTTACATATCTAAAAATATCATATATAGAGTTTGATGCTTCTGAAAAATACATATACTCTTGTAACCCACATTCCAGTAGGACACAGAGTATTTCCACCATCCACGTTGTAGCTCTGGCATCTATTTTTCTCTATGAACTTTAAAATTACCCAGTTCTCACTGATACCACCCTTCTGCCCCAAACACACAAATATACATGCAAATAAAATTAGTAAACTTCATACTTGGAAGTGATATTTTAATAATACTAATAAAGTACCCAAAACAAAGAATACGGTGTATGTTTCTATCTGTTCAGGTCTTAATTTTATGTCCTGCAATATTGTTAAGGGTTGACTTGTGTCCCTCTGGAAAACATGTAAGTACCAGCCCCTAGCACCTCATAATGAGATTTTCTTTAGAAACAGGGTGGCTGCAGGTGTAATTAATGAAGAAGAGGTCACAGTGGAGAGAAAGGGTTCCTTGTGCAGCACGCTAGCGCTGCGCTCAACTGGTCATGTGCCGACACAGTGACCACCCAGCACAAGCCACCAAAGGGGCAGACCAGAGTGAGGCAACTGCAGGCCAAGGGGCGCCAAAGGCTGTCCGCAGAGGCCAGGAGAGGCAGGGGGGAGCCCCCTGCAGGCGTCGGGGCAGCAGGGCCCTGGCCAGGCCTCGGTTTCTGCCTTCTGGCCTCCAGGACTGTGAGACAGATCTGCTGCTTTAAGCCCATGAGTCTGTGATACTTCCGGCTCTAAGAAACTAATACAAATATTACTATACTCTTTTTCTGTTTAAATAAGTATCTCCTTTTCAATTTATTAACTATTTTATAGTTTTTGGTCAACATCATGAGTACAGTTTTTTTCATCTCAATTTTTAGCATTATTACTAAGATAGAGCCTGTATACTGGTTATCATGTTTTCTTGTATACAGCTACCTTAACAAAATTCTTACTAATTCTATTAAGAGATTTTAGTCTTTTTTGAGTCATTTGGGTTAATACGTATACAAATAATACTATTGTGTCATTGTGCCAAATATTATATTACTCTTATCTTATATCACAGTCAGAACTTTCAGTTCGTACCGTTAACACTAGTAACAGTGGGCTTCTCCCTCTATGTCAGGGGTAGGCAAACCACAAGCCCTCGGGATAAATCCATTCCACCGCCTGTTTGTATGGCTTACGAGCTAAGAATAGCTTTTACAGATGAGCATTTAGATCTAATCTGATGAGAGGAACAGTAACTTTTAACTAACTCCAATGAAGTGATATACTGTCCCAAATGAAAAACTCCCTTCTTCTCATTGGCAGTCTTTCATTTAAAAAAAGCTGTACAACTACATTTTGAATTTTATTAGTAAAAACTGTGGAAATTTCTCTCTTGTTATGTAAGTGTCTATATAATAGTCTAGTGGCCTTCAAAGCTGACCCTTTACATAAAAGTTTATTGACTTCTACTCTAGATGTTCATATATTGGTATAGACTCGTGTACTATTGTCTTAAAACCCCTCAAACCACAGCTGTGGTTATGTATTTTTTCTCCTTCTTAATCTTGTATATTTTACTTATTGGAAATGAGTTATCCATTATTGATCTTTACAAACAAAAACTTAGTTGCATTTAAGTCTTCTTGAAAAATAAGGGCAATGAAGGCTGTACATTTTCCTACATGTATAACTTTAGCTCTATCTCATAGATAAAAAGGGTTGTTTATTTCAATATCTCCTCAATGGGTTTTGTTTTTTTTAAAACTCAGTTTTCCACCCCGGGCTTAGTTCAGAATTTAGTCTCTAAATACTGAATATTTTTTAGTGGCTTTTTAATATTCATTTGTAATTTATTTGCAATCAAGGAATATTACCTGTATAATTTTCAAAGATTTTCTCTGTGGCCAAGTATATAAACCAACTTTTACATAATCTTTGCAAAAGGATGGATAGTCTCTATTTGCAAAGTGCAATTTTGTAACGTGATAATTTAATGAATTATATTGATTCTTACTAACATCATCTCTAATCTGTATCACTTTTTAACTTCTGGATCTATCGATTTCTAAAAAAGATGTATTGAAATAGCCTATTAAAGACACGTGTTCTGGTTGCTCTGCTTTTAGGTCAGGCTAATATTTGTTTCATAAACGTCCTAAACTCTGAAGTTGTTTAAAAATACAACACATTGTTCTATACCCTAGGACTAAAAATAAAAACAGAATTAGAAAATGACAAGCAAAATTCAATTTTGAAAACGATGGGTTTCTTAGCCAGAAAGGGCTAACTCACATTTCAAAACATCTGAGGTTCTTGAAATCCTTTGCTCAAAGTTAATTATAAATGTTAATAAGACAACTGCTATCAACACACAAAGACGTTATATTAATAATTAGTAATAAAGTCTGAAAAAAAGACTCACCATCATGGGGAAAACGACTGCAGCAGCGGAGGCTTTTATCACCCACAGGAGGACCAGGCAGGTGAGCTGGACGACGGTGAAGACGTGCACCTTCCAGAGCGGCACGTAACGCAGGTAGATCAGGTCGGGCTGGTGCTTGGCCGGCATGCCAAACAGCTTAATACGGTCAAAGAACTGGGTATCAGGTGGAAAACAGAACAGGAGAATGTTTTTACAAAAATGGCATTTCTGCTACTTAGGAAAAGAAACTCTATCTACTTCAGGGTAACTTCCCTGGTGCTAATATGTCCCGATAACACAGGAGTGTTTCAGTTGACAACATCTTCATCCAAGAGAAAAAAATCAAGGCAACCACTTGAACGAATGTGATTCATGAATCAGAAACTCAAGTCAACATGTTTTAAATTGGGGAATTAAACTAGTTCCACAAATTTATCTATGGAAAAACACACAACTCATCTAATCTCTTTGACTTCTTTTTCTAATATGTAAAATAATAGTAACAATCTCCTAAAGTTCTTTCTAGATCTAATATGCCCAATTTTTATGAAAATAACCTGAGGTAACAATCACCAAGTTTTCACCAAATGAAACAGAAACCATGAGCTGTTTCCTGGGTCTCTTTGAGCTTTAACTTCCTCATTTATAAACTGGGAATAAGAGCAGCCCTATACACCTCACAAAACTGTTGCAAAACAATTAAGTGAGTTAATGAGATCGGCTCTTGACCACAGGAAGGCAGACCCTGGACTGTATGAGCAAGTCAGGCTGCTGCGTCTGAGACGCCCGGTGCCCCGGAGCCGGCAGCTGGGACCACACGCCGTCTGCGGCCGGGAGCAGTGCCAGCGCCGCCTGGGCAGCTGCACGTCCTACACGAGGGCCGGATCCTCACAGATCCCAGCGCGCTCTCCCAGCCTGCCCACGGAACGCCGCAGTGAGACAGCACGGGGCGGGGAAGAGGCTGGCGTCTAACCTGCGCCCCGCTGCTCAGTCAGAAAGCTTCAGTGAGGCTATTTCTGCTCCACAATTTACAAAATCAGCACTTCTTCCTTTCCTGCTTCCCAAGGTTGTTTTGAGGATAACAGAAAATCGCCTAGTACTAGGCTCCATGAACTGTACTGCCCCACACAAATGGCAGGTGTTGCCATGGTTATAGAAAACTAATATCTGCATTTCCTTTTTAGCAACTGAAACTGCTGTTCCAAGATGCCAGGGATACCCCTTTTTTCCCCATTCCAATCCTTTTAATCCCCCCTTCTTACTATATTAGCCTTCACTGATAGTTACTTTTCATTAGCTTCAATTAAAACATGTAAGGACACAGGTCATGATGTCACTTTCAGGGGAAAAAATGTACAACAATAATTATTTAGAAAATGTGGATTTGAAGCCAATAGTTAATCTGTGCCCAAAATATCAGAGCTGAGAATACATCACAAAAACAATCTTTGCAAATGTAAAATGTTTTAAGCTTTTCTACAAAATCATTAAATGCTTACGACTTGCCTGGATTCCTTTTAATGAGGAAACTCCCATATAAAGGAAAACGCCATAAAGAACAGGCATTGGAATGAACTGGAAGTAAAATGACCACAATTAGAACTCATGCAACTAAAGCAATTTCACATCAAAGATACATAAAAACACTGTGAGTTCCTATGAGATAGACTTAAAAGATCTTTCAGTGATGACAGGGGGTTCCCGATGGCTCACTGGTAAAGAATCTGCCTGCACTGCAAGAGACACAGGAGATGGGCGTTCAATCCCTGGGTCAGGAAGATCCCCGGGAGGACGAAATGGTAACCCACTCCAGTCTTCTTGCCTGGAGAATCCCATGGACAGAGGAGCCTGGAGGACTACAGTCCATGGGGTCACAAAGAGTCACACATGACTGAGCTTCACACTCAGTCAGTGATGACACTTGTGATAATGGTGATCACATCCACTTCAGCGATGACACTGAACTTTTCTATAAACAAGAAAAGCGCTAGTATACAATAACCTTCTTGAAGAATCGTCTTCTACATGCTCTCTTCTAAGAAGGGACTATGTTCCATGGTTAAGAGTACAGGCACCACAATCAGACTATTTGGCTTAAAAGCCCTTTTAACCTCTTACTGAGACTTAACCTCTCTTTGTTTCAGCTTCTGCATCAGATTGTCTTGAAGGTTAAAAAACTTCAAACTCATAGAATACTCAGAAAAGCACAAGGTACATATTAAACCACTCAGAAAGTGTTAGCCGTGATTATCACTGTCCTACCCCTACAGTGACTGATAAGCAGCACCATTTACTGAAAGTGTATAATAAATAAACACCACTCCCCAAACGAATGTTCTCATTACTTCAGCAGGAAGTGGGATCCCAAACTGCCTAGGAGCCCATGCCCAGGTCTTCCCCAGGAAGGACGCAAAACTGACGCAAACACCACACTGACACTCACCCAGGGAGAGACCTCTGAGGAAAGGAGACCTAACCGCCGGCCAGCAGAGAATCACACTCACTCCCTACTAAACAACCTTGTACGTGCTTAACTAAGGACAGCGGAAGAGAAGAAAACACGTCAAAAGCTTCATCAGTACCCTCAGGGAATCCCAAGAAAATATCTAATCCATAAAGCAACTGTAGAACGCTAGGAAAAAATGAATAACCAGAATGAAAAAAATTAAAGATATAATTATCAAAATAATTTAAAAGAATTTTAGAATACTGATTTTGACAAAACTAGAGAGATCATTAAAATGATAAGGAAAATAGGGGAAACTTTAACAGTGAGAGTAGAGAAGAGGAATGTAACAATGTATCCAGGAGATCTAACATCTGTCTACTTGAAAGTGAAGAAACATCTAAGAGAAAACAGAAGAGGAAATAAACAGCTGAAGAATATTCCCACAGTCAAGGCTCAAGTTTCCAGAGTAAAAGGATGCACAGCGAGGCAAGCAGGGTAAATTAAAAAGTACCTATCTATCTACCTAAGTATGATGGTGAAATCGCAAAACACCATGAGCAAAAAGGACATTTTGGTAGCTTCGAGAATGGAAAAAAAAAATGCTTGTAAAGATACAAACACCAAATAGATATCACATCTCTTATCAGAACCACTGATCTTTGATCAACAACAACTTTAAGACTCAAAGAAAAATACATTTGAACCTTGAAATGAATACCCATCTATTAAACAAATGTGAGAGTAATTTGCACCATGCGAGAACTCTGAAAGTTCACTAATTATGGTACCATACATGCAAAAACTACTCAAGGAATCCTTTTAGCAATATAAAAAAATTCATTTAGCAATACAAGAAAAAGTGGAACACGTACATGTACTTTTTTAAAAAGAGAAGTTAACAGATATTAAGAAAATTTATCGGGCTATTATTCTAAAACAGTAGGAGCTTGGGAAATGAGGTGTGTTTCTGCCTCCACACAGCCTGATCTCACGCTTAGTCCTCGGCGAGTATTTTTATATCATCATAATACTGATTACACGTCCCCAGAGGGGACGTGTATAGAATGTATAGAAATTACATTTCTATAATTTAACTTACCAAAGAAGCAAAGAGAGTGTAAATGTGGGTAACCTTTACAATAATAAAATGTAGCCAACCAAAAAACAAGTGATGAAAGGGAGAAGGGAATGTGGGGGGTAAATCCTCATGAAAGATATAACCTCAGGACAGAGACTCTCAAGCTTTTTGGTCTAAAGACCCCTTTTCACTCCTAACAAGTACGGAGGACCCTCCTCCCAAATATTTTTGCTTATGTGGATTCTATACTTAGAGAGATATACAAATAGATAAGCAGGTAGGTGTATGGGAAATAGATACTCACCCACATTAGAAATGAAAAGAAAAATTTTAAATAGCTATTCTTAATTCATTTCAAAATAATAAACGCCTTACAAGGTAATATAAACAGCATACTTTTACTGGAAAGCTGTAATTTCCAAAGAACGTAAGATTAAGTGAGAAGAGCAGCATTGCTGTGTGTCCCTGTAAATCTCTTCAGGGGGCGGCTAACAGAAGACCCCTCTCTCCCGCCTCTATCTAGCTCGGCGTACCGCTTACGCGGTTCTGCCCAAAGGCCGTGAGGACAACCCCGCCTCGCAGAGGCGCACACCTGGGCGAGCGGGGCTCCTGCAGGCCCCACACAGAGGTCCTTGGGCGAGCCTTTAAGAGTCACTGTCTCAGGCAGCGAGAATCACTACTCTATTTCACTAAAGATAATAAACTTAGAAATAACATTATAAAAGTATGCAGAAATGTAATGGCACTGACTAACAAAGTATCTTAAAAAACAAAGGAGTAAAAAGTTTACTTCTAGAAAGTTGCTTTTGGAAAGTGAGAGAAAACAAGCTTTTCCTTTGAGAGCTTTCTTGATATTCTACTTGAATTTTTCTGCCTATAATACGCAGTTAATACTTTAAAATGTTTGAAACTACTGAAAACCCGTGTAAAGGGCAACCCTGGCCAGTAGGGGGCAGCGTCCACACAGGACGGCACCGCATGTTTCTCCAGCCTCCGGCTCTAACACGACACTCACCACCAGGAAGCAACTGCCCATCTGTCTATCTGTTTCACCAACCAGACTGCCAGTCTTCCGAGCAGACACTGTCCTGTTTGTTGTCGTTCCCTCAGTAACTAACAGTACAGAAAGTACTCAACAAATATTTGGCCAATTAGTTGGCTGCACAAAAGGAGGCCACAGAGTTCTAGTACTAACAACAACTTTTTTAGTTACCACGTAACACACATGCATACAATGCTCCACATTTGTATTTTATAGTTTACAAACAAAAAAACAATGGAAGTGAGCTCTTTCATGATTAACAGAAAATACCAGATTAGATACTTAGCTAGGTTTGCTATGACTGTTTCTTGTTAAATTACCAGATTCAGTAGAATATGTATAGTAAACCTCAGATGTGACTAAAAGATATGAGGGCTACTACTTATATCTCATTTAGATCATCAGGAAGAATGTATTCATTCAATTAATAGCAGTATTACTTTTCACATTTCACTTAAATTACTGTTTCATCTACCTTTCAATATTACTTCCTCTAATATACTTATAAAATTCTCTAGGTATATTCTTCTTTTAGATCGTAACTAAGCCACAGATAAACTTCTTCCAAAACTCTGCAGTCTTTAATAGTACCCTTTCACATTATTTTTCAAAAGGATACAATCTAACCCTGATACCTACCATAGCAACCACCATTCCAAAATATTTATTTTCCAAGTAAACTCTAGGAAATGAAACTATTTTAGATATTTTAATGTTTCATTTTCATACCACCAAGTATAAATTTTATGACCAAAAAAAAGATTTTTAAGACATTGTAACAAAGAGATTTTACCTTTAGTACTGAAGTCATGAACACAGACAGGCCCATTAGAATAAAAATCATTAGCCCTGTCACCCGCTGTTCACGAATGCCCAAAAACTTGGGTTGCTCCCCAGGAGCAGAGCATTCAGATTCCACTTTTAGGCTGTTGACATGACTTATTGACAACACCGTTGCAGCCACAAACCATGGAAGTCCCATGACAGAGCACACTCCCAGCATGACACCAACCACAAGCAGGTCAAGGTGGTAGCCAGCTCCTTTCTGAAAAGGGAAGCCAACACGGAGATCTGTCAGCATATACTGCTCTCTCAGGTTCCAATTCTGCGCTACTCATAAAGAGAGAAGAAGCTAATGTTCACCAGCTCCAACTCAAAGAAAACTCTCGGACACACTCTGAAAATTACCTTCAACTTGTGCTCTTTTCTGTTGATGATCACCGCCGTGATCTGCTGATCCATGAAGATGAGAATGGTGCATAGCAGAGCTGGAATGGCCGCGATTAACAAGGTCCACCAAGGGTTCTCTCCCAGCGGGCTTATGATCCAGCCCCTATTTTTATCAGTAGGCTGTTAAAACATTGAAAAATTCAAAGGAAGAAAGAAAAGTTTCCTTCTAACAGTACAGACTGTGTCTACCCCCAAGAAATGCCAAGGGGTTGGAAAGAACTGGACTGAACCCTGGAACCTGTTGTGAATTATCTGCAGAGACGCTCGTGGGGATTTTCTTGTCCCCGAAGCAGGTCTCTGTGCACGTGACTGAGCCACTCTCTCCATCCGGAGGTAGCATCTACGTCCTCCCCTTGGACCTGGGAACAAGGCCACGGCGACCCTGTGATTCCTGTGTCTTGGCCTGGAAGGACCTTGCTGCTGCTCTTCTGGCCTCCTGGAGCCCCGGGGTTAAGCTCTGAGTAAGCCTGGATAAGCTTTCTTGAGATGAGACACAGTACGATGAGACAGGGGTAGGAGGCAACTACCAGTCCCTTCATTCAGCCTCTGCGCTGAGCTCCCAGACATGCCCCCACCAAGGTAGTAAAGACGGCAGGCACCCAAAGATCCCACACCAGCGGACCAGACCACCCCCACCTCAGCCTAGGGCCAACGTCACAGATTTATGAACAAAAAAGAACTGTTGTTTCAGGATATGATGTTTTAGGAGATTTGTTATGCAGTGATAGGTAAGCGAAGCAGAGTTTCATTTCAACACACGCCTATCCACTCCATATAAAGTGAAGTCAGACTACCGACTAGGTCAACTCTGAAAACTATCAATAAACCGCCTTGTAGACCCTATAGACTAGCCATCGTGACAGCGTCAGTACTCAGGCCGCACTGGGCCTTGGCCTACTATTCTTCCAAAGCAGGGACTGACACAAACCTGACACTTCATCAGATACTAATATATTTCAATGCTGTAACATAATCTGCTTTAAATGAAACATTTTTAAAGCTCCTAAGACTCTAGCATTCTTGGAGGGTATTGGATATACTGAAATTTAAGCATGTTCCTATTACTTAGCCTTTATATTAAGCCTATTTTTTTGTCAATATAAAAGGGAAATTAGCTACTTTCAAATTTAAATATTATCATTTCCCCACACAGATACACATGATAATGCCTCACATTCAGTACTGCACGTGGATAAAAATGTTTTATCTATATAATGCATATATTCTTAACTGTTTATTTCCCCAAGTGTATTTAGTAACCATTGAAATCAGTTTGCTACTTCAAAGCTAGACAAATGAGTAACAAAGATATATTTGGAACCAGAATAAGGAAATGGGACCAGGATTACAGGAAATTACATTAATATAATTTACAGTTTTGTCAATTTGTAAGACTTGGTAAACATAGAATGACTCAGATATAGTCATCTCTAATGGCTTAAAAGCTTTAGTGGCTCAATATCTATGCTTTTAAACAAAAGTCTCCAAACTTTTTAAGTTATATACTCTTAGCAGGAAAAAGACATTTATTTACCCAAATGATTCTATATTTATTTATGCATTACATTACTAACAATTATCTTCATGGTGAAATTCATATCATAAATATTATAAAGCTTAATGTTTCTTATTTTTAGATAAAAGAGTAGATCCATATAATTTGAGGATCATTTTCCATGACGTACTCTACTTTGGAGGACACAGGTTTTAAAAATGATTCTATTTTTTAATCCCTGTCAGAGAAAAAACAGACTAAATTTATTTTCATTATATTCCTTATTTCTAATCCCCTTTAAATTTTCTGCTTCTCAAAGTCATATAATTTGTTAAATGTAAATACAGGCAGTGACACAAATACCTGATTATTAAAAATTTCCAGAAACTATTCAAAAGCTACCATCTCCAACTTAGAAGGGAAAATAATTATCAGATGTTGCATTATGCAGGCCACGGGGTTGGCAAAGGGGCAGATATGAGTGAGTGACTGAACAACAATACAAAAGATCTGTAGTTTTAATGAAACCAAAAAGTTTGTGGTTCCTCAGACTAAGCATCACTTTTCTTGTGGAAAAAAAAAGTTCTTTCTTGATTCTGATGAAAAATGTTACAAGACACTTTCCAATTACTGTCAGATATATCAATCACTCTTCTAGAAATTTTAATTAGGATCACCTTGCTACTCTTATAAATTCAAGTTTGAGTTACTTCTTCACAAAGGAATAAAGAATGTTTCTTTCACCTGGAGAGTGTATCATGGTCAAAAATTTTAAATGACTCTGATCTCCTCACTGTGAATATTTCTACTTACTCTCTGTGAGGGACTAGATTTGATACCTTCTTGTTTATTTCCTAAATATGTTCACTTGTCTCTGTTCATCTTGTCATTGTTTATATCTGTGAGAGGTATACATAATCTTTCCTTTCAAAGCATTAGCTCTTCACAGAGAATGTGCATATTTTAAAAATTACTAACTAGCAGGCAGTATCTTACTTTAAAGTAGTTTGGTATTTCCCAGTAACAAACAGCCAAGTGTTTTAATCCTTACCTCGAATTTTTCAGGAACATGAAGTTTAGGAGATGGAACTCCTACAAGGTAGTCAATTACAACCATTATTACTATGGTGAGAAATACAGCAAAGTCACTGATTGTCGAGCGCACCTATGTTAAAGGGGTTACGTTAGTATAGACACAGAAATACTGTCCTTTCTAAATAATGCATATCTTTTACAGACTAAATGTGCCACTAGAAAGTGTGAATGAGTTTTTTAATTAGTGATGATGCATCAGTGAAACACATTTATAACTAATATTTTTTACAAAAGATAAGAAACACATTTCACAACTAACCTATCATGCCCCTTGATGCCATTGTCTTTCTATTGTTAGCTCAGATAGGAAATACACACCTTTAAAACTTTATTCGAATATGATTGCTTTACAATGTTAGTTTTTGCTGTACAATGAAATGAAGTAACTACATGTATAACATATGCCACCCCCCTTGCACCTCCTGCCCACCCAGCCCCTCCAGGCCATCACAGAGCTCTGAGCCTAGCTCCCTGGGGTACACTGGGGCTTCTCACTAGCTCTCTGCTTTACATATGATAGTGGGTATGTCAATGCTGCTCTCAGTTCGTCCCACCTTCCTCTTCCGCCCTCCGTCCACATGTCTGTTCTCTACACTTTTCACTAGGAATAACTTCCTTATAGCTGCTTGACATAAAACTACTAACCTCAAACAATATCTTACTGTTTAAAAACATGAGAATTACAAGAACTCCAAAATTAAACCCCAATTACCTTGGTAGGAAAATAGCGCTTGGTCTTAAATTGCTTGAGGAATGAAGACAGAAAAAATGTTGTGAAAAATAAGATGACAGACCAAAAGAGCACATCTGGAATATAAGGTCCATGGAGACTACAAGCTGATCCTACAAATGTACCATGGTAGATTTTACATTCCTGAAAAAAGGGGTGAAAAACAGAAAAGGAAGGGGTAAAGGGGATTCTCAGATATCCAATAAATTAATGAGGAACTTCTCTGACTCTAAGATGCTACTTATCAAAAGACACGCCATTATTCTGTTTCACTTAGAAAAACACATCAAGACAACGTTAAAACACAATCAGTTTTAAAACACATCTTGAGTTCAGAGAGGTAATGGTTTGACAAATCTGTGCATCTTAGAAATCACTGAAAGGAAATAATGTATCTTGTCAAGTTAGTACATCATACACTCCCTTCCTTAAACTCTTTATTTCCTTTAGTGAAAGGTTTATATATTGAGTATTAATTCCCAGATATTTTGTTTGCCTCTTTGGTCAACAATTTTACTATCTTTCCATTACTTTTGAACAAGTTGCTTAAAATAAAATCAAAAGTCAGAAAATTACTACTCTGCCTTTACAATGCTGAATAAGAGATGGCTATAGTACTAAATTCAACTCAACTATAGTACTAAATTCAACATAGTAAAAACTGTGTTTGGCTTTTTTGACTTTTTTTCTGACTTTTCTAAAGGTGAGATTAAAACAGTAAAGTGAACCACCGAAATATTTCCTTTAATAAAATCAATAATGTAATCAATAATATAGCACAATTATAGAAACATATTGACTTGATTTTCCTTTTGAGGGAAAAGAATAACTGAAAGACAACCAGAAATTAACAAAAACAACTGGAGTCCTTTTCTCCTTACTTATATTCTAATGAGATTCATTTTCAAAGCATAAATCAGGTTTACTCAAAGAAAAACAGCCAAAGGAGAATCCATTAATAATGGATTCTCAACAGCCAAATTGAGAATCCATTATTCTCAATTTCTATGTGCTAACATTAGTAATCCTACAGTTTACAACACGGATCATAGAAATAAAAGCTACAGCTATACAAAGAAACTTAACATGGCCCTAACTTAACATTAGGGATCAAAAAAACACACTGAACAGACCATACATATAAGCAATCTGAAACATTAGGACATCCTATTCAACATGAAGAGTTTTTCATTTTTTTTTTTTTTTTTAACAAATCACTTTCATTTGAACACCTCTATTAACTCTACTTCTTTCAGAACAGCAGTTACTTTTTCAATATATAGCAGTACAGTACTATTCTAGGCTGGTGACTTACGGACACAGTGTTTTGTCTCCACACTGTCCCAGAACCATCCGTGTTGATAAGGTGTCATAAATCTATACTGCCCAAACAGTTGGCCAGCAGTCAGTCACATGACATGAGCACGTCTAGTGCAGCCAAGAAACGCAACTTTTAATTTTATTTAGTGTGCAGTTAAATACAGACACATGTGGCCCGTGACTACTGCACTGCACAGCACAGATGTAAGTGATCAGTGGGATAACACTGCAGATGAAATCCCTCCAACTCTATATTCAGGAGCTAACTATCACCCCAAGAGAGAAAGGGATGACCTACAAATGCTTACGTGATATAAAAAGCACCAGAGCAGCTCAGGGGATGGTGGGTTTTCACTGATACTGCTAGCGTCACTGGACACCTTTATTTCTAAATCCCAACCTGGGAAGTGACCAAAACAGCTACTCTAGAGCTAGGACAATAATTCCCAACAAAATACAAAAATATGTGTGTAACAGTCTTCAGTACCCAGCAGGTGCTCATTACACATTTCTACTCTTTTTTTCCTTTTCTTTCTCTCAGTGCTCAAGTCAGACTAGTCTCCACCAGGTAAACAGGTTCAGTCTGAGCACCCCTGATCAGAACAGGCGGGTCCCAGAGAGGCTGAACAACAGAAGGCAGGACAGGCGGGTCCCAGCTGCTGAACTGTTAACTTTGGGACCTGCAACCAGCAACCACAGGCTGATGAGCGCATGGATCCAAGAGGATCTAGAAACCCGAAAGCATACTCATAACTTTCTAATAAATAATATCTTGGAGGGCTTCCCTGGTGCTTCAGATGTTAAAGAATCTGCCTGCGATAGAGGAGACCCAGGTTCGATCCCTGGGTCAGGAAGGTCCCCTGGAGAAAGGAATGGCTACCCACTCCAGTGTCTTGCCTGGCGAATTCCATGGACAGAGGGGCATGGAGGGCTACAGTAGTCAATACAATTGAGCGACTACACTTTCACTTTTTTTTCAGTGTCCTGGAAGCCAAATACAGTCCCTCTTGACCTCTCTTCCCTTGATCTCAGTTTCAGTTTTTTTCAGCTTTTACATTTCAGGACATGATAAAAAAAATGTGGTAATTCCTATTTGGTTAGACAACACAACACTATATTCTGAAAACGATATCCATCAATCAAGAAGAAAACATAGGTTTACTCAGAAAGGGGCTTCCCATGTAGCTCAGATGGTAAAGAATCCACCTGCAATGCAAGAGACCTCAGTTCAATTCCTGGGCCGGGAAAAGCCCCTGGAGAACAGATAGGCTACCCACTCCGGTATTCTTGGGCTTCCCTGGTGGCTTGGCTGGTAAAAAGACTCCGCCTGCACTGTGGGAGACCTGGGTTCGATCCCTGGGTTCGGAAGATCCCCTGGAGAAGAGAATGGCTACCCACTCCAGTATTCTGGCCTGTATAGTCCATGGGGTCGCAAAGAGTCGGACACAGCTGAGTGACTTTCACTTCGTTTTACTCAGAAAAAGCTCAAGAACGAGGTTAATTGTTGGCACCAGCCTTCGCTTCATTTATACTCACAGACACAGTGAGGTTCCCCCAGGGAATGTCGCGGGCTGTCACATTGTGTTCCTCCCACATCTTCAGAGTTTCATTGCCAGGGTTAGAAGGCTCAACACACACACATCTGAGAAATCAGAATGGGATACAGTTTTAAGGATTCTGAACTTCGTGTTTATATCGTATTAAATCAGTCACACAGTGGAGTAGTTCTTAACTTTATTCCATGTTATAACGCATAGGGAAAACAAGTGAAAACATTTCAGAAACAATGGAATGGAATGAAGTTTGGCTTACGTAAATAAAACAAAGAAAATGCTTACTTAATGGAACTAGTTGGGCACATCCCTTGGGGCAGAACTATTTTCTTTAAAAATTTGGGAAGACACCACCTTTAACATGGTCAGCCTCCATTCAATCTCATCACTTAACCTCCATGGAGCTGCCGCCGCCCCACTGTCCACACACACATCAGGCGCTGGGAACCAGTACAATGTCTGCTCTTGTTAATTCCAGGAATTCTAGCAATTCCTTTCTGCATCTTAAGAGTCATCCTTACAGTAATGGGTAAAACACCATTTTTCAGGACAGCACTAGGAGAGTTAAACTAATCAGAATTCAGTTCGTACCCAGAACTATCTGACCTGCCTGAAAAAGCCAGAAACACACACATGAGAAAACAAATCTCTAAATGTGGATTTAAAAAAATGAAAAGAACAAACAAAAATATTCTCAACTGGACCATGAGCTGTTTGAGAACAGGTGGGAGGCTGGACTTCGGATTCACTGAGGCTCTGTCATTTGCTAGCTATTTGACCCAAGTCAAGTTCTAACCTTAAAGAGCCTCGGGTTCTTCATACACAAAAGGGGCTATGACACGCATGACTCACAACGACATGAATATTAAGCAACACTCAACACAGTGTCTGCCACAAAATGTCAGCTGAGCAAAGGATTTGCACACCAGAAACTGCTCTAACCGCTGTCACGAGCTGTGAAAATCATGCTCACGCTTCTTAAAGATCAGAGTAACAGGGAACGAGAGAAGACAGAGAATTAAGTAAAAAAATACCTAGTTTGAGAACAAAGGTGATGCAAAACAGACTTGGTATCAGAGTGTCGCTAATATTTTCAAGCAAGTCAATATCTTACAGGAAGCTGCAGGCTCCTCCGTCCCCTGTCCATCAAAGCCGGGAGTGTGGAGGGCAGCGGGGAGGAGCAGTGTGACGCGGGGGCACGGGGAGGGGCCAGGAGGAAGGGTTTTGGTCACCACGTTCCTCCGTGAAAGTTCACCAAATGCAGGCTCGAGCTCACATCAGCTGTGCGCAGGACAGCAAATACAGGCATCCACCTCAGAACGTGTCATTTTAATCACCTTCGTGACGTTTAAATGTCTGCCAACCCTTTTTAACTATTATAATTACTTCTCAAACCCCATTTTATTTCTGAGTCTTAAAATATTTTCACTTCAAGCTTTATCACAAAGAAAATAATCCGCTAAACAGCATACAACAGTACACTGAAATTATATTTTAAAATAACATCCACAAAAATTAATGAAAATGCACAACATGAACAATATTTAAATATATGGTGGGCAGTTGCCAAACCAATTTAAACATGAAACCAAAAACATACACACTTGGACAAATTGTTTCAAGAAATAACAGTGACTGAATTTGTTCAGTCACATGTATGTCCACTGAGTGCTTTGGTAAGATCTCACCTGTAACAAACAAGTCAACCTCTGTATTGCCAGTTGGGTAGTTATAGCTTGATATACAGCGAGCATCATGTTGCAAAAAAAAAAAAAAAAAATCTGTTTTCTTTTGCTCTTAAACGTCTGCAAAAATACATTTTAATATTAAGAAACACTTACGAGTAGCTGGTTAGTTCCTCCAAATTATTGTGCATATTAAATGCATATGTTTCTCCTAAATGGAAGAGCTTCTCCAAAGCCTCGTAGATGAATATGATGCAGATGAGAGCTGCAAAAGCCTCCTCGGTGAACCGCGTGATGTAGCACACCAGGCTGCTTGCATCTGTTGCAACCAAAACAATGCACAAGAAAGAGGTCCACAGACCAATACTGGTTCTCAGAGACAGATATGAAAGGTGGTAATCTCTGTTTGGAAAGAAAAATAAACGTGGACACAATCAACATATACACGCCAAACAGTACTGGTACTTAAAATTTCCACAATAAGCAGTAAGAACAGTATAAAAACATGAGATTTCTAAAAGAGAGCATATCACAGAATAACAAAATAATGACTAGAGAAAGCTCTATGTGTTTTTCTTTCTTTTGCTTCAACTGAAGACTAGCTTGTTGTTAGACTTAACAGTTACATTTTACTTATACAAAAGTTTTCCAGTGTAAACCTACCAGGCAATATACACTTAAAAACAAAGACCTCACTGGCGGGAGGTGGGAGGGGGGATCGGGATGGGGAATACATGTAACTCCATGGCTGATTCATGTCAATGTATGACAAAACCCACTGCAATGTTGCGAAGTAATTAGCCTACAACTAATAAAATAAAATGTAAAAAAAAAAAAAAAAAAGACCTCACTTTAGAAATCAGTTATGAGGCTTAGGCGACAGACACCAGCCTCCAGGACACCTGGATGTGTGATGCTCTCTGGCCCCAGGGCTCAGGGTGACACAGCGGCCACACCCCTGCCCCGCCGCCACACCCCCGCCCCCGTCACACCCCTGCCCTGCCCCGCCGTCACACCCCTGCCCCGCTGTCACACCCCTGCCCCTGCCCCGTCACACCCCTGCCCTGCCTCACTGTCACACCCCTGCCCCGCTGTCACACCCTTGCCCCCCGTCACACCCCTGCCCCCCGTCACACCCCTGCCCCTGCCCCGCCGTCACACCCCTGCCCCGCTGTCACACCCTTGCCCCCCGTCACACCCCTGCCCCCCGTCACACCCCTGCCCCTGCCCCGCCGTCACACCCCTGCCCGCCGTCACACCCCTGGCCCGCCGCCACACCCCTGCCCCCCGCCAACCCCTGCCCCGCTGTCACCCCTGCCCGCGTCACACCCCTGCCCCCGCCCCGCCGCACACCCCTGCCCTGCCCCGCCGTCACACCCCTGCCCACCCGTCACACCCCTGCCCCTGTCACACCCTGCCCCTCACACACCCCTGCCCCTGCCCCGCCGTCACACCCTGCCTGCCCCGCCCCGCCGTCACCCCCCTCCCCGCCGCCACACCCCTGCCCCCGCCACACCCCTACCACTGCTGGCTCCGCCACCACCAGCATCACCCCACAGTGACTCATTTTCCAACTCAGTGTCAAACAAGTGAGCCTAAAACAGGTCAGGCCACTACATTCTCAATTTATGTGTGTATCATGCCAGATCAGAATCAGCTTGTTCAGGGAAGAAAGAATCAGAACAAGAGGAATTAGATGAGTCAAACCTGTAACAGCACCAAGTTGTTTCAGGCTAAACATCCAGCTGCAATGCTCTCACTAAAGGGACAGGACTGCTGGGTCAAGTTCTGAGGCCACCGCCCAGCGGCCTGCACTGACCCTGCGCGTGAACAACCCCCGCCCACTGCCTGGCAGAGCCAGCACCAGCCTTCTAGACTCACCTCTTTCTAAACTTCTAACAAGACCAGCATACTGTTCAGTACCTAATTCAGATTTAACACCTGACTAGGCTGAAATCTCATAACACAAAGGATTTTTACTGTCCCTCAAGTGACATGCTTATCAGAACTCAAATCCATGGACTTTATACTCAAGGGGACTGGGGTGACAGCAGGAGCCAGAGGAGGGTTTGCCACACAGTGGCCCCAAAGCATTGAAAAAGAAAAAAAAAAAAAAATATATATATATATATATACTGATCAGATCCTCTTTTTCAGCTATTAATAAATACACAAAGAACTTTTAATTTAATACAATAATATATAACTATACACTTACGTAAACACATGTGAAAAGTGGATAGCTATTACATACCTGCAGAATTTAAATAAAATTTTTTCAAACACTAAAACTGGACCTGTGCTCCCCAATATTGTGAGAGGTTGCCCAGCAAACAACGAGTAGGCAATCCCAGTTAATGATGCTCCAAAAAGAGACTCTATTGCACTCTGTTTAAGGAAAGAAGAAACGAATAAAAGTAATACATCATGAACACATCTCTAACCTACTGTAGTACATGTAAGACATCTGAAAAATAAAAACATTAATCAAGTGGTTTAAAAAAATATAGTAAACGCAACTTTAAATCTCAAACTTAACATTTAAATAAAGAAAATCACAAACATATTTTAAATACACTAGAAAATTGTTTTGCTTTCACATACTGGAGGTGAACTTTTGCAATCAACATTAATTTAAAACAACACTGTGGGAGGCAGGGAGAGTGGGGTACATAGAAGACGGACACAAGAGGCTTCAACCCCTCTACATAACATGCTTTACTTCTGAAGCCTGTGGTGAGGACAAAGATGCATATATTGTTTTCAATACTGTGGCATGTCCAAAACAGTTCATTTAAGAAAATAAAAAGTATTTGAAGTGTTTGATATGGTATGTTCCAAAAAAAATCTACTTCTTCAAATAGATGAACAAGACATTATCACGTGGTCCTATCATTCTCAAATTGATTTCCAAAGACAATTCCCCACATATTTTAAAGAAATTATTCTAATATGACTGGCTTAACCAATAAATATAAAAAATGAAATGCTTAACACAAATAAATGAAAAATCTCCTGGAAACCATAGAAAAGGAAAATCCACTAAAGTTGGGTTAAAATGATAAAATGAAAGACTCAGAAAAATCTTGAAAGCTAGTAGGCCAGTTTTATTTCACCACCAATGTCACACCCTAACTGACTAGGGGATCAGTTGGGAAGGTGTATAGACTCTGCCACTAGATAGGGAGGTGGGGGCAGAAAGAAAACAGTTTCCATTCACAAACATCAAGGTCAACGGGAATACACGACCAGGAAAGGGAAAGCCTAGCATCAGTAAAGCAAAGAGAAGGCGCTTGTGAGAGACAGTCCTCCTGGGCCTGGAGGCAGCAAGCAGCGGGCAGAGATCAGGGCTCCAGGGGACCAGATCGGAGGAAGCAGACCACCTCCTGCGAGCTGTGAGCTGCTGAACCACGGCCATGTCTCCAACTCATCCAGCCCAACTTTCCTCACCTTTGAATGTGGGTGATGAGAGCCAGGAGAGCTTACTGAAGCAGTGTTTCTGCAAACACCAGCAGGAACACTGTCTGGCATACGGGACGCTCTCAACATCAGTACTAACAGCGTGTCAGAATCACTCACAGCAGAGACAGTTATGTCGTAAATGAGACATTCAACTCTCAGTATAAAAACAGGATCAAACCCACATACAGACTTCACTTTTGGCAAAACGAGGAAGAGTTCATGTTAACAATGTATTTATGAATTGTACAAGATAAACGTGTTTTCTTGCCCACAGACAAAAAAGACTGTCCTGGAAGACACTGCTTGCTAGGCTGTTATAAAATCCTTGGTTCAATTACAGTCTGTATATTTAGGAATGAATTTAGAGCTCAAATCAAAGGGAAAAAATGTCTAAACCTCATCGAGAAACAGAAAGCAGAGAAACAGAAACAAGGAGATGGCAAATAAAGAAATGCTAATGGCGGGGATGGGGGAGGGGGTTGGTAAGGGGTAAGGGGTGTGGAGATGCTGCCAGGCACAGAATGAACTCCCCGCCAAGTGCTGTGTGGAAAAAGCAGACTCTGCCTGGTGGAGACCTTCCTTACTGTTCCCCTCACTACCACATTCACTAGTTCCTCTACCCAGATCCACTTTTTCCCAAGTTTTAAGCCACTTCTATGTTCTTTGCCAAAGTGAAACCCATCTTTCCCTGAAGAAATCACAGCCCCACTGTGCTGCCTCCCCCAACCCACATTCAGTCTCCAAGTCATCACCCAGCAGAAGCCTCCCCTCATCACCCCCTCACCCCCCACTGCAGGGCACGGGGGCAGTCCCTGCTCAAGTCGCCTCCTTCTCGACCTCTGATTTGGTTTCTGCAAAGTCAAACCGTCCTGATCTCTCGCTCAAAGCTCTGCTGTGCCCTTGTCTAATCTGCTGGGCCACTTCCTCCTCACTCCCCTCCTTCTTCCCATCCACCAATGGGGATAACTTCCCCCTTCTCCTCTCCCTTTAAAGTGCTAACCTCATCTATCTCAGCTTCCCACTCTGGAAACTTTGGATCTACACTTCCTAATGTCTCCACTTTTACCTGAAGTTCCAATAAAGCACCTGAAAATAAACACAGCGTCATGTCCCTCCATAATCCTTCTGACTTCTCTGCTTCTATAATTATAGCTCCTACAGCTCTTCCTTCATCTCACTTGTGTGCCGCCCAGCACAGCATGACATAGGAACTGCACATACACTTTCTCATCTTCTTCTCGGTTAGGACCCCAAGGAGAGAAGACACACGTCCGTGTCTCACCCGTGTCCGTACTCCTCCAACGTCTAAAGCGCTATCACACACACAGGGTACTAAGAGCAGGATGAGATGGGGAGGCAGTGAGTGACAGTCCAAGAAGCAGCAGAACTTCCATGACGGTAACAGACAAGACACACTTCCTTGGGGACCAGCAGAGATACACACACAGCTTGTGACAGCTGCTTTAAGCAGCTTACTAAAAATATACACCTCTGATATAATAACATAAAAGAGTAATATAAATGAATCTAAATAACTGAAAATAAACTGAGTTGAAAGGAAATTACAGTTGTCAGGTTTACCTCATGTTCAGCTTATGAAATACTTTAATTAAGCAATTATTACTACTTTAGGTTTGGTTGGTTTTTAAAAACCTTAAGATCTATAAAAAATAAACTTTCTCCAAAGAGTAAATATCATTAAACAAAATACACTTAGGAATCACAAACTGTCTCACTTAAATGCCATTAAAATGTATATAAACAGCAACAAAAAACACTTTCTCAATTTCACGAAGCACCAGATGCGGCTCTGTAACCACAGCCCCAGTATGGTATTACCCAGAACAAAACATAAAAGCTTTCATTCTAATCATGTCAATACACAGATGCAGTTTTCAGTTATACTTTCCAGTTAACACTTTGACAACTTTCACACGTTTAGTAACAGCAAAATTAAAGTAAACACCACTTCAAAATCCATCATTGTCCACAATTGTGCTCCCTTCTTCCCAACGGTCTGCCTGGCGGACCTGCCAGGGCAGATGAGTTACTGGTCATCAGAGGCTCTAACTAGTCCTATGATGCCCTGAAGGACACAGAGCGCCCACCCCCGCCCCCGATAAACTCTCCCACCCGCGACCCACCGGGACGAGTTCAGTTCATCTGAACCCCCCCCCACCCACTCCCCCCACAAGGACAATACAAGCCTTTTACTCAATTGATAAAACCATTCATCCAGCAAGCCATGAAAAACTTTTCTTTTTTTTACCTCAACTGTGCATCTTCTCCTGTTCAAATGGCTTCCCCATGTTTTCCACAGCAATTACCTTTGGGGGAAGTCTGCTTTGGGACGGGTTAATCATGCTGTGGGGAGACTCTTCAAATAAAAGTAGGAATAGTGAGACAAATGCACACAGACACTTGCCTCTGAGGAGCTAAGAGCCTGGCCACTACCAATCTTTGTACTCACTATTCTGCCTTCTGTAGCTTCTCCAAGCAGCCCTCCAAAAGTGATTACAGGAGACATACAGGCACAGTATAGGAAAAGAATCGAGGCCAGGCACTGCAGACTTAATGCATCCTTGAAGTCACTCAAGAAAAAAGGTGCTTTCCTTTTGATGTCAAGTATCAAACCACCAAAAAGCCTAAATAGGTGAGATGAAACTCGTCAAACTGTACACTAGAGGATTCTGGCTGTTCACACTAAAACTATGGGCTACATAAAACTGCTGGCGCCTAGCATTTGTCAACAAAAATTAATATCCTATTTAAATAATGGTATAAATTTTAGAAGACACACTCATTTAATCTAATCCACTGACAGCGGAAAGGTAGATCTCACTAAATTAAAAGAGACACAAACATCTATATCTTATGGACTATATACTGAAAAGACTACAGGCAAAAGACTTATATAAGTAAATGCAGTATCAAACACAAATGTGCAAGGAAACGTACAATAAAAACAAATAAAACCTAACAACCCATTTATGAAAATGTGTGTAAGCAATTCTATTAATCATTATCTACATTATAAATCTTAAAGGCAAGTGTGAGAAATACCAGGAATGCAATTATAATATAAATCATAAGTCCCCAAACACCATTTAGTAAGTACCTGTGCTTAGGTTCACTCAGTAGTGAATTAAATAATTTTACTTCTAAAATTAATACTCCAAACACATAAATATTTCTGGTCTAGAAAAAGTCTAAAAACTATTTCAGTGTATGTAATTTACTGTGTATGTAGTCAAACCAGTGTGTATATTAATAAAACAAAGATGTTTTAATTAGTAAATTTAAATCTATATTTGTGCATCAAATCCTTCTCATTTCACTGTTTCTTCAAGTCAGACTTTTGGATGCACCTGACCTGAAAGCACTCCACTACAAAACAAGCTCTGTGAGGAGCAGGGACCTTGTCTTACTCACTGCTACTCTCTCCAGGGTTAGAACACTGCCTGGGGAGCAGTAGATACTCAATAAATACTGGTGACAAAGCAGTAACTCAAAAAGACTGTGCGACTTATAAAATGTATAATCATTTAAATCCCTACTGCAGAAAAATACACCCGAAAAAGTTAATATTATGCTTTCAAAATACATCACAAAGGTTAATCTCATGCTTTCAAAAGCTTTAGATCAGCACTGCTCACCCTTACCGGCACCAGGGGCCAGCTTCATGAAACACAGTTCCCCACAGACTGGGGGGATGTGAGTGCGGGGAGCAGCTGTACACCCACCGCTCCCCCGGCTCTGAGGCCCGGCTCCTCACGGGCCATGGACCAGTGCCGGGGTTGGGGACTCTTGCTCCAGATGTTTCAAACTTTACCATTCTAGCTTTTTCCAAAGTTAATACTGAAATAAACCTAAACGTACACTGACAGCTGGCATAAGTTATCCTATAAATAATATGACAGCAATGGGACTGAAAAATCTATAAAGGAAAGGGTGCCAACTTGCAATAAAAATAGTGCCAATGATAATCTAGTTAATGAAACTATATCATCAAGTCAAAAATCTATATAAGATTCTCAGGTAACATGATCAGTAGGGGCCTGGCTTTGTACTTCTTAGTGACTAACCCTACCTCAGTCTGAAGAAGTAGCAATGCTAATAACTCAAACGAGCACCTTTCGCATGGGGGCAGAGGCTCACTCTAGTATAATTCAGAGACTACTACTATTTAAGATTCAAGATCTTTAGCTCACAGAGAGCACCAATGGGCAAACAGTATCACTATACACATGCTTGCTTCTCTACTATGACAATACCATGATACTTTTCTATCTCTACAAAAAATTCTAAGACAGTTTGTACCTGGCAATATTTCTATTTTTTTATTCCAGGAATTAACTTCTGCAACAATTTTTCTAACTAGGTTTCCAGAGATTATATGCTTGTCTGCCTGATTTTACATTATCTTATGATACGCTGCTCACGGAAGAGTTTTACATCTCTGCATACACACAACACGATGGCTACAATTCCTCGCTGTTCCCATTGTTCTGACTGCCTATTAGAATGGCAATAGGACGCCACACTTTCCTCAAGAAATCTTTTGTACAGCCAATTAAGTTAACCTACTACAGAACTACAATATTCTTAACATATGCTGCATAATGTTTTTGTTTTAAATTAAATCCTAGTATACAGAATCCAATATATTCTAGTAAGCTATTTAAAAATATGTATTAATTATCCTTAACATTATATACCTATGAAAACAATAAACATTTTTTAAAATATGGAAAAATACTAGACAAAATTAGTTTCCAAACACTTGCAAAGAAAAAGCATATTTCTGCTTTGTCCATCACATCAGTTTCTAGCCCCCAAGAGATGCCCGCATGGAATCAGCGACTGTACCCACCGTCCAGTCCTCTGGAGCTCGGGCCCCGCATGGTGCGCTGCCTCCTTCGGGGTGTCACCCGAGCTGGGGGCAGATCCATTGGGAAATACAGGAATCTTTCTCTTTTCCTGCATTTCACAAAAAAAAAAAAAAAAGAAGAAGAGAAACAACACACTCACATCTTTCAGAATTCTGTTTTAAGGAAGCCAAAATAGCATCTCCATTAAAGAGAACATGAGCTCTCCCATTGATTATACGTCTAACCAGTACTCCTCGAAAAAAAATGCTTCCTAGTATCAACTTCCACTTTAAAGACACTGCACTTTGAAACAGAATCTAAAATTTGTCTCTGTTAATATTTCAAATTTATATTGGCTTTTTCTATTTTATAATCTAACATCAAATATACTATAGAACACTCACACACATCATTTCAAATTACTACTCAGCAACAGGAATATAAAAATCCAATAAAACATCTCTTCAGCTAGAATTTTAAATCCTTATTCATGTTCACTATTGAAAAAATATACTTTATACTTTACATTAAGAAAAAAAGGAAATTCCACTTTTTCTTATTAAATACTTCCCTTAAGATGTCAGTAGCATGAGTCATCAAATAAATTTTCATAAAAATCAACTCCCTATTATGTTTTATTACAAATTCAAGAGTACTATTCTCATGATAAAAGATACTCTCATCCTCAGGGAGCAAGTTTTGTTAACTCCAAAGGTCAGAGGTTACTGGACCAAAAAAAAAGTGGGTTGCGGGAGAGGTGGAGTGGGAATAGAGCAACAGGGGGAGAGAGAAGGGAGACAGAGAGGAAAGAAGAGCAGTGGGGAGAAAGAAAAACATGGGCTGGGGGTGTTCATCCCAGGGGGACCCCAGATCAACCACAGCAGTGAACTCCCTGGGTCACATGCTCAGTATTTAAAAAGTAGCACGACTTGCCTGTAATCGTAAGACTACCATTTGAAAATGTCAAGATTGAAACTAACTTGTATCACAGCTCAAAGGGGAAAGAGAAAACAAAATTACTGAACTCCCACAAAATGCATCTAATGAAAATACTATATATCACAATTGATGGGATGTAGCAAAAGCATCATTCAAGAAAACAAAGCAGCTCTTATATTAAGAAAAATGAAAGGACAAAAATAAATGTATTAAGTATTTAATTCACCAAATGTGAAAAAAATCTTTCCTGAAGGAAAGTGAATACAGCTAAATGCAGAAGCTGAGTTACACAACACAATATACTTTTTTAAAAAGGAGAACTGAAATAAATATTGAAAGTTGCTCTATTAGAAAAATATGATTAAATCATCAGCTAATATACAACCAAAGATATGACAAGGAAAGTCACAAATTTTACTTATGTATAAATATACAGTGAGAGGGAGAGACTACACAGTACAACCCTATGCAACTAGATGAAAAACCTTGATAAAATGGGTGCTATAACAATTTCCCAAAATTGACACCAAAAAACAGGAAAATAGGTAATTTTCTAGGAAAATATAACTTACCAAATCTGACTCCAGAAAAAAGAGAACATTTACACAAACCAATTTCCACAGAAGAAATAACAAGCTGCTGAAGTCTACCATACAAGAGTCAAGCTCAGAAAATTCTACTAAAAAATCTTCCATACTTTTAGAATCAAAGTATTCCAAGCCACTTAAAGTTTAAAGAGCACAGAAAAAGGAAAACTTACAAATCTGTTTTTATGAAACAAGTTTAATGATGATACCAAAATGTAAAGACTTCACAAAAATCTATAGACCAATCTGCTTACAAATGGAGATGGAAGCAACTTAAATAAAACATTAGAAAAAGACTACAGACACTTTAAAGCTTAAGTTGGGTTATTCCAACAATGCAAGAGTGTCTTCAAATTAAAGAAACTATTAATATGATTTACCATAATAACTGGTAAGTAAAATTCATATATCATCTCCAGAGATGCTAAAAAGCCCTTTGACAAAATTCAACACTCACTTATATTAAAAAATTCAATAAAACAGAAAACAGGGTATTTTCTTAATATGATAAAATATGTATTTTGGCATCAATGACAGTAACTTAATGAGAGAAACAATAGACTTTGACTACAACTATGAAAAAATTAAGAAATGCCCTTTAAAGTCGACTACTATGTAAAACTATTAGAGATTTTAGTCAATACCATTAGATAAGAGAAAACATGTTAAAGGTGTAGGAGTTAGAAAATGAATAATATTATCTTTTATTGGAGACCACATGACTACACACAATAAAAGAATTAAGGAAGGCAGCAGGATACAAATGAAATATACAATGACCAATAGTCATCATATATATACATATATATAAAAGCAACAGACAATATAATGCAACAAAGACCTCATTTATAACAGAAACAAAGATAAAATACTTACGAATACACTCACCAAGAGGAGTGTAAGGTGCACATAAGGAGAATTTTATAATATTCCTTAAGGACACAAAAACTGACTTGAAAACAGTCAGGAAAACAACTGGGGAAAGATATACCATGTTCTTGAAAAGATTCCAACTTTCCCTCAGTTCATTTAGAAATTTAATTTCCATCACAATTTTTTAAAAATCACATTTTATTTCTGTAAATAGAAAGCTGATTTTAAAACTAATATGAAAATAAATATGCAAAGACGACCAAGAAAATTCAGAAAAACAAGAGTGAGGTCAAGAATGAATGCAGACCTACCAGATATTAAAATATATCAAAAACTTTCAGAAATTAAAGTGTGTAAGTGGTCCATGCCTAGACCAATCAATGGAAAAGAAATCCCAGAAACAGACCTGAATGAATATGGAAATTTAGTAAATGATAAAGACAACATCAACAAGCAAACAGAAAAATGCTTAACTTTTTAATAAACTGGGACAGACTACAATTTAGAAAAAAGATAAACTGCATGCATTCTCTACATAGTACGTCATGGTAAATACAAAAGGATGAGTGAATAATTTAAATGCTTAAAAAAAGTTGGTGGAGGGTGATGAACAAAAAATATTCAGGAATACTCAACTTCACTAATTACAGAAATACAAATTAAAATCATATTAAAATGCCTAATACAGTAAGATAATGATAACGTATCAGACTGACAAATATCCAGAAGTGTGACAACAGACCATGCTGGTGAGGCTGTAGGGAAACAGGCATTCTCAGGCATCACCAAAATGAGTCCAAAACAGTTAACCCAAGAAGAGGAGACTCTGGCAACGTTTGCTAAAACTGCAGGTAAACTCCCATGTAAGCCAATAATCTTATTCCTGGGAATCTATCCTGCAGACACATCTGCACAAGACTAAGATGGCAGGCGAACACCACGATGAAGCCTGTAACAGCTAAAAACAGAAGACAAGATGCACCAGGATAGGACAGACTACAGCGCGTCCATGCTGGGATACAACAGAGCTGTGAGGAGGAGGAGGAGGACTACTTCTGCCATTTCTTATCATCACACCTGCAGGAAATACTGTTCCATGAAAAAGGCAAGGTGCAGAACACTACATATAGGATGTTCACGTCTGGTAAGAAAGAGGAGAAAACAAGACTACATGTTCATATTCCCCTGTACTGAATAAAAAGTGGAAGAATAACAAAAAACCAATAGCAAATGATGACCCGCAAGAGGTGGGGACAGGGTGGGGTGGCAGAGAGGACGTGGTGGGGAACAACTTCTCCGGGTGTAGTTCTTCATACGGTTTTGAGTTTTGAAAATGTATAAACTACTTGGAAAAGTTTAATTAAAAAAAAAAGGGGAACTCAAAGAAGCATTGTGCAGATCCTCACCTGAGATGGAACACTCTTTGGTGGCTCTATGCGTATGGAAGGGTCCCACTCTCCTGGAGGTAGGACGGTCACTTGATCTAAAAATTCATCAATTCCAGATAAGAGGTCATTTCTGTCTTTTGCTTTATAAGCTACATCATGAAAAATCTAAAGAAAAATGAACACATTGAGTAAAAGGATTTTAAAGTTGAAAGAAAATTCCATACATAGTAATCCACTTTCGATATCATAACAAAGTCTACATAAAGATAATTACCTAAACTCTTGACCCCACCTTCAATAACAACTTTAAAAAATAATGCACTATTAGTATTATCAGATAAATTAACAGTAAAAACCAAACAACAAAAGAAACTAGTGATGTGTTAATACACAATTTTTAGAAAGAGAAAATTTTACTTGGGAAATAACATTTTAATGTCATTTATCCTAAAGGAATAATCATGAGTATGCTAACAACTTTACTTAAAATAGTTAATTAATTTGATCGTTCCTACTGACTGGGTGCCTACTGTTTGGTAGGTACCATTCTTCTCTTTTTCTGTGTTTTATTTTTGGCTGGGCTGGGTCTTCACTGTGGCACAGGCTTTTCTCTAGCTGTGCCAAGCAGGGGCTATTCCCCATCTGCGGTGTGCAGGCCTCAGCGGTTCGGGCACACGGGCTCAGCAGGTACAGCTCCCGGCTCTAGAGCCCAAGCTCAGTCCGGAGTCTAGCTTAGCAGCTCCACAGCATGTGGGATCTCCCCGGACCAGGGATGAGCGAACCCAGGTCTCCTGCACTGGCAGGCGGATTCTTTACCACTGAGCCCCCAGGGAAGTTCTGGCAGGCACGACACGGGTAAGTCAGAGTCCCTGCACTCAGAACTCGGGGTAACCACGTGAATCCACTACCGCAGGGGATAACAAGAACGCCTATAAAAATGAAGCAGGGTACGGAAGGGCAACCGATGCGGGGGAACAGGGTGGCTGCGGAAGATGTCTTAGAGGAGGAAACACTGAGGAGGAGTCTGCCTGAGATGCGGGACAGAGCAGGTACAGGGTGGGGTGAGGGGTGCAGACAGCGCTCCGCCAAGGGCAGAGCTCAGCGTCCAGAGGCGGCAGTGAGCACCGCACATCCAAGGTGCAGAAAGGACGGGGAAGCGGATGGAGCAAGCAGTAGAGAAAGGGGGTCCGTCACAGCGTACAAACTTCAAAAAGCACAGAGACCGGGCTAGGCAGGCTCTATCAAGGCAACAGCGAAGAGCTTAAACAAATATCCAACGGGCATATCATTGATACATCTAAATCAAGGAGATGATTTATTCAAATCTGCATATTACTGATAGCACAGAGGAAAATACTATAAGAGAAAGACCCATAAAATACACTTTAAAATCACCAAAGACGGTAAGAGAGTCTATAATTTAACATGCATTGTATGCTTCACATCAAGGGGCGTGTTCCTTACCTCATCTGTCATGAGGGTGGCTATTGATCTTCCAATTTCGTGATACTGTGGCGCCTTGCCTGCAGGCCCCAGTAACAGAAACAAAAACCTAAGGGAACATTAAAACAGAGAGATTTAAACATGAACAACAGACATAAGTCTAAGAATCATAAGCAAATCATACAAATGTAAACACAGAAACATTACTCAGACCTCCTTTTCATCCTCACATCCTATTGGCTGCAAAAAGTTTGGCAACTCTATTCAGATGAATCACAAAACTAAAAACGGCATTCATAATTAAGTTCCATCTTTCTTAGAGTAAAAAGTACTTAAGGAATCAGTGTTTTACATTAAAGATGGTGTTTCCCATCTTCTATGTCTTTTTGAATTTTGAGTAAACAATATTTTCTGGTCTGTACTGGTGAAAAGAAGTAAATTAGTAAATCAAGTGAATACCAATCCAATTAAGTACTTACTTTGGCTTAAGAAAATAGATGAGTATTCAGAAGAAATTCATGGTCCCTCAAACTACAGTCTGGATAAAGACACTATAGGGGAAAATAAAGGACTAACCCTTTTGGAAGTAAAAGCATTTTATTTACAACTCTTATTATTTAAAAGCCTCTTATTGTTTAACAACCTCTTATTGCCTATCCCATCTCCAAAGGATCTTCCTGACCCAGAAATCAAACCGGGGTCTCCTGAATTGCAGGCAGCTTTTTTTTTTTTTTTTACAAACTGAGCTACTAGGGAAACCCAAATAAAAATTATTTAACTTCCCACTTAGTTATATTGTTATTAACATACAGTAAAATATTAATATTCATACTTATCCAAACTGGAAGTATTCATCTTCCTGCTTTGTAAGAATTTAAATGTGAATAAATGAATTATCTTTCTCATTTATCTCAGTACTGTACCATTAATGCAACTCAGGAAAGCTTATTAAAAACTAGCATGTACATTTCAAACAGGCTGCAATTAATTCTTCATATTTATTACTATAAAAATATATTCTTAATTATTCTCATTTGTAATTAAGTTCATATAATCAGTAGCTAACTGATCACACTTTATAACACAACTTGCTAATTATTCTTAATGTATATTGAACAGAAGATTGGATCAGGTCAGAACAAAGCATTCTGCCTAATTCAGGGGCATTATTACATTTAATCAACCCTGAGGTACTGTTACCCTCATTTTACAAGTAAAGCAGAAGCCTGGCTTGACCGTCCCACAAAAAGCAGCAGAGCAAGGATTCAACTCCATCCTCTCTGACTTCAGTGCCTGCACAGAACATACTATGAACAGAACTTTTCTTATAAAAACATAAATGCAATGTATTTTTTAAAGGATGCTTTTTTTTTAGTTCCAGAAAGAAAGGTAAATCTTTAATGCTCTAATAGTCAAGGCACTGGGGCAATGACACCATTAACCATTAAAAGGAGCTTTCATTACATAAAGCGACATGTTCCTCTAGATTTTGGACATTCTGGAAGAACGTTACCTGCAAATAACCCTCCCTTACCTTGTAGGGACGGGGACTTCGGTTAGCCCTGAGAGAAGAACAGCGGGAGCCAGTCTCACAAATGCAATTATAGGTCTTTCTAAAAAATCCACCTCTCCCACCAGAACATTGGATGCCTCAGCTCCTGAAGGAATTTTTCTCATGAAATTCATATCAACCTATTGACAAATAAATAATAATTAAAAATAAAGTGTGCATGGTACTAATCAGTCTAGAAGGAAACAGGAAAAAGATGCTTTAAGACTACTATTCGCTAATCAAAACTGGTGATCTAAAGGATGTTTAAGTGCCAAAATTCTCACAAGTACAAAGAATGAAGTTGACGAATACAAAGTGCAAGCAAAACACAGCTACCAAACAGTAGTCCCAACTAGTTTACTGTCATGATCTTCACTACTGCAGAGATCTAAATTACCAAACAAAACTAGAGAAAAGTTTCAATGAATATATAGCACTATTCATTAAAAAACTACTGAAGACAAAAATATAGTTCACAACTAACAATGGTCCATGAAATTATACACAGTTCTAAAAATATTCATTTAGTCATGATCTATTGTTTAATCTTAGACATGAATTCGTTCCTTTATATTTTTTGTATTTTATAAATCCTCTTTTACTTTAATGAACTATGGGCATTCCCCAGTATTTTCAGTAAGAGGGAAACATTGTCTTTATTTTCATTTACAACTAAAGTAGTCATAATTGGCATACATACATGGTAGTGCTGTATGATCGAATTAGGTTGTCTGTGTATAATTACAAAGAAAAGGCTATGGACATAATTCAAAGTACGGCAGCTTCTTCGTTGTATGCAGCTTCACACAGTCACTGAACAACCACTAGCAGGGCTTCTAGGAACATAAAACCAGCACTTACGGCGGGCCTCTTGAGTCCCACACCCAGCGTGCCACAACTACAGTGCCAGGAGGCAGACTCCTGCCCGACAGGGGACAAGCGGGTGTGCACAAGATAGACCAAGTGAAAGAAAGCACAGCTGTGTCAGGGGAACAAAGCAAATGGCACCTGCCCCGTCTAGAGGAGATCTGCGGCAGAAATCACAGCAATCTGTCCACAGACTCCGTCCTGGAAACCTGACACTCATCTGAAATAACTGCGGCACCAGTAAAAATATGATCAACTTACAACAGAACAACAGTACGATGCCCCAAATGCAAGGCTTTTAACTTTAGAGCATGAAGCTCAGCAAGGCTATAACGCAAATCATCATTTAAGTGCCTTCTCTACAAAACGTGATTCATAGACTTCGCATCATAAAGGCTTAAAAACTGAAATTTACTTGAAATAATGGCATTTAATTAGAAGTCTGACATTGTATCCTATAGTCAATACCATCAAACACCATCAAAAAAATTACAATGGATATCAAGAATCAATTATTCAGAGGTAGTACTCAAAGTATGCTTTAAATTCAACTGTAATTTGAACTTGCAGTTTTTTGCTTTGTTCTTTTGAAATAAGCTCTTTTTTACATTTCATTTAACACTCACCTATGAAAATTAAAAATCACAGTTGAGATAGGTGGATTATTTTTCAATTCCTGTCTTTACCTTTACCTATCCATGGGGAAGCACTGATGTTTCCCAGTTACATTCCAGAAAGCACTGACACCAAGACAGTAATTCTGGGGTCACATTACAGCCAAGAAGAGGCTGAATTGTTACTGCTGTGACATCACTCCCAGAATTAACCTTTCTAGTAGCGGCAGCTCCACAACAAATGCCTGCAGTTCATGATATCTATGCGTGGGTATAGATGAAAATACTGTATTATCCCCATATTCTTTTGTCAGGATTTCTAACACTAGTAAGATATAACATTATTCAAGTGCTATGAGACTGTTACCTTTTTCACAATTTCTGATCTTAAATTAACATCACAAGCATCACATCAGGTTTACAAGCACCGGTTATTAAAAATTACTATAATCACTGTTAATATAGTCACATTGCTAGCAATTGTCTCAGTAAGCATGATTATGAAAATGTATAGTTAATAACAGAAATTACCTTGCTGAAGTCAACAGTACTATTTTCTCTGCTTCCTCCACTTCCATTACCTTTAATTTCTCCACTTTTACTATTGTCCAAGTTTCCAGGTGCAGACTGTGGAGAGGCCAAAATACCTGTATTTAAGAACAAACAATTTCCAAAGTAGTAAGAAGAAAATTCACTTTGCAACCTGAATTTGCTCATATCCTGAAAGTGATGGGTTTACTGAAAGCAAATGTGCTAGGTAAAAAAAAAAAAAGTGCCAAGTGTTAGTACAATACCAGCAAGAGTGGGATAACATTTTAAGCAATAATGAAGCTATACATGTTAACATTTAAAATAATATAATTGGCATTTACAAAAATGGTGGCCTTTTGCAAAAAGAAAAAAAGTGAGTAGAAGGTGGAAGACCTGGGTCTGATCACCACTATAAATACTTAGCACATCCACTTTCACTGTATCCTTAGATATGTGAACTGCAGAGCTTAAAGATGCCTAACTACACTTAGCACACTTACATCAGTAACAATGTAAAATTTCTGATAAACCCTAAATGAAAATGCAAGAGCTACATCAATGAAATATACACTCGTTTTGCCATAATCCTTCATAATTAGTTTCCTCATGAATTTTCACCTCTCTTGGGTAAAATTCATGTGCTGTCTACTGTCATTATTCATAAGGACTATGCTAAAATTCAATAGCAATGTTTTTATGATATAAATACAAAGAATACAGAACTTATAAGGGAACAGATCTATGTTAAAATAAGTACTCTGCCACTTTGTAGCTATGTGTATGACCTTAAGTAATTCACTCAACTTCTAAGACACAGACAAACTTATAAAATTTGTTTGGATTAGAAATGATATACATTCTATTAAATTAACTTGTCTGGATTACAAGTGATAGTCACATGTTCATGCATGGTATACTCAGCTCAAGCAAAACTCAGCAGCAACAAGTCACACACAAAAATAACCTAAAATCACCCAATAGCATATTACTAGTCATTACTACTATGTATTCGCAAAAAGTTCAAATGCTACAAAAACTTTAGAGTATGTAACACAGATTTCTACCATTAAATGTACCTAATTTTTTCAAAACACCCAAGGCTTTCTAGTTCAAGAATATAGATTAATATTACCCAAAACACTGAATATCACAGGAGAAAATGCACCAGACAACTGCAACAGACTTCACTTCTAGTTTTAACTGTGCCACTCACAACAACCTAGTGACCCAGAGAAATTCACCACTACATTGTTTGTGGTTAGAACCTATAAACTTTAAACAGTGGCAATTAAATTTTAAAATTTTAAGCATATCAGATATAGTCTATGCATTTTTGTTTTTATAGAATACAACATATACTAACTAGTAGCCTGAAACTAAGTCATTTGAGTTTGCAGCTTAAATTCAGTGAATGAAGACCTTCATGACACCACTTCTCTGTTAAACACCTACACCAGGATGCCACTGTGACCCAAAATCTCAGTAAAGAAAGTATATGCAGTCCACTTAGCCATATACCCACTCCCGAGAAATTGTAAACAATTCTGAAATAAAAACTGTTCCCTAAACTGAACTCATTTTAGTCTCTTTGACCTTTGTCCCTAAACTTCCATAATAGAATCCATTCCTCTATTAAAATACATGCTCAAGTGTAAGAAGAAAAAGTTAAGCAGTATTTTTCAGTGGATTCCACCAACTCCCACACAAGAATATGAAGAGTATCATTTAAGGCCCTGGCAGCAACTACAAGTGATCATCAACACACACACGCTGCTAACTACAAACTGCATCCAACCTGCAGACATGTAACCAAAGAAAACAGACACAGTTTCTCAGAATAGTCCTAGCCACCACATCTGGGGGAGAAGAATGGGATGCAGAGAAGGCTCCACAGGAATGGGAAGAAGAAACGACCTGCAACTCAACACTGACAAAGTCAGAAGAGAGGGCGCGAGGGAGCCAGGGGCTCAGCTGCTCACCCTGAACGTGTTACGGCGGGCAGGCCAGGCACACTTAGTTTCCCACCACCGCCTTCTCCATCAGTCTTCCCTGATGCCAGCTAAGTTAAAGCTATATCCTGAAAAGGTAAAGGAAATGTCCTTGCTCCTGCAGTAAGTTCCTAGTGCTCAGAATTAAATGAGTAAATTCCCCCAAATTAAAACTATAATGAGCACAGATGACTTGGCAGGACTTTAGTTACTTGCTTTAAGCAAAAGAAAAAGCAAATACGAGTATGTATAAAATCCATCCTGGGATTTAAGTCATACTCTGGTAAGTCCATTATTTTGCCCTTTCATTTTTTTCCCTCAAAATAGCATATCTACCTAGAAAAATTAAGCAAAGACATCAAAGCTTCCTGTCATTACAGATCTGACAGCAGAAGTGTCCAGAGCAGTAGTTCCCATCCATGGAAGGCTGTGAATGTGCTGGCAGGCGGTGGCTGCGGGCCGAGGGTGCTGCCCAATAGCTGACAATGCACAAGACACCCGACCACACAGAACTGTCCCCCCAAAAGGCCAGTAGTGCCGACGGTAAGAAACGCCGAGTCAGAAGACAGTCACACACTCAACGTGAGTTATGTCCTTTACCTAAGTATTCTCTAAAAAATAACTGATGGCAAACACTGCTTTCCTTTCCTACAGGTGTTCACAAATCATGACCTCGTGACACAAAGAATCTCTGGCACTGGTCTCTCAGAAATGATGAGGCCACCTTCTTGACCAGACTTCAGGAAAAGACAGCAGGGTCTCCAGGTGCTCTGGGCAGCCGGGACTAATGAAGAGCTGTCCCTGTCACTGTGGCTACATTCCTTCTACAATGTTACCTTAGACAGCAATTATGAGCTCTCCCTTGTCCTCAGAAATCCTCTTCCCTACACTCTAGTTTCTTCTCTTCCAAAAGGCAAGTAAATCCCATGGCACCCTTAACAGCAGAGGGAGGAAAAACTTAATTGTGCTCCTCAATTTTCAGTTAATTGCTCTTTTTATCCTCTTAACATGACCTAATAAGTCACTGGGAACCTGTATGCCCCTTTCTTCCCATACAAAGCTTATAGTCTCTTATCATTAATTAGACTGAAGCTGGTAAAACAAGGAACAGTCAGTATTACTGACAGATATAGGTAAAAACAAATGCAAGGGGAAGTAACTTCAAAGTTAATTTTGTTCAAGAAAAATAGTCAATTTTGTTAGTCTTTTTTGATGAAGTAAAAGTGTTCATTATTTCTGAGCAATTATTTCTAGATATCTTTTCCCCATTTTTGTTTAGTTACCTCATTATAATACATCTTTTCCACAAAGTATTAAAATTTACAATGAAATTCTATACTATAGATTTTTTTGTAGGTAGTTCTGGGTTCAATTCCTTTGTCTGAAAAAAAAAAATCCCTTTGTCTGGTCATTTATGGTCTAAGCTTAACATCTCTAAGTCTTAATTTTTTTCATTGTACAAACAGTGATAAGATAAACTCATCAAATAGAAATATAATAACACTTAAGTGAGTTACAAACCTTTTATCCACTAAGACATAATTTTTCTAATTCATGTAGAAATAAATCCTATCTGCAACTATAGGAACTCTACTCCTAAAACTTTCAAGGTGAATTTGGATGAAAGATAGATACAGCATTAAATAAAAGACAACTGAAGTCTACTCCAAATTATAAAACTAGTCGGAATAATGATGACTCCAGGCAGTCAACAGTGAACCTCAATCCTCTCAGAGACAAGATGAGAAAAAGAACATCATTCTACCTTTGGCAGGAAGGTGAAAACACACTGCATCCCTTACACAAAAGCACCAAACAGTAGATAAAAGGCTTCTCATTATACTTTATGTAAAGCATGTGTTCATTCACTTGATGGAATGAAATGCACAAGAAGAGCCACCATTTTTTTTTAATCATGGCAAATTAAAAGATGACCTGTAAAAATGTCTACATTTGTCTGAGCCATTCAAATGCATTGACCTGTAAAACCTCAGTAAAAAATTTTGCAAGGGCTTAAATTATGTGTAGGCTCCTTTGAAATCTTTGTAAAACTTAAAATTTTAAAATAATTCTATCCTTCTCTATAACACACTATAAAGAAAAAAAAACATGCAGAAGTCAAAATAAATGGTAAGCGTCATCTACATAATGCTGATTAAGCCATGTGCTGAGAGGCATTCCAAGTGCAAGGTCCAGAGGCAGAAAGCGCCACACATGGGGACTTTGGATAGTTGCCTGCAGTCACGTCAACATTCTCCTCACTCTTCTGCTCCTGGCCTCGCAGCGCTTCTACGTCTTCCTCGGGCGGATGGATTACTACTGTGGGAATATCGGCACTGGCAGCGGACACCAGGAGCTCTGGGGCCTGAGGCTGCCTCGGCCGGGAAGGTCTGGCGTGGAGGCGGCTGAGGCTAGGGCTGGAAGGAGGGCTGCTCTGAGGGGTGGGCGCGGGGCTTGCGCACCTCGAGCCCGCAGGGGTCCCGGCTCTCGAAGAAGGAAGAAGATGACTGACAAGAAGAGACAAAGGTGATTCTCCTCTCAAGGAAAGGTTTGAGGCAGACAGACCTGTTCGCAAAGAGTGGCGGGAGGCTGAGAGGCCTTCCCCTGAGGTAAAACAAATAAATGAAAAGTGATGAAGTTTTATTGCAGAAGGCAAAAGAGACACACAAAAATCAATCTACACTGTAAACCGCAAGTTTTAAAAAAGGTCCAAAATTTCAAATTCATGCTGTCAGGGTTAGTATGACAATCTGAATTTTAAATATTAGAAAATCACTGAAAAATGGCTTAAACTATAATTAGTTCTCTGAAGGTGCATCCGAAACTCAAAACAAAAAATGAAAAACAATGATAGATGGAGAGGGACAATATTCTGTTAGGAATGAGAATGTCCAACAGTGTGGCTTTAAAAACAAAAAATAATAACAATGAAAAGCTGTTGCTTTAAAAATGATAAACTGCAAATGAAAATATAACACAAAAACAATCTAAGAAACAGAAGCCAAAACAAAACTTACCAGCACTGAGAGCTTGCTTATATTTAGTGTATTTTATCTACATTGGACCAAACTGCTACATATTCTCTCACAAGAAGAGCCCACATTAATGGTATCTAGTGACTCCTAACTTAAAGTAAGTATCAAATCGTTATAACATTAAGCCAAGAGGGCATCATCCACTGACAGAACTCTCAAAGTAAAATTTAAAAACATAAGGCAAGTCATGTGAATTTTTTTCAAAACAGAAACATGTCAATTTTAAAAGATACATATTCTTGAGCTCACTATCTAACTGATATTAATAAATGTCCTAAGATATGTTTCCATATCTAATACAGCAGATAAATTAAAACAAATATATACAATGTTTAATTTAACTAGCAAAGAATAAAGTATTTTTTTACCAACAGCAATGATAAGGAAGTCTAGAGTATTTCAAAAGGTCATGTATACTTATAGTTCAAACACCAGGTTATTCTAATGAAGAGTAGCTTAGTGGAACAATATTTTTTTTTAGGAAAAGCATGAGAAATGTAACAATCCCAACTGATCTGGGTCAGGGGTCCTGAACCTCTGGAATCTAATGCCTGATGATCTGAGGTGGAGCTGATATAGTAATAATAGAAATAAGATACACAATAAATGTAACATGCCTGAATCATCTCAGAAGCATCCTCAACCACCTCCCCAACCCTGGTCCATGGAAAAATTGTCTTCCATGAAACCAGTTAGCTAGGGCCAAAAAGGTGGGGGACTACTGATATAAGTAATAAAAACTACATGCTCAAGAGATCCCCAAAATATTACACATATTAACTATTATTTCATAAACCACCACTATTTAGGTAAAAAATAAGCTAGATGCAGAAAAACTGTTAAAATTACAACTATAGTAATACACCAAAATAAAAGAATGCCCATGCTAAAATGGCATCTACAAGAAAATAGCCAACGTCTTATGATTAAAAGGAACCAACTGACAACTGGAGGATAATCAGGAACCACTATGTATGGAGGAGAAAGATTTAATGTGGTCTCTCTAGGCAAATGAGTTCACTTTACTCAACTAGAAAATATGCAATACATGGAAAGATGAAAAAAGCGGTGACACGGATGGCTTGCTTCCAAACTCAACTTAGGCCCGTGAGAGATTTCTTTTATTCTTAAGGTCCCTTGAATATAGAAAGGCAGTTTTAAATATATTAAAAAGAGTTTCAATGATCAAATATTCAGAAGAAAAAGGACTTAACTATCTTAGACTGAGCCACAGAAGGAGACTGAGTACTGTTACCTTTACATGTGCTAAGTCCTCCACCTGTGAGTGTGCTTGCAGCACGTAACAGCCACACTCTTACCGCAGAGATAGAAAGATGAGCGGGAAGGTCTGCGGCCCACCCCGACTCCTCACTGTAACCCTCACTGCCTTGGGTAACAGCAGCAGCTCGACACAGCAGTGACCCTCAGATCAACCCCAGTTCTCTGCAGCTGGGTTTTCCAGAGTCACTGTCATCAGAGACATCTTTGAGACCCAAACAGAGCCGCAGTGACCGCAGGCCGGCTGTAAGACAGGGGCAGAGGGGAGCAGCTACCCAAACAGTCTCCCCAGCTCCCCGCGACCCACTACTGAACCGTGAGTGAGTGGACGGGGGTCTGTGCCACGCTCCGTGACTCGAAGACATCATAAAACAGGAACAAGTACAAAAACCTTTTACAGAGTATGTCAATAAAAAGCTGGGAAAATTAAAAGCAAACCAGCTCCAAAATATGCCCAGCAAGTTAGTCTACTCAGGAGAAGAAAAAAAAATCTTAGGAAAAATCTAATATTAAAGGTCCAAACACAAGACTGAATTTTCAAAAGATTAAACTAAATTTATAGATAGCAATTTATAGCTCTTATATCAACCATACAAGAATTCTTGAACAGAAACAAAAAAGCAAGGAGGAGAGTAATCAGGGTTACATACAGTGTAGTGTCTGAAAGAAGTGAAAGCGAAAGTCGCTCAGTCATGTCTGACTCTTTGTGACCCCATGGACTATACAGTCCATGGAATTCTCTAGGCTAGAATACTGGAGTGGGTAGCCTTTCCCTTCTCCAGGGGATCTTCCCAACCCAGGGATTGAACCCAGGTCTCCCACATTGCAGGCAGATTCTTTACCAGCTGAGCCACCAGGGAAGCCCAAGAATACTGGAGTGGGTAGCCTGTCCCTTCTCCAGGGGATCTTCCTGACCCAGGAATCAAGCCGGGGTATCCTGCACTGCGGGCAGATTCTTTACCAACTGAGCTATGAGGGAAGCCTCCAGTAGTGTTTAAATATTACCAACACTTCAGTGTCCCATTTTAACAGAGTAAATGACTAATTTTCTCATCTAAGTAATTTCTACAGATAATTCTGCCACATTATAAAGACATTTCAGAAATGAAATATTTAAATGCACAAATACTACTATTATTTTTTGAAAAAAGAATCAAAAAGATAAAAGACCTATGTAATTATCTAGAAAAAATGAGTTTCTTTTCCCAAATGCTAACTGTAACAAGCTGGAATGCTGTTAGTAAAGTGTTAGAAAAATTGGACACCACAACTTATCTCACCGTTCCTTTCAAGCAAGTGAGGGTCAGAATGTTTCTTGCCTATGTCTGCAAAAGATCGAACTAGGGGGATCCGGCTGGTGAACCTCTTCTCATTCTGATGGTGGTGCCTCTTCAGAAGGGCTTCTCTGACATTCTCTCTGATGGACTCGTCCAGCTGGCCAGAGGCAATCATGTTGTCCAGTACCATATCTAGGCAAAGAAAAATACACAGATAACCATCATTGTTACTAAATAAAGTCAACACCTGGATAACTGTAACACATAATAAATGGTAAATGAAATCTTACCAGGAAAATAAAGACTCTTACATAGCTCTATGAAGCATTATTCTCATCTAACATTTAATAATGGATGCATAATGATAACTATGAACACAATCCAACAAAGCTGAACATACTAATAGAGACTCTGATTTTAATAAATACTATTATTTATTAAAAAGCTATTGTTACACACCAAGAGCCTTCCTATATAGCTGAAGGTGCTTTACTGATACGTATACAATAAATTCCGTTAAACTGGATATTTAAATAATACTGGTTTCCTAAGAAATGAAGATATTTTATGGCTTCACCTCATATTTTTCTCCAAAACTGTAGCTGAATATCTGTATTCATTCATTCAATAATTAACTATTTACTGAGCATCTACTATGTGTTAGGAATACAGCAATTAACCAAGCAGACTGAGTTTCTGCTCTCACTCATCCAGAGGTAGAAAACCAATGAGTAACTGAACAGATAAAATATGAAGTAGTAACTTTGTAGATGTATGTACCAGGCTGTGAGGTGGGTGTGGGAAATTGAGGGGGGGGGGGTTGACGACAATGATAATTTATATATTACTGTGTTATCTGGATTTTTTTTTCCATTTATTTTTATTAGTTGGAGGCTAATTACTTTATGGACTATTATTAATTTACAAAGTACACACTGATATAAATATTTTTTAAAAGCGCCACTAACTTGAAATAAGAGTCAAGCTTTCAAAACTGTTTAAGATTCCTCAGAGAAAAACTGTAAGGGATCAAACTAGCAGGTAAACTCTAACTGTAAAACCACAACTACAGGCTACCATATATGTGAAAACTGGACTATACATTTACTACGATATACTGTATTATGTGATCACTGGAAAGCCAAAGTAAGACATACTACATTTATCTAAATTTAATATTTCTAATTCCCAAATCACTTTTTTAGTCATTTATAGAAGACAAGAAAATTAAGGACTTTGATAACTTAAAGATTTGCAGCACAAGGTCAAATTAACAATCTGGTAACATCAAAGTATTTCCAGCCTGAGAAACTCTAATAAATTTATGGTTCTCTTGAAGATCAAATACGACAGCTTTTTCTTTTTATATCGAGGTGACTATAATGGTAGTCACACTATAAAATTTATTACTACTGAACTTGATTTTGGTTTTGAGCAACTTCAGCTAATGACCAAGTAGCTTCATCACAGCATCTTTTTGTTCTTTCTCTCTCCATTTCCACTGGTACCACCTGCCACACTTCAGGTCGCTGGCATTTCTTGCTGAGACATTCCAAGAGAATAAACAACCTCCTGGCTTCTAACCTCTTCTAGTCCAAAGCCACCCTACCTCCTCCTCCCAGAATAATCCTGCTGACACACATCAAGATCACTGTTGTTGTTCAGTTGCTCAGTTGTGTCCGACTTTTTGTGACCTCACTGACTGTAGCCCACCACGCTCCCCTGTCCCTCACTATCTCCCAGACTTTGCTCAAATTCATGCCCATTGAGTTGGTGATGCTATTCAACCACCTCATCCTCTGTCGCCCCTTTCTCACTTTACCTTTAATCTTTCTCAGCATCAGGATCTTTTCTAGTGAGTCGGCTTTTTGCTTCAAGTGGCCAAAGTATCGGAGCTTCTACATCAGTCCTTCCAGTGAATATTCAGGATTGATTTTCTTTAGGATTGACTAGTTTGATCTCCATGCAGTCCAAGGGACTCTCAAGAGTCTGCTCCAGCACCACAATTCAAAATTATCAATTTTTTGGTGCTCAGCTTTCTTTATGGTCCAACTCTCACAGCCATACATGACTACTGGGAAAACCACAGCTTTGACTAGACAGACCTTCGTTAGCAAAGCTTTCCTTCCAAGTAAACACCTTTTAGTGTCATGGCTGCAGTCACTGTTTGCAGTGATTTTGGAGCCTAAGAAAATCAAATCTGTCACTGTTGCCACTTTTTCCCCTTCTACTTGCCATGAAGCGGTAGGATCAGATGCCATGATCTTAGTTTTCTGAATGGTGAGCTTTAAGCCAGCTTTTTTCATTCTCCTCTTTCACCCTCATCAAGAAGCTCTTTAGTTCCTCTTCACTTTCTGCCATTAGAATGGTATCATCTGCATCTGCTGCTGCTGCTGCTAAGTCACTTCAGTCATGTCCGACTCTGTGCAACCCCATAGACAGCAGCCCACCAGGCTCTGCGTCCCTGAGATTCTCCAGGCAAGAACACTGGAGTGGGTTGCCATTTCCTTCTCCAATGCATGAAAGTGAAAAGTGAAAGTGAAGTCGCTCAGTCATGTCCGACCGTTAGCGACCCCATGGACTGCAGCCTACCAGGCTCCTCCGTCCATGGGATTCTCCAGGCAAGAGTACTGGAGTGGGGTGCCATTGCCTTCTCCATCTGCATATCTGAGGTCACTGATATTTCTCTTGACAATTTTAATTTCAACTTGTGATTCATCCAGACCAGCATTTCACATGTGGTACTCTGTACATAAGCTAAATAAACAAGGCGACAATATACAGCCTTGTTGTATCCTATTCCCAATACTGAACCAGTCAGTTGTTCCACATCTGGTTAATATTCTTGTACTTAAAAATCACTAAGAACCAAAATGCCTATCAAATCAAACCCAATTTCTTAGCCCAGTAATTCAAGGGTAGTTGTAACTCACCTCTAAATTATTTTCCTGCAAATCTCAAGAAATCTGTGTACTCAGAGAACTGACCTTCCTGAGATCAGACCTGCTGGTACTTTCTAGCCTTCTCTCCCTTCTCTTCCTCCTTAGAACACTTTCTATCCTCTCACACCACCTCCCCTTGCTGCCATGTGTTCACATTCGATGGATAAGTTGTGCAGTTTATGTACCTTCTAGGTCTCCCCAGATACCACGGTCCAGAAACAAGCAAACGGAAAGCTCCTTCCTCTGCACCTCCAAAGAACAGACTCTGGATCTTGCTTATGGCACTAGTCACAGTCTTCTTGACACTGTAGCTACATCTGTCTCAGTTCATCTTTCAGACTCCAAACTTACCAAGGATAAAAAGGGTTATTTACGTCTAACTCTTCATACTGCCCTGCACAGAATGGAAGCTCAACATGTAACCATCAAATCAACGGTCCAGAATTCCACTTTATTTTCCTTATTTATCTCAACTTCACTGCAACTTAAACATAAAGAAGTCACTTTGCTGTCACCTGCTATTTCATCGAGAGTGCTTGCTCTCATATCCAGCATGACTGTTCCATTTAAGATGCAACTTCTCAGCTCAAAAAGACTATGTAAAGAAAGAGTTGCCACATAAGGTTTACTCCACCGGTCACCACCATCTTCAACATCCTCTTCAAATTTCAGCCATCTGAAATGTATAATGTATACAAATATGTTACAAATAGTGATGATTCTGTTTAATATGACAAATGCAAGCATATTCTTATAAAGAGAAAAAAAGATCACCATCACCAAAATAAAATTTTTCTACACACTTTTACAAATTAGGTTAATGGTCTGTAATGTTGAGAGTCACTAGATCGTGGCAGTTCCTCTTTCTGTTCCAGCTGTCACAACAGTAACTCTACAGAAACAAACTCTGGAATTCCATCGTGTCAACTTCCAATCTTATTTTAAACTGTGAATATGCAAAATGTCTTCTCAGATTTTTTTCTCTAATTAAAGACACGAAAATCTACAGTTAACATAATTCCTTTTGTGTTCTATTACGGCATTAAGAATTATTTAATGAAACAAATTATGAGAATAAAGAGAAAAATTAAATACTGAATTTCTAGACCCAAGGAAATTCTCTACTCGCTGTTTTAAAGCATCGTGTGTCTCATAGTTTCAATCTTTCATTTTCATTACTGAAAGGAACCAAGCAGCAGTGGCTGGAAGCTTCGAGCAAGAGCGTCAGCACCTGGCCGTCTCCTTCCACTCATACTCCTCCCCGTCCCTGTAGCAGAGCTCGTCCATCTCTGTGAAGAGGTCGTGGGGGATGTGCTCCTCATCGTCGTCCTCAGTGCCGAGGATGAACTGCACTCTCTGGGACGGCGTGTCTTGACAAAAGTCAGAATTTAAAAACACACACTCAAAAATCTTCCCCAATTAACACAAAGGTAAATTAAATACAGAATTTCCCAAAGTGAGGAAATTCTCTACTCACTGTTTTGTTACAAATATATTCCATTAGAACAAATTTCTTCTGATTATTATTAAAATAATACAATTCTGAAAGGAAATAAGGGCCAACAATCTAGAACAAAAGAATTTCACAGAAAGATCACCTCTATAGATGAAAAAGAAAAAGAGTATGTTAAAGATAACTCACACTAATCTTCAACAAACTTCTGTAAAAACAAAGCAAGCAACAACCAAGAAAACACTGTGCATAAAACAGGACTTTGCCCTCACCAAAAATAGATGGAAATGTTAGACAACATACAACATTTAAAATAGTTAATTAAATAAATAAATAAAATAGTTAATAAGTAGTTAAGTTCAAAAATTAAAAAAAAAAATCCCTGAGTTTCAAAAAAAAAAGACGAGAAAACGCAAAACTAACTTCTTACGATCATGGAAAAGCAAGTCTGTCTCTGAGGTCAGAGACGCAGGACAGGTCACTGCCACTCATGATCTCCGAGTTTATCTGTGTGGTACAGGATTCCCAACCGAGAAATTAACATACATTCTAGCCCAGAACAACTTAAACCCACAGGGGCCCCAGAATAAACACATAAGCATACAACAACAAGCATCAATTAAAAACAAAATCAAATTCTTCCAAATATGAGAGGGGATATCAAATTCAAAATTTACATCTAAGTAAACAAACCTCCAGGAAATTAAAACCCCAACAGGGAAATTAAAACAGGTTACAAAGCAGACTAGAAGTAGAACTGTTCAAGGAAAAGACAGATGTAAGGAGGAGGTTATACAGAATGCATTAAGGACAAGACAGAAACACACACGGTTAAGAGATACAGAAAACAGAATAAGCTAGCCAAAGAGGAAAAACACCAGATAGAGGAAAATATAAAGAACAGGAGAAGAGGAGGAGCATGAAATGCAAAACTGTGCAGTATGCACATGACCTGGGTCTTCACAATGAAGGAATATTCTGGGACCAACACATGACAAAACCATGGTGTGACTGGACTTCTAACACCTGAATCTTTCAACAGTTAGGTCTTATATATCTTTTGTGAAATTTATCCCCAAATAATTTTTCTGGTGCTACTGTGTCAGTATTTACTTCATTTTCTGATGGTTCATTGCTTTTATATAGAAATACAGTTGATTCCGTACCCTGATTTTGTATCCTGCAACCTTGCTAAACTCACGTATTTCTGTAGCTTTGTAGATTGCTTAGGATTTGCTACATATGTTATTCTGTAATTGTGAATAAAGACAATTTTACATCTTCGTTTATCTTCTGGATGTATTTCATTTCTTTCTTGCCTTATTCCGCTGGAGAGGTGTGCCAGTGCCATGCTGAACAGAAGTGGTGAGAAAGGACAGCCTCCCTTTTCCCAGTTCACGGGGAGAAAACTTTCAGTCTCCCACCAGCATTTCTAGATGCTCTCTATCACACTGAGGAAGTTTCTTAATATTCCTAGTATGTTAGGGGAATTTTATCATGAATGGGGGTGGAATTTTTCTGTCTTATTGATATGGTTACATGGGGTTTTTCTGGTTTATACTGTTAATAAGTTTACATTGATAGATGTTTAAATTTTAAAACGACCCTGAATTTCCACTTGTTTATCAATTTCCTATTGCTGCTATAGTCAACTGCCACAAATTTGGTGGCTTAAATAACACAAGTTTATTCTCTTGTAGTTGTGGAGACCGTAAGTCCAAAATGGGCTTTATGCACGGCTAAAACCATGGGGATGGTTCTCCCTGGAGGTTCCAGCTTCTGGAGGTTGCCCACATTCCCGGGGTCTGGACCCCTCCCCACTGTATCAATACCACCACTGTCTCCTTTGATCTTGTGACTCCTTGTGATTAAATCTGGCCCATCTCCATTAATCCAGCATGATCTCCACTACTCAAAATCCTCTACTTTAGTCACATCTATAAATTCACCTTTGCTAAATAAGGTTAACACTCAGATTCCAGACATTAGGGACGCAGACAAGGTGGGGGCCACCACTCAGCAAAGTGCTGTCATGATGGATTAGCTCTCTTAAATACTGGTGGAAAAAAGATGTGTTTATTTTCTTAAGGACTTCTGAATCTACATTTCTGAGAAGTAATTAGTGTGCAGTTTTATCCTCTCGTAACATCTTCATCAAGTTTTGGTAATGCTGGCTTCACAAGATGACTGGGAAGTGAGGAAGTTTTCTAATATTCTTAGTTTGCTATTCCTAGTTTTGTCATCTTCAATAATCTGACAGAGTGTGTGTTATTTCTTACTTTTATATAAAAGTTGCTATGTATGGGAAAGTAAATTTTCATCATAGAATGTCTGAGACTACAAATTCAATTTCTTTTTCTACATGCAGGGTAATTCAGGTTACCCATTTCTGCTTAAGAGCATGTAATCCTAAGAAACTGCCTCAGTTAATCTGAAGTATCAATTTTGTTGGCACAGAATCATTCATAATACTCCCTCTAGAGTCTTTAATATCTGTAGAATCTGTACTGAAAATTTCTGGTGCTGGTCATTTGTATCTTTTTTTCCCCCTCACATGATCAGTCTGGCTATTTAGATTTATCAATTTTATTGATCTTTTCAAAGAACCAGATTTTAGTCGAATTGATTTTTGCTAATATTGGTCTAATTTTTATTTAATTCATTTTTGCTTTAATTTCAATTATTTCTTTTCCATATTTTGGTTTAATTTGCTCTATTTGTGCCTTCAATTTCTTAAGTTACAAGCTTAAATCACTGATTAGGTCTTTCCTTTTTTCTAATATTAAGATAACATGCTATACATTTTTCTCTAAGCACTGCTTCAGCCACACCTGACAAATTTCAAAATATAGACATCCTCACTTTGCAGAAAGCCATGCTAAATGAAACCTATGCATGTCAGAACTATGTCCTCACTTTGAAGAATGTCCTCTCAGATACTGCCTATACTGGGTTTTCATTTTCATGAATTCAAGATACTTTCTAACTTCTATTGTGATTGAATCATTAACCCATGAGTTACTGAGAAGCTCTGCATTTAATTTCCAAATATCTGGGTATTTACCTCTGTATATTCCTAGTTTAATTCTATTGTGGTCAGAGAATATACTTTCAGTCCTTTCAAATGTACTGACTTGTTTTATGGCCTAGAATATGATCTTGGTAAATCTTTGATATGCACCTGTAAAGACTGTATATTTTGCTGTGGTTGAGTTCTATGCATGTGACCATCAACCTGAAAGTGTTACTTAGGTTTTCCATATCCTTACTGATTTTTTGTTCACTTGTTCTATCCATTACTGAGGAAGGAGAGCTGTTATTTCCAACTACACTTGTCGATTTCTCTCTTTCCAGTTTTATCAGTTTTTGCTTCACGGATTTTGAAGCTATTTAGGACTGTTACCTCTTGGTTTCAGCAGTTTGATATTTGTGATTTTGGGTGGTTTTCTTCATGTTTCTTCTCCTTGGGCTTTGCTGAATTCCTTGGACCTGTTTCAGAGTTTTAATTACTTTTGGAAATTTTTCTGGCACTCCAATTATATACGTGTTAGACTACCTGAACTGATATTGTCTGACAAATTACTGATGCTATTTATTGGTTTTTCAGCTTTTTTGTATGTTTCATTTTGATTAGTTTCTATCACAATCTCTTAAAAAAATCACTAATCTTTCTTGTTCTGTAATGTCAAATCATCTGTTAATCTTATCTGGCATACTATTCATTTCAGATACTATATTTTTCACATGTAGAAGTTCCATTTGGGACTTTCATATATTTTCAGCCTCCCTCCTCATCAGTCTATTTTTCTTTCTTCCTTTGATCATATAAAGAGTATTTATTATGCTGCTTTAACATGCTTGCTTTAGAATTCTATTAAGTCTGTGATTTCTGGATCTGTTCCTACTGATTTATTTTTCTCTTAGTTATGCCTACTTTCCTACTTCACTATATTTCAAGTAAGTTGTGAATGTCAGATATTGTGCACTTCACATGGTTAAATGCTAGGTTTTACTGCATTTCTCAGTAGTACTAGACTTTGTTCTGACATGCAGAAACTCGAGGTCAATTTAATTCTTTCAAGACCTGCTTTAAAAATTTTTTTTTAGTAGATTCACTGCAGTCTTGAGTGTAAAACTGATTTAGACCTACTACTGAGTCAATACCCTTCTGAGACCGCTACCGTCAGAATGGTGGGAACACATCCTATACCTAGCTTTTGTGTGAAATCCAGGAACTACTTACTGTAACTGCTTTCTGGAGGTGATCTGCAAGCCTCAGACAGTTTTCTGTCACACACACCCACATGAGCATTCAGCCGAAGACTGAACAGTGCCCTTCTTCAGACCTTTGGAACCCTCTCCGTGTGCAGCTCTCTACTCTCTGGCACGCTACATCTTAAATGCTAACACCTTCAGTTCAGTTCAGTTCTGTCGCTCAGTCGGGTCCGACTCTTTGCGACCCCATGAATCGCAGCACGCCAGGCCTCCCTGTCCATCACCAACTCCCGGAGTTTACTCAAACTCATGTCCATCGAGTCGGTGATGCCATTCAGCCATCACATCCTCTGTCATCCCCTTCTCCTCCTGCCCCCAATCCCTCCCAGCATCAGGGTCTTTTCCAATGAGTCAACTCTTCGCATGAGGTGGCCAAAGTATTGGAGTTTCAGCCTCAGCATCAGTCCTTCCAATGAACACCCAGGACGGATCTCCTTTAGGATGGACTGGTTGGATCTCCTTGCAGTCCAAGGGACTCTCAAGAGTCTTCTCCAACACCACAGTTCAAAAGCATCAATTCTTTAGTACTCAGCTAACACCTTAGGCCTCCCCAACCCCAGCCTATCTCCTCAGCCCTGAGAGCTGCGAGGCTCTGTCCCGGCTCCTCAGGTTGTAGCCTGGAAACCACCTTGCTTGACAAGCTCAGGAACCACAGGGCCCAGCTCGCCACTTCCCCTCTCAGAGCTCAACGTCCTATGCTGCCTGTCGTCCCATGTCTGAAAACTACTGCTTCAAACACTTTGTGCAGTTCTCTAGCTATTTATAGTTGGAAGGCAAATTCAATTCCTATTACTCCTTCATGTCCAGAAGTAGCAGACCAGCATAATCTCTTTTTAGAGAGTCAGGGGAGGAAAGAAGCCACCTCATTCATAGCAATTTCTAGGATATAGATGGGCAGTTGAAACCAAAATAAACCCACCTCTGTAACAAAACTTTTCTAGGCATAATAACTCCATGAAAAAGTCACAAATGTTTTCTCTACCAAATATATTTTTCAAACCACTATATTTAGACTTCAAATGTCAGACCTCAGCATAAACATTAAATCACCTAGCCAGGTGAATATATAAACATAATTTAGTAAAAAAATTTTCTATTAAAAAATATTGTGTACCTTTTTACTCAGAATGAAATAAAGAAGCATATCCATCTACTCACAAAGTAAGATATTCTAAACTGGATGGATCGTCACATGGAACAGCAGAATACTTGTTGCTCAGTCACATCTGACTCTTTGCCACCCCAAGGAGCCTGCCACACTCCTCTGCCCACCAGATTCTCCAGATGAGAATACTGGAGTGGGTTGCCATTTCCTTCTCCCGGGGGGTGCTCCGACCCAGGGACTGAACCCAGATCTCCTGCTTGGCAGGCAGATTCCCTACCACTGAGCCACCTGGGAAGCCCAGCAAGATACTTCTCAACTACCAACAGCATCAGAGTCCACCAGTGATCCTTTCTAAAATGAGCATCGACTTTCCCTTTGGTAGTGACATTATCTTTCTTGGCTATTCGACCACTTAATATTGAGTTTATCAGGCTGTCAGTATCTCTTAGGACTGGAGAAGAGATTCCCGTCATGTAGCCTCTCTAAGTTGAGGCTTCTCCGTCTATACAATGAAAACAATAATACCAATCTTTACTTTTTTTAAATGCTGAGAAGATTAAATCAAAGGGCATATGTTAAGGGCTTCATGGAATACTTCACAGAAATGGCAGTTAGTATTTTATTAGCCCATCAGTATTTCCCTTCCTTCAATTGTGACATAAGTTGTATAATATACAGTAATTCTTTCACTCTTCAACAAAACTTTTTTTTAGCAGAGCACACAAGTGCCCATGGGGTGCAGCTCACTTAGCTCCTGAGAGCACACACACAGGATCTATGGTGTAGACAGCCACAAGGGCCATGATGTCCTCAAAAACCAATGATGCCCTGGATGTCAACTGAGTGCATGTCTAAGGTCCCGCTCAAGCTGCACAGCTATTCTTTCTGGTTCTCCCCTTTCCAGCTCTCAGGGCCGCTTAAATAACTGGCAATTGTCATTATCAGATATTACTAATTTTCTTTCCTCTACTATATGCTTTTTTCCCTAAGATTCCCAACATTTACTGTGTCTGCTGGCACTTCTTTATTGATCTGCTCTCAAACAAAAAGTCTGTCAAGGCTGTCTTTCTAAAGACAAAACTATCTAATCAAAGCACTCTTTCCACCCCCACGCCCCGCCCCCCCGAAAACCAAGTAATCCAGCCTAAGGGATAAAATCTTCTGGTCAAAACATGTACTTAAAAATGAAAACAAAATTGCTTTAGCTTTTTGAGGTTTTTTGTATTTCCATACAAATTGTGAAATTATTTGTTCTAGTTCTGTGAAGAATACCATTGGTAGCTTGATAGGGACTGCATTGAATCTATAGATTGTTTTGGGTAGTATACTCATTTTCACAATATTGATTCTTCCAATCCATGAACACGGTATATTTCTCCATCTATTTGTGTACTTTTTTGGACTCTATGGGAGAAGGCGAGGGTGGGATGATCTGAGAGAATAGCACTGAAACATGTATATTATCAAGTGTGAAACAGATCACCAGTCCAGGTTAGATGCATGAGACAAGTGCTCAGGGCTGGTGCACTGGGATGACCCAGAAGGATGGGATGGGGACGGAGGTGGGAAGGGGGGTTCAGGATGGGGAACACATGTAAATCCATGACTGATTCATGTCAATGTATGGCAAAAACCACTACAATATTGTAAAGTAATTAGCCTCCAACTAATAAAAATAAATGAAAATAAATAAATAAAAGACTGCTACAGAAGCACACCAAAAAAAAAAAGAAAGAAACAATTTCAATCTCTTCCAGGAGCCTAAGGATTCTAGATATTTGTTTACTGCATATGTAAACAATGAAACATATAATAGAGAAAAGGAAATAGAAATCCTCCTAAATTGAATTTGAAGAGCCAAGCCTCAACATTTACAGTTCCAAGGCTAGAATACAATAAAGAAACCAAAATCCCTTACTTTTTTCACCCACCTCAAGTAGATCTTAAGCTATAAACTAAGCATTTTTCTTAAAGAAAAAAATATTCTTACTTCAATTACTATTCCTTAATGCATATACTGTCTAAATTACAGAAATATGATTTTTAGGAGGACATGTTTAGTTACAATTCCCAGGAGAGAGACTTAAGCGTGAGTGGAGAACCTCCCACCTCTCTCACCATAAGAAGGAGACTCCCGTCCATCCTCTCTGTCCGAGTCCTTGTCTTTTCTCCTCCGATGGTGATGCTTGTGTCCACGATGCCTGTGACGCCGGCGACTCTCTTTACCAAACGGAACGTGAACACCGATGTACACAGCTCGGTGGCCTGGTGAGATGTTCAGAAATGTTACTAGCAGTCCCCATTTTACAGTTACCGTGCTTTTTACAAATTGAGGGTTTGTGGCAACCTTGCATTGAGCCAACCTATTGGCACCATCTTCCCAACAGCATTTGCTCACTTCCTCTCTGTATCATGGTTTGGTAGTAACTCTGGCAACGGTTCAAACTTCTCCATTAGTATTATATTTATTATGGTGATCTACGTTCGGTGATCTTTGATGTGGTACTCGTGATTGTTTGAGGGCACCACACACCATGCCCATATAAGATGGCAACCTTATTTAATAAATGTGTGTGTTCTGACGGCTCCATGGGCTGGCCATTCCCCCACCTCTCCCCTTCTCCTCGGGCCTCCCTGTTCCCTGAGACACAGCAATGCCGAAAACAGGCCAATTAACAGCCTTACAACAGCCTCTAAGTAGTCAAGTCAAAGGGAGAGTCACATGTCTCTTACTTTAAATCAGAAGTTAGAGATAATTAAGCTTAGTAAGGAAGGCATGTCGAAAACCAAGAGAGGCCTAAAGCCAGGCCTCTTGTGCCATACAGCCAAGAAGCAGGTACAAAAGAAGGTTCTTGAAGGAAATTAACAGTGCTGCTCTAGTGAGCACACAAATGATAAGAAACTGAAATGACCTTACTGCTGCTATGGAGAAAGTTCTAGTGGTCTGAATAGAATGTAGATGAAACAGACTTCTATTGGAAGAAGATGCCGTCTGGGACTTTCACAGCTAGAGAGGAGTCAGTACTTGGTTTCAAAGCTTCAGAGGACTGGCTGACTCCCTAATGCAGCTGGTGACATGAAGCTGAAACCAGTGCTCTTTTACCATCTGAAAGCCTAGGGCCCATAAGAATTAGGCTTTTTCTTTTATTTATTTTATTTAACCCTAGTTGATTTACAATATTATGTTAGTTTCAGCTGTATAGCTTTAGATTCTTTTCCATTATAGGTTTTACAAAGCCTGGAAGACAGCACATCAGTTGACAACACAGTTTACTGAACATTTTAAGCCTACTGTTGAGATCTACTGCTCAGAAAAAAGTTACTTTCAAAATATGACTGTTCATTCGCAAGACATCTGGACACCCAAGAGCTCTGGTGGAGATGGACAAAGAGGTTAATTAATGATCATGCCTGGTAACACAACATCCATTCTGCAGCTCATGAATCAAGGAGTCATTTCAACTTTCAAGTTTTATTATTTAAGAAATATATTTTGTAAGGCTACAGCTGCCATGGATAGTGATTCCTCCAACGGATCTGGGCAAAATCAATTGAAAATCTTCTGGAAAGGATTCACCATTCTAGCTGCCATGAGGAACATTCAAGATTCATGGGAAGAGGTCAAAGGATCAACATTAACAGAGGAGTTTTTGAAAGAAGTTGATTACAACCCTCCTGGATGACTTTGAGGGGCTCAAGCCTTCAGTGGAAGAAGTCACTGCAGATGTGGTGGAAACAGCAAAAAAGCTAGATTTAGAAGTGGAGCCTGAAGATGGGACTGAAGGTGAGGAGCTGCTTCCTACTGCTGAGCATAATAAGTGGTTTCTTTGGATGAAACCTACTCCAGTGAAGCTGCTGTGAAGCTTGTTGAAATGACAACAGAGGAATTAGAAGACTACATCAACTTATTTGATAAAAGCAAAAGGGTTTGAGAAGACTGACTGTAATTTTGAAATACATTCTACTGTGGGTCAGATGCTATCACAGTACTGCAGGGTACAGAGAAATCATTTGTGAATAACCAAGGTGGAAGACTTTATTGTTGTCTTATATTAAGAAATTCATCCCAACCTTTAGCAATCACCACCTTGATCAGCCAGCAGCCACCAACATCAAGTCCAAACCCTCTGCCAACAAAAAGATTATGACACGTTGAAGGTTTAAATGATGGTTAGCATTTTGTAGCAATAAAGTATTTTTTAAGTGAAGGCACATACTTTGTTTTTTAGACACAATGTTATTGCACATTTAATAGACTATGAGATAGCATGAACATAACCTTTATAAGCACTAGGAAACCAAAAAAATTACTGTGACTCACTTTGTTGCAGTGGTCTGGAACCAAACCTACAATATCTTCAAGTATTGCCAGTATTAGGTTTCCAAAAAGGGAAAGAGGAGATATAAACAAAAGAATACCAAATTCTACTTTGATGAAAAAGCATTACATATAGGTTCATGTAATTAACAATGCTGGTCTCCTGTTACTTCTCTTATTTTACAGAGCACTACATAGAATGTTACATCAAAGGCTAATACCATCGACTGATAAGTATACTAAATATACATATCAGTATACTAGATATTCTGTAAGTATTCATGTGCAAGTTTGAAAAGAAATTTTGAGAAAGAAGAACTTGGCCTACCTGAAATCATACTATGTAGACATCAATGTTTTCCATCTACATTTACAGTCAATCCTACTTAGTAGAGGCCCTTAAGATATATGCTTTAATGATGATTATTCACAAATGGATAGTTGTAATTATTTATTAAGTTTTGAAAATCTCAAATTAGTAAGGTCCAAATTAATGAGAGATACATTAAGTGTAAACAATTCAAACACTCTAATTAAAGGGTGGAAACTGTCAGACTGGATTAAAAAGCAATAAAATAAGGTTATAACATACTTTTAGAATAGAAAAAACTACTTCTGATGTTCCATTATCCTAGTTTTGTATTCAGACCAAAAAACAGTTATGAACAACAAATATCTATGATCACCACCGTAGCAAGTGTTCAGGGTTAACATCACCAATAGTAAGATACTGGTATCACCTGTCCACAGGTGAGAGAGGCCATCACATGCACTACGCTGCCCACACACCCGTGATCTGTGCTATGAGAGTATAACGTCACAATACATTACACAAACCCATACTCTGGGATGTTCTACTAGTAACTATTACTCTTCCAAAGTGTCAATGTTATGAAAAACAAGGAAATTTCTTCATTTTCATAAACTTATGCTTACATAAAATGTTAACATTAGAAAAAGCTGTATATACAGGGGGCACCATGTACTACCCTTGCAAGTCTTCTGTAACTTTTAAAATTATTTCAGAAAAAAAGAAAGAAAGAAAAAAGACACCATTTGTCAGGACTTCTTCCTGCTCAGAGAAAACAGACTGGCAAATAACTGATTTGCTGCATAATTCTATGCTGAGGTTTTTATAAGTATTTTAAAAGGCTGATTAACAGACCTATTAAATGAACATTTAGATGACACCAGGGATAACTGTGGCTTATTATTTTGGCACATTACAGTTTGCTCTTAATTCAAGTTACCCACGTTGTTAGAAAAAAAAAAAATTAAAGAATTAACGGATTTTATAATTGTGGCATTCAATTTTCAAGGTAAGTAATGGTAACCATTAGTAAAATTTGAAAACCATTCTGATATCTATGTTTCAAGAAATGTTCTACCTGTAGGTTTTTGCTATATATTCTTCTTTAAACTATGTTTAGAAAAATTAAACTATGTTTAGAAAAGTGTTTAACACTCTTATAAATGAATGCTCTACAATGACAACAACAACAGTTTCAACAAATAATAAGTAAAACTTAAAGGACACTAACAAACATTCATTAGTAATCTATTCTGCTAAAGAAAACTTATTTTAAACAAACTTACTCTCTAGTTCTTCTTTTTCAAACTTGGTGTTCACAGTTGAGCTGGTTTTGCCAAGATCCACAACAGCTTCTTCATCGGGACCCTAAAAAGAAATTATTCTCATTCATTCATAAAATCAGTACACACTGAGGACCTACTACTAGGTGTGTTATTTGAGACAGCCAAAAATACGTAACAAAGGGCCTTCCTGTCAAAGAACTGAATGCATATTACGGCTAACTATATTCTTTTAAAAGTATGTTTGTAGACTTTTTTTTTTTAATCCACAGAAGACCATTTAACGTCTCATGGAAAGAACTGAAATGACAAAGATTTTCTGGACTTCCATGGAAATTACTAAGTAACTGGTACACATATTCATTTCAGTGGAATGACTCTCAGATATTAGAAGTTAATCAGAAATTACAGAGAATTGGGATTGAGGGAAACACTTAGATATCGATATAGAACACTTTTTTTTTTTTTGCTTTTAGGTATTCTAAACAGAAAGAATCCCACTTAACTCACCTATACTAGATACTGGATACTGGATTATGGTTAAATGTAAAATGGTCAATAAGTCCACAGACTTAACATCTATCACTTTCAATCGTAAATTACCAAGAACCAAAGTTATAAGAACCTTTTATTTGTCTACAAAGAAAAAGCCTCCTCAAAATTTAACCTCTAAGGACAGTCCACCTTTGAGGTGTGAACAGTTTTGTTCCACTCCTCTGTTCAACAAAAAGACTAACCGTATTTACTGTAATATATTACACACATTATTTTTAAAAGAAAATTGAAGCTTTAACATTGCTTCTTGACTTCTAACTTAACTTTCAAAGGAACATGATAGAATACTCATAAACTACTTATCATGAACTCAGTATGTACAAGATTCTGTGCCACTGGCTGAGACAGATGGCAGAAGCCCCTTCCCCCTAAACATACTACATGAGCTCCTAAGCCCCCCAGACCTCCCGGCAGAGCCCCCGTGAGGGCCGCCGCGCACCTCCACTCCACGGCCCCCCAGACCTCCCTGCAGACCTCCCGTGAGGGCCACCATGCACCCCCACTCCACAGCCCCCCAGACCTCCCTTGAGGGCCACCGTGCACCCCCACTCCACGGCCCCCCAGACCTCCCGGCAGAGCCCCCGTGAGGGCCGCCGTGCACCCCCACTCCACGGCCCCGACCCCCGGCAGAGCCCCCGTGAGGGCCGCCGTGCACCCCCACTCCACAGCCCCCAGACCCCCCGGCAGAGCCCCCGTGAGGCCACGTGCACCCCACTCCCACGGCCCCCAGACCCCCCGGCAGAGCCCCCGTGAGGGCCACTGTGCACCCCCACTCCACGGCCCCCAGACCCCCCGGCAGAGCCCCCGTGAGGGCCGCCGTGCACCCCCACCCCACGGTCTCCCAGACCTCCCGGCAGAGCCCCCGTGAGGCCACCGTGCACTCCCACTTGTGGGCAAGGGCGACAGGGGGGACACCACCCATCACTTGCAGCACCTCAGGGAAATCTGCTCAATCTTCGGTAACAGAGACCAGAGTGCAAGGAGCAGGGGGCGGGGGACAAGGACCCTCCTGTGCTCCACAAACCTGGGTCTGGGATACACGACAGACGATGACACTCAGGTTTTGAAAAGGCAGACCAAGATTCTGAGGAAGAGCTGACTGATGTCATAAAGGCCTGTCTGAACTCTGAGCGTGACCTGGATCCCTGCACCGAGTGTGCATGTGGGTAGTACGCGGGAGTCCAGAACACGGCGGCTCATGCGGCACAGACCCCCACTGGAGAGACCCCGCCCCACAGCGCCTCTGTCAGAGGATCAAAGCAAGAGACCAGTGCAAGAAAAGGATGTCCAGAAAGAGGCCAAAAAGCCAGCAAGGAGCAGAAAGGAGCCGGGGGCGATGAAGAGGGCGATGACCTAACTGGTCATTCAGAGCAGGAGGAAGATGGGCACCAGGAAATGGACGATGTTTCTGTTCAAAATCAGAGCCCTACACCCCTCCAGGGCTTCCCTGGTAGCTTGGCTGGTAAAGAATCCGCCTGCAATGCAGGAGACCCCAGTTCGACTCCTGAGTGGGGAAGATCAGCTGGAGAAGGGATAGGCCACCCACTCCAGTATTCTTGGGCCTCCCTGTGGCTCAGATGGTGAAGAATCTGCCTGAAATGCGGCAGACCTGGGTCTCTGAGTCAGGGAGATCCCCTGGAGGAGGGCATGGCAACCCACCCCAGTATTCTTGCCTGGAGAAGCCCATGGACAGAGGAGCCTGGCGGGCTCCAGCCCATGGAGTCGCAGAGTCCGACCAGACTGAGTGAGTAAGCACAGAACAACACACACCTCCCAAAGCAGGAGGGTTGGTAAAAAAGCTTTCAAGAAGGAAATAAGTAATCTGCTTTCTTTGAAGGTTCTTAAGCTTTAAATGATAACTTTGTAGGCAAGAGAGGCAAATGAATATAAGAGAATTGAATAAGAATAAAATATTAATTACAACCCTGTTAGTATTCCACTTACTAGCAATTTCCCAAAACAAAGTTATTTTACCCATTAGATTGTATTTTTCAAGTTTCAACTGTCCCCATGGCCCTTGTGGCTGTTCCAACTGCCCTGCACCTCCTCTCCACTTAGAACAACAGACCAGGAGGACACATCACACAGTCAGCTTCTCATCACTTTCCATGTCCAAGCATCACCTGAAGGATCAGTGTGTTTCAGAAAGGACCAAAATTAGAGTTTGCTTGGATAAAATGATCTTTTAAGGTCTCCTCCAACTCGACTTTAAAATATCTTACTTTGGGGAATAGCTTTTTTTTCAGTGCATACAAAGTAAATTCATATACAATTATTTCCTGGCTATCTAAACTCTCAGTGTTCTAATTCTCATATCTTAAAACTCAGGAACTGAATCAATTTGATTAAATTTTCAAATAAATTCACTGCTATCCAAATCCTCACTATTTGCTATTCAAAACTCAGAAACAGACACAGTACATTAGGAAAACGCAGACCTCACTATCCAAACTTAATTTCTGGAGGGAGGCTAGGTATCCAAACTGCAGAATCAAACAAACCTGGATATCAAGAGGTATATGACTCTAAAGGACTGGGATTCAATTCAATACATGAAACTCTTGTAAGTTAAAAGACTTGCTAAGGATTTACATGTAAAGAATTGGGCGGCAGGCCGTGTAGACCACGATACATTTTCATGTAATGAACTAAGAAAGAAGACAGCTGTGTGTGTGATTAAAGTAACTCACAGCAGTCACACTCCTCCAGAAACGAGCAGGAAACACATACAAGAATGAAGAACTAATAAATCATCCACCCAGTAAGCACGTCACACTCATGAAACCTTTAAGTTCCCTCCAATGAGTTCATGCAATTTAGTCACTAAGCATGTAGGGAGATACAAAAAAGAAGCCACCTCTATTCTTAAACAAAAGACACAAGTTGTGTGATCCAAGAGGTAGCAAACACTCTGTGTATTCTAAAAGGGATTAGCTGCTCCCATTCCAAACTTCCATTTCACAAGAACAACTGCCAAGGAAGCAAAACAATACATTTTTTTCTCTCATCCCTAACAACAATAAAAACCTCTTATTTCTATCAAAGATGCATTTACATGTTTAGAGGTACTACTAATAATTAGCTAACACAAAAACAGCTGAGGTTGGAAAAGCTCACAGTATTTATTTATTTAAAACATGCATATTCTTTGACCTCTAAACATCTATCATGGAAAAATACTGCCACGTGTGAAAAAGCGGGCATGTAACACAGCAGATGTCTGAAAACTCATCTTCTCATGGCTCACCCACTTTGCTTTCGTTAGACTCTGTGGAGCCTTGAGTAAGCAACTGAAAGCCAAGTGAGAACATTATTTTATTGTTAATGTTTGGGTTTTCAATGAGAATGCTTTCACAGGTAACTTGTAAAACAAACTAAAGTTAAAATTTTTGAGGTCTGGAAAGACTACAACACTTAACACTGCTTAAAAAAAAAAAAAAAAAAAAAACAGGGAGCAGGTATCTGTATTTCTTCCTTCCCTTAAAAACATTATCTACTTTCCAACAACTGTGAAACATAAGTCAGAAAGGCAGTTTGTTACAAAGGCAAATATTAAGTAGGCACACACACTGCCTATCTCAACATAGTACAAGTAACTCAACAAAATATGCAGGGTCCAGGGACTTTCCTGCTGGTCCAGTGGCTAAGACTGTGCCTCCCTGCAGGGGGCCCCGGCTCTATCCCTGGTTGGGGAACTAGACCGCATGCTGCAATGAGGATCCAAGATCCCACACGCCACAACCAAGATCCGGTGCAGCCAAATAAATAAATAAATAAAACTGCTTAAAAACTGCAGGGTGCACATGGCTATATCTTAAAAATCCCTCAGAAAGAAGTCACTGATATTTCAAGGTGGAAATGCATTTCTGAAACAAATATGCTGCATTTTAAATTCTACCTAAAGTCTTAGGATAATGCTTTAAGCCATATTTCTAAACACAGATTAAGTTACTATACCATATTAAGTACAATTTTATTTTGCTCCTTTTAAAAATATATACAAAAATGCATGTAAATATTAAATATTTGAAAGGTTAAACATCAATCCACTGACACTGTGTCACACAGATGGCTGGGGAAGCAGAAATAGACAATCCTATAGTGTTTACTTTTCCGTTACAATAAACATGTAATTTTGGTAATTTTTAAAAAGAATAAATTCAAGTTTCAATTTAACAGGTCAGTTACTTTTAAATCTGCATCTAGAAAAAGAACTCTTCTTCATTTTTTAACTTCAAGAACATAGTGGAAAACTAAAAACAGCAAAAGCAAAGAGCCCCGTCAACATCAAGATGTTTTCATTCTCAACCTCAGACGAGTAAGCCACACAAGCCAGTCCTTATAAAGCCTGCCTAGAATGAAACCAATCCAAAGCACTGGGAAAACTCAAATAAATGAAGAATATAAAAGCCACCCTTAATAAGTGTATCAATGCAAGCTTGTCTGACTCTAATCTTAAGAAAATTATTTTGCCTTGGATTCGAGTTTTTATTTATAAAATACGGTGATTATTCAGAATATATCTGCTCTATAACATAGAAGAAAACAGCTTTAAGAATTATCCACATAAGATCACACAGAAAGTTTAAATTCTCTGTATATGAAATGATGTATGTACAAGGTTACTTACTGCAGCTTGTAACTGGAAAACACTGGAAACCAGCCCCAGGGTCCCTTAGAAGAGGAACGGCAACGCACTCGTTGGAATACCGAACTACTAACAAATGGAGACGTTGTGTACTGACATGAACAACATTTCAGACCTATTACAAAGTGAGACACACACAAGAAATGGAGATGCTGTGTACTGACATGAACAACATTTCAGACCTATTATAAAGTGAAATGCACATGAGAAATGGAGTACACACCTTGCCCTCATTTGCAAGAGTCACTCACCCCAGAAGGAGTGTGAGGCGAGGCGCCATGAGAACATGCCAGGCATGATGGCCCAGCCACAGAAGAGCCCCCACTTCACTGAATCAGAGTAAGGAAGCAAAAAATGCCCTCTCACTGGCCCCGCAGCTTTAAAACTAGATTAATTAGCAAAGCCTTAACAATTACATAAACAAGTATCTATTAATCTCCTCACTAAAACTGATGTGAAGATTCGACATATACCCTGAAATAGTATTATGGCTGTCTAGGATAATTATTCATAGAAAGTATGCTCCTAAGTACCTAGGCTGAAATGCCAAGAGAAGGCAACTAACTCTCACGAGGATCTAGAACTGTCATAGTTAGGAAATTTTCAGATTTTATGCTATCATAAATTCAGACATACCAAGAGGGCTTGTTAAAATTCAGCTTCCTGTGCCCAGCGTTGGAGATACTGACCCAGTGGTTTAGGTATAGCCCAATCATTCACCCATATTTTCCAGTCTGCCCACCACATCCCTGGTCACGTTACAGACCTCAGCCTCACGTATTTCAATCGTTCTGCAACAGAGGCTGATTCCTGCCCTCAACCACTTTAAGAGACCTTATAGGGACCACTCTCACGTCATTCACACTGTTTTCATCCTTCAGAAAATAAAATACACATTTCAATTCATAAGAAAACAGTGAAGTTACTATATACTCTCACTGCAGTACAAGCAACTCTAAATCTGTTAAGTAGCGCTCTAAAGGCTGATTTGTATGTCAGAATATTTTCCCAGAATTCTTAGGGCAATCTATCAAAGTATATATAAATAGTAATGTTGCCCTACAAAACTCAAGTGCCTTCCAAATACTGCCACACTCATCCCATCCATCACCAAGAGTTAAACTTAATATTTAAAAAACTTTATGGGCAAAAACCTTAAGAGTAAGCAAATAATCTTTCTTAATCTAAAGGGGAGAAATCATCAATGATTTCTATTTCACAAAATAAAAAGCCAAAGAATGATAGTCATAGTTTCTCAAGAATTCACTTGGCATTTTTGATTAATGCATTACTCTAAAATAAGTGGAAGAGGAGTAAAAGGTATATGGAAAGTTAAAGCAATTTAAAATGGCAAATTTTAAACTCAGGCAATCACATGATTCCCACGGAAAAAAGTTTAAAGCCCTGAAAAAAATGCTGTGTCAACAGACAGAGGAGGAAGTGAATAGATTCAGACACTGGAACAAAGCTTCAGAAATTTTTATTTCAAACACATACCATGATTAACACTAAAGACAATCTAACTTTTTACAAAAAAACTTTTTAAGAAAAATTACAAAGGAAAAAAAGTGAAGAGGTCAAAGAATGTAAGAGCAAGAGAACTCAAAGAGGGGTGAGGCACAAAAGTTGGCAACTGACCACCTCCAATAATAAAGATTGTCAGTAGATACTTCATTGTCGGAAACTTCCTTACAAAGCACAAGAGTCACGGACAGATGGAAAGCCTCCTCCGGGTCTACCTGAAATTATAAATCACGAATACTTATGGCACTGTTGCTATGAGGAGATACTCATTCCAGTTCTAGATCAGCACACACACCAAAAATACCCAGAAACCACTTACTTTAGGCTATCAAGTATATATGTGTGCTAAGTCGCTTCAGTCGTGTCTGACTCTTTGCAACCCCATGGACTGTAGCCCACCAGGCTCCTCTGTCCATGGGATTCTCCAGGCAAGAATACTGAAGTGGGCTGCCAGGCCCTCCTCCAGGGGATCTCCCCAGCCCAGGGACTGAACCCACATCTCTCATGTCTCCTGCATTGGCAGACGGGTTCTTTACCACCAGCGCCACCTGGGGACCCCACTGAGTATATACAAATTAACAGAAATGAGAATAATAAAATCTAATTCTGAAATGGGCTTTAAAAAAAAAAAAAACTATGTCAACTCCATCAATAATTAAGATGTACAGAAAACAAGGAGGAAGGAAAATACACACACGAAGACCCAGCAGAAGTTGGACAGCAGCAGGTCTAGCAGGTATTCCGTCAAGATTCCCCAATTTCGGTCAGCCAGGGTTATCGTCAGCTAGGCATTTTTAGAATTTCACTGGGTTTTTTTCACTGAAAAATCAACAGGAAAGAGCCAGGAAACCCCTCACGAGTATGGTCTATTTACCTACCCTTTCCCTGGTTAGTAACTCTGACCCCATGGATCTGATGGAAAACATAAAAGAGAAGTCTCATTTCCTTAAATAAAGACTAGGAGTCTGGATTCATCCATTTATTCAAAAAATACCTACTCTGTGGACCCTATGTGCCCAAGCATCATTCCAGATACTGGGGCTACATCAGTGAATCAAAAACTGTAATATAATCAAATTGCCAGCTTATCGATTAATTTACAGCTTAGGTGGTGCTCCCCATGGTAAGACATCAAGGGGTGAGTGAATCACCTTCTCCATTCCAGGCCTTGCACAGGTGTGGGTGGGGCTTCCTTTTCCAGTTCAGTCTTCTCATTTTACACACACACAAAGCGTAAGGGACTTGTGGTTCTCTAGCCGGGAGACAACAGCGCAAGGTCACTGTTACACAGGCTGAGAACACACAGTGCTCCTTTACAGTGTTGATTAAAATGTGTAATTACACGTTTATGTAACTAGCTGCTTAACTTTTCCAGTCTGATCAGCTCCACGCAGAAGGGAATCAAGTCTGTTCCTCTCACTGCTGTCTGCTCAGCAGCAAGCAGGGCCTGCCCTTGGTGAAATACACTGACTACTGTGTGTATTCCAAAGGACAAGACACTGGGCTGAAAATTTTATATGGGATACACTTGGGGCCTCCTTGTGAGCACAATTAAAGGTCAAACATAGAAAGGCACTTAATAGTGTGGAATTTAATCAATCAGTTTACAAACAAAAAAGCCCAGCATTAACCCATTATAAAATCAAACATCAACTTACAAGTAGGAATGCCCAGCAAAATCAAATAAAACCAAGCACTGTATCAAACAGATCTTACTATTACCTCTCATAGTTACTTAGGCAAAAGCCACAATTTGTACTGTCTTGGTCAAGTGATCAAAAAAGAGTTTAACAAAATGTCAAAGGCATACAATTAAGGGAAAGGGAATGCTAAAAGGTTATTAAACTTGCCCTATTTCCTCTTTTGACACCTGAGGGTTACAAAATCCATTATTACAACAGCATTAGACAATCCCCATCACAAAGCGATTTCTTCACTTTAAGACAGATGCCTAGCGCCCAGAAGGGAACACCTCCCATAAAGTATGATTATTAACCATGTAGACCAATTTCAGAGTTATCAAACACTTCAGCTTAGCTTCAAAACATATTTAACCATTAAGACAAAGTAATTTCTTTCCTAATACCGTAGCCATATAAAACTGCTTAAAGCCTCATTCAAGTAATACCAACTAACCAAAAAAAAAAATATTCCACAGAATAATTAATAAAAATGCTACAACACTGCTAACATCACGCAAGGATTTACTTTTCAGCAGATGACTTCCACAGCCAAAGACACAGAGGAGGATGATCACTCTTCTAAGCCAGCGCTGTTAAGCCTGACATTTCTCCTAGCTTCACTATCATGCTCTGAAAGATTGAAACTGGTTTGTAAGTAAAACACAAGATCATAAGGAGGTACATACAAGTAACTTCTTCAGGCGAAATCTTTCCATAGTGGAACGTAAACACCTTGCTTCTGATAGCATACAAGATCAAGTCCCTGGCAGAGCCCGGGGCAGTGAGGACATACCTGATTTAGGTCACTGTGCTTTGCACAGATCAACCCTCTAAGTTGCTTTCATCCTGCAGCCAATTGCCGTCCTCTAAGTCACCTAATCTTCCTGCTAATGACTGCAACTCACACAGGGTCAGAGCGTAAGAGATCTGCCAGGTAATAAACACATGCAGCTGTAACTGAAAATACCGAAATAGGAATGCAGCAACCAGCATTCAACTTCAACCTTTCTACATTAGTTAGAAAGAGGGCATACGCTAACGCTATATGGAAAGGGTGTATGTGTGTTCATGTGTGTTTTAGAGAATTAATTTTCAACAACAGTCAGTTAAATCTAACTCTTAATTTCATCTAATTTTCAGAAAAGATCCAAATATGTTTTCACCTGAAAAGAGTTTTGCCTTTTCATCATTACTGTATTTATACCAACTTACTGTAGTCATATATTAATAACAGGAATAATACATCCTATTGTGGCTTTAATTATCATTTTACCCCCAAATTAAGTATTCATAAGGATAACAGCTAAAAGCAGCACCCCTCAGACCTTCAGACTCAAGACCTCTTTCCACCCATAAAAAGTGCTCCCTCTAGGATGTGAGTGCTTCATCTTCTGGTGTGGTGTGTGTCTCACGGCGCTGGGTGACAGGAGCCCTCAGCTCAGGGACATGGGCAGAAGAAGGGGAGGGAGAGAAATAAGCAGCTTAAGAGGCCTCAGGAGAAAAGGAGGAATTAGATGCACATATATTTTTAACTTCCCAAATTGCAGAACAAAATGTTATTCTTCCTCAAAATACAGAAGATCCATTTCTGCAATATATTACCTGTTATGATGCTATCCTGGGCACTACTAAACCAATATTCAAATTAAAAGTTTTAAATCAGGTTTTACAGGTTAAAGAGAAAAGTAAGTTTTAGTCTACTACTTTCTTGACAAAATAAAGATACAAATTCAACATATAAACCCAGAAATTTTAATCTGGCTAGTCTATTAAAGATTTTTCAGTTTTATCTTATAGGAATACTTATATTCCTTTTAAACCAATCTAGTGAGGTATGACTGACACATGAAAAGCTTAACATATTTAATAAATACAAGTCAATGGGTTTGGGAATAAGTATACACTCCTGAAGGGCTTCCCAGGTGGCGCTAGTGGTAAAGAGCCTGCCTGCCAATGCGGGAGACTTTTAAAGACTCAGGGTCCCTGGGTAGGGAAGAGCCCCTGAAGGAGGGAATGGCAACCCACTCCAGGATTCCTGGCAGGAGAATCCCTTGAACAGAGGAGCCTGGTGGGCTAGAGTCCATAGGATCATAAAGAGTCAGACATGACCGAAGCGACTTAGCCCAGGACAGCATACACTCACGAAACCATCACCACCATCAAGACCACAGCCATGACCTGTCACCTCTCCAAGTCTCCTCTCATCCCCGCATTGTCATTATTATTTGCAAGTGCCGCTGCGTGTGCTAAGAACACTTAACCTCTAAGACCCACCCTTAAAAAATGTTAGGTGTACAGTGTGGTGCTGACGGCGGTAAGCTCTACGCTGCACATACCACTCACATGCGCCGCCTCACACTCTCTATGCCCCTGATCATCACTTTCTCCTGGGCCCTGGCAGCCACCATTCTACTCTGCTTCTATGGTTTTGACTGCTCTATATTTTCATAAATTTATATTTTCATATGTAAGTGAAATCATACAGGATATGTCATTCCATGTCTGACTTATTTCACTTGGCAATAAACATATCTGCATGAAACAAAACAGTCTCACTTATTCCCTTGGTTTCTCTGCCCCATTTTCAACCTTTTCTCCATCTTTATCACACAAATATAAGTATACATGCATATATGTGTGTGTGTGTGTACACATAATGTGAGGGAAAAAAGCTGAACATGTAAAGCCACCCTGTTGCGTTTCTCGTTAGGACAGAGTCATCTTAAAGCAGGAGGGAGGGGAGAGGGACTGGAGTGCTAGTGATGTCCCACTATCTCCTTCCTAATGTGACAGTTACATGCATTCGTTTACTTCCTGATGACGGGTCACATTTACTACATGCACGTGTTTATGTTTTACTTCAATTAAAAGAAAACTAATATAAATAACTACATGAGTACCAAGAAACAGAACAAGAAAGAACTCTGAAAGATTAAAGACTTTCAATACATAAAAGGCTTGGAAGCCTTGAACTATCTCAAACAGTGTAACAAAAAGAAGAGCTGGAAAACATTAAAGATGACAGATAAACAATCGATTCAGAAGGTTCAACTTCCAAATAATGAGTTCCAAAAAGGGTAAAGAGAAAATGGATTAAAGAAAATTATAATCGAAAATTAAACTATGAGAATTTGCTAGAATGAAAAAGAGATATGGGCCTTTAAAATGAAAGGCCCCTAAGAAATAAATCACAAAAAAACAAAAAACAAAATGGATGGACCGAGTGACAAGAATCTCAGAGTAATAACTGTAGAATCTCAGGGAACTGTGGGTTTAAACTGAATGCTATGGAAGGAAGTGGAGGAAGAGAGAGGACAGACACTGGCATAAGACCTTTCCAGTATTAACCATGAGGAGGAAGACACAGACTGCCAAGTTGGAGATATGAACACATTTCCTCACTCGGACTCTTATTTCGCTTTTTGCTTGTTCTGCATTTCTTGTCTTTTAATAATGGACTGAATTATATCCCCTCAAAATTCATTACATTGACGTCCTAACTGAAAATAACAATAATCACAATAATTGGGAGTATTAGGATTACTTAAATACTATCTCATTCAGAATCAAGATTAATGGCTGAACCATCAGAAAAGGATCCATTACTCAAAACACTCTTTCAAACATTAAAGTCAAGTTGATCTCTTCATGACTTAGGTATAATTTGAATAAGGAGAATCTGCCTACATGTGGGTTTTAAAGCATCTTTGATACTAATTTCTGATTAATTTAAATGTTTTCTTCTCTGTAATCATGCTCTGTGCTTTTTCAGTCTTTTTACTGAAAGGCTTTCAATGGCTAAGTCAAAGAGCTCTGGTAAATGTCACATGGCACTTGAAAATATGTGGGTTATTTTCAAAAATCTTTTGATATTGATTTTTAACATAATAAGAGAACAGATTCTCCACGATTTCAATACCTTTAGACCATAAAGCTTTTGCACTTTGTTTTACATTCCTGGATGTAGTCCAGTGTCTCCTGGTTTATAGTCTATGGGAATGTAAACAGAATTTGTAGCCTGCTGTTGTGTGAAAATTGTATAAATCTTAATTATGATAAATTGCTTCATAGTGCTTTTTTGGTCTACTATATCCTTCTACTTTTCTGTCTATTCACTCTATTAATTTTTGAGAGTTTGATATTGAAACTCTAACTAAAAATCATAATTTATATACTTAAAAACATTGTAATATATAACAGAAAATGTAATTTTGTTCTATATTTTCTAAATATCCTGTAAATGCATTATGATAATTTCATCATTTAAAAAGTAAAAAAGAGGAATAAAAAGTACCTGACTAAAAATGATGAAATTATTGACCAGACACCAAAAGTAAACATATTAAAGTTCAAAATATTAAAGAGTTCACTCTTTACATGAGTCTTAAGTCTCAGTAGAGACTCTAGGATAATCCATTAATTGTATGTTGTAGCTTAATGCAACAAAGAAATAGAATTTTAAAAACCCAAATTAAATATTTATTTGCAGATGGTATCACTGAGTATCTAAAATACAATAGACTCCACCAATTAGCACAAATGAAAAGATTCATTTGACAGCAACCAGTTACAAGATAAATAAACACCAACAGCTTTTCTCTAAATTACCAATAAATAACTAGAGACAGAGGTAGAAAAAGACCCTCTATAAGGACAAAATGATAAACTACATAGGAATAAATTTAATCTAAAAAACTATCAAATTTTACTGAAAGACACTAAATAATCTGACACTCTATTCTCCTGGGTGGGTAGGCTTTAAATAAATATACCAAGAAAAATAACAATAAAGTTTTCTATATAAATATAGAAATTATAAAGCAAATCAGAATCCCAAAGTGTTACATTTATCTTTTTAACTGAACTAAATGATTCTGAAGTTTCCATAAAAACTAGAATTTCCAATAAAATCAAGGGGGAAAAAAAGGGGGGCACTTTGTCTAATAAATATTCCAATGTACCATGAAACTATGGTAAGCTATACAGTATGGTACAAAAACAGAAACAATTCAATATAGCAAATATTTGCCAGACAAAACAGAATGAAGTAACAGATTAAATATATAATGCAGGAAGGACTGTCTGGTTCTCTAATTTGATGAAGCTGTCTATATCAAATGGCAGGTAAAAATAAATTACAATGGATTAAAGATAATTTGAAGAACAGGCATTTAAAATGAAGAATAGTGTTTTATATTACTGGAGTGGGGACACATTCTTTAGCAAGATGAAAAAACTAGAAGCCATGAAGAAAAAGACTGAGATAGGTATTTTTTTACTCTGTTAAAAAAAAGGTCCAACACTTGTCTAAAGCAAAGACAATAAAGAGACAAGATAGAACATGAGGAAATACATGTAGTATAACAGACACGGCATTAAGTATTTCTAATACAAGAAACTTCTTGATGTTTAAAGGGAAATAAAGGAATATAAAAATGGACAAAGAATGTGAATCAAGTAATTCCCTTTGGAGAAAATACAAATGGCCAATAACTAACCACATATTACAAAAATACTCTTACTAGTGGTTCAACCATTGGATTAGTGGGGAAAAAGTCTAATTAACGTCTAAAGCTCGCAGAGGCAGCAAGACACAGAGACACGCTCACGCTTTAGTGGGAAAGTGTGAACTGCTCACAACTTTCTGAAGAGAAAGCCAATAAGAATTAATTTACGATTCTGAGGACACCCTTTATGGGGCAATATCACTTTTGGCTATCTACTCCACAGAAATGAAAATACCAAAATGTAAAGATAAGGCCAAGTATGTTTACTGTTCGAACTGGCAAAAAACAGGAAACGACCTGAAAGTAAATAAACAGGGGAATGGCTGCTCACCTTGGAACATTACAAAGATATAAAGAACGAGACGGAAACACACAGTGCCACTCAAGAGACATCAGGGATATATTTTTAAGAAACAAGCGCATTATGGAGTTACATGCTTACTACGATCACATTTTTATGTTTTACAAAAGATAAAACAGTTCTAGGATAAGCTACTACTATCCTAAATATATAAAAGAAACTTAGACTCAAAACAAAGTAGTTCTCTGAAGGTCCTACAGCTGGTACGTGGATAAGCTAGAATTTAAAACCATGATGCCTCCCCTACAGGGACATGCAATTTCCAGGAGGCCACTCACAAACATTATTTTTAATTCTCATTGTAAGAAACTCTGTAAGGTAACCGAGCTGATCATTTGCCACCCCAGGGCTATCTGACTTCACAACCTGGGCTCTTGACACCAGGCCACATTCTTTCCCCTAAGTTACCCCACATGTAATTTTATTTGCTCGTATGCTTTATTTAGGGAATTTTAAGTAAAAGATACAGCATTCAATCACAGACACATTCACTGAATTAACCTTGAATATTTTAAATGTATCAGAAATTCAGTAATAGCTAGTAACTACCATAGAAAGCAAGAACTTGAACACAATGAAATCAGTATCAATATTATAATAATATGCAGATACCATTTTAATTTTGTTTCCATAGATAAATTTGAAGCAAATATCCAAGAAGAGAAGAAAAGTTCCTTTGAGACAAATGGAAACCGGTCCAATTTTAAAATGTGTTTCAAAGAGGAGCACTGCCAGCCCACACTCCACCACCCCGCTAAAATCAGGGGTGAGCTCACGGCTCCCACCAACTGGGTTCTCGCCACCCACCTCCCGCCCGCATCAGCGCAATCCAAGCTCGCCCCCTGGTGGCCATCCTTAGACATAGGGCGTATTTCTCTGGCCACGTGTTTATGATGGAAAGCAAAGAGCAGAGTCTGGAAAACTTCCCACACGGCTATTTTTTAAAAACTTGGACATTTAACTTCATTCCAAAAAAAAAATGTAAATACTGAGAGGGGGGAAAAAAAAAACACTGAATAAATAATCTGTGTCTATATTAGGATTCAGGAGAGCTGTACTTTTCATGTGGGCGTTTATACCCATCACTGAATAGTCGATATGTTTGTTATATGAAGTAGAATTAGTCATGTTTTTAACATTCCTGCAAATACACACAGCATTTTTGAATTTTATTTTTAAACATATTTTGAAGTATACCTGTAATTTCACGAAAATTAAATAACTGAAGAATCTAATTCACAGAAAAAAGTTAACATAGGATAAAAATTGTTTTACAAATACATCATGACAGAACATGGCAGTGTTCCTGACAAAGTCTATCTCTGTTAATAATACTCCACACTTAAATGCTGGGAACAAAAAATATATAGTTCTATATACATTTGCAGGGAAAAAACACTAACTTAGAATGTTCCTAAATATTAATTATTATTCACTCTTGTAGGTCTCATCTTGGGCGACCATTAGCTAGGAGTATTAATCTAAGAAATTAAAAAAATAATCTGATTGGTAAGAATTTAAATAAAACTAAAATCGGTTTAAGTATACAATTACCAATGTCAAAATATGGCTTAAAATAGTAAATTCAGATACATTTAAACTCATGCTTTCAGCAGAAGTGAACTCCTCTGTCACTGCCTCTAAGATACTCAAAACCAGTGAAGGGTAATTTCTCTCACTCTCTCTTCTCTTTCGAATCCTGTGACCTTTTGCTTGCTCCTTGACTCTGGACAGCGCTGCAGGGTTGGGGCTGGACACTCCTCTGCTCTGGGCAGTCTTGTGAGTTGCAGGATGGTCAGCAGCATATCTGGCCTCTACCTACTCCACGCCGGCAGCACACATAACCCCTACGCCCCACAGCGTATTATGACAAACATAATATACCCAGGAATTGCCAAATGCCTCTTAAAAAGTGAAAACACACCCAACACGCACACCCACTGAGAACCACTGTTTCAGAAATAACTGGGAATTGCTACTCACTTCCAGCACTTCAAGACGTTGTGAAGAAAAAAAAAAATTACCAGATTCTTCCTCGTAAATCACCATGAACTCAGACATAATCCAAAGGCTCCATCCTTTTATAAAAATTGCATTTAGCAATGAACTCTACGGGAAGAAATGCATCTCGAACTTGAATTTAGAGTTTTACTGAAAGCTACCTGTTCTCAGTTTACAGACCAACCAACAATGTCCTGTGCATAATTTTATTCTAAAAAATACTCCTACTGTAATTTCAATATAACATTTCCAGCTAAGTGCAGGATAGACATGCTTTTATCCGCGTAAGTTTGAAACCTTACAGAATGAACCCTCAGGTGTTTAAACGCAGAGCGCCCCCACCCTGACCCATCCATACTGACTAATCACACGGGAAAAATCACTGCAACCTGTCCTGTTTGTACTTCACCACAGCACAGCTTTTTGGTTAACCTGCTAAATTAAAATTCATAATCCATCCTGCTTGGAAGGATGCGAACTAGACAGTCAGTTTGACAGAACAATAAAAGGGGGGCAGCTGAAGTAGAAGCAGAAATAAGTGGTTTCAAGTGGTACTTGACAAAGAAGCCATATGTCAGAGACATGAAAAATGAAGATCAGAGCTAGTTGTTTTCTGTCCTCTTTCTGAAGTTCTTCTTCAGCTTTTTCCTGGATCCCAGCAAAAACTCTACAAACAGAATAAGTATCTAAGACTTACTTAAACTTGTAGTTAAAGACCACAAGTTTAGCTATATCTCTGACACCAGGCAACCAAAAGAACCCTGCCTGGAACACGCACAATTCCTCCTGCCTGTTTTTACTTCCTAGGATAAAAGCCGTCATTTACAAAACAGCAGTAATTTAAGATTTTAAAATTAAAATACTGCCAAATGTTCGTTTACGCAGTTTACGCAGGTAAACTGACCGGTCTTTACCAATCGCAACAAATGGCTCATGCCATCTACTTCGTTGGTAATCAGGGGCTTCCCTGTGGCTCAGATGGTAAAGAATCTGCCTGCAATGCAAGAGGCCAGAGTTCAATCCCTGGATTAGGAAGATCCCCTGGAGAAGGGAATGGCAACCCACTCCAGTACTCTTGCCTGGAGAATTCCATGTAGAGGCCTGGTGGGTATTCCTTGGTATTAGTTCTTTTTAAAGAGTCAAGATAATGTTTACCTTTCAAATTACCCAAATCTGAATGAAAATTAATTCACCAGTCATACTCATGCTCAATAAAATATAATCCAACTTTAATCATTTTTAGTAATCCCTTCAAACAAGGTCATGGTCAGGCATTTTATTTCCTATTCTCCCTATATTGTCCATATTTGTTCTCTAGTTAAGAGAAACATTTCATGGAGTAAAAACAAAGCTTCCTTACAATAGTAACTCATTCTATGCTTACAGAAGCCAAAGGAGTAAAGGAAAACAACTTGGAGGTCATCAAGATACCATGAGAAATCAAAGATTTGGGTTTGGATTATGTCTTCTTCCCATATAACTAACATGAATAGCAAACTGATTTTTAAAAGGATAAACTGAAGGATAAAGACAATAGAAGAAACTACACGAAATGAGAGATTTCATAAAATTTTTGGAAGATGGAAAGTGGATGTAGGAATGGTTATTTCATCTGGAAAATAGACAGTAACCTAAATACAGTGATGGAAGAGACAAGGTAGGACACAGAAAGCAAAACCATGTTTAATTAATTAAACACTGCACAGAATTTCACTAAGTAGACTGATTTACATATTAAATTGTAACTAAGTATAACATACTAAATTGAGAAACAGCTTCTAATTAATGACCTAAACCAGGAAACTATCTCTACAAACTGTATTAGCATAAAGTTTATTGAAAATGATACCTATACAAATATAATACAATTTGTCAACTAGTTTATTTAGCTGAAGATAAAACATTAATGGGTACAGGTTCTAGATCCAGATCGCCTAAATTCAAATCCTAGTTGTTCTATTCACACTAGATGGGCAAGTTATAACCTCAGTGTCGCTCAATATCCTCATTTGGAGAAAGTGGCTAATGACAGTACTTTCAACTAACAGGTTATAGAAATTAAACAAGACGAATGCAACGTGCATAGAAAAGTTCCTGGCACAAAATAAGTCCTCAGCTAATTATTAAGTACTAGTACCATCCTACCACAGGATCATCTTTACTTTTGTCTCACCAGAAGGAACTGGTAACAAAGACTCTCTCCTTTGGCCAAATTTCAGTAGTCCCTACACCCCCATGACAGCCTCCATTAAAAGAAGTCTGCTTTACCATTCTTTAACAAGTGTCATTGAATGGTTTTTTCTGTAACAGAAGATTTTTTTCACACTGGAAGCCAGCTAAAAAGGTTCTGCATTATTCAGACAATAGAAATATGGTGATGAAAGGAAATATGAAAAGAAACAGACTTAGTAGAGATGGTTAGGATGCTGGATTTGACGGATGGAGAGGGACAGGAAAGTCAGAGATAAAGCTGACATTTTCAGATCTACGTAACCACAGAGTGGTACCATTCACTGAGATAAGAAATGCAGAGAGCAGGGAACGTTGTTAAGTTCTAAACCATGCGAAGTCTCAGCTGAGTTATCCAAGTAGAAATAGCAGTGGACAGGGCTCCCTTCTGGCATCTTCTACGCACTCCGTAGATAAAGTAGTAGCATTTCCTAGGATTGAGGGGAGAGAGGACACAGTCTGAAGAGTAGGGAATGTTCAATGTACCCAATGCAGAGAACAGGAGACAATTAGAAAGACAGGAGGCATTTTCTGTCTTTAAGGAACTGGAGAAGGGTATCAATTTGTTTTGAGCAACCTAACACAGCTAAACTGATTGAGAATTAGGGATTTATCAAAATATTTAATACTAACAGACATAATAGTATTCTCTCTCAAATAAGGCAGAGGCTGGCTACAGGCCATGCAGACGGAGGGGCGTTGAGGTAACGGACCTTTAAAAAACTCAGGGGGTGGGCAGTAAGCGACTCAAGAGCCTCCAAGTTCAAAGAATAAGAATTACAGGATTAATGGACTAAAAGAAAGCTTTTTTTTTTTTTTAAATGAGCTTGTAGTTAGATTTCAGTATCTAAATTTAAGAATTCACTTAAACAGGAACTCCAGAAGCTAAGGCTCTAGGTCATGAGCATTACAAAATGGAAGTAAGGGTCTTGACGGGTGAGCAGCTGAGAAAAATCAGCAAACTGACACTCACCCCACCTGCACGCTCAAGTACCCCGAGACCACACCAGGCCGTCGCCTGGGGAGCCCACAGAAGGCTGGTCAGGGGTCCACGCTTACAGCAGCTGAGGGAAGACCGCCAGAGAGCAGGCAGGAAGGCGCGGGGCGCTGGGGCCACACCATAAGCCTCCAAAGAGCAGGCACGCCAAGGCCGTGAGGGTATCCTCTCCATCAGTCCTCTGACCCTAGCGGCTCAGTCGGTAAAGGATCCACCTGCCATGCAGGAGACCCAGGTTCGATCCCTGGGTCCGGAAGACCCCCTGGAGGAGGGCATGGCAGCCCTCTTTGCCAGGGAAATCCCACGGACAGAGGAGAAATCCCACGGACAGAGGAGCCTGGCGGGCTACAGTCCGCGGGGTTAGCAAGAGTAGGGTACCACTGAGCAACTACACCACCACCACATGACTCAGCAGGAAGAGGGGAAAAGCTGGCTACATTATCAACAGGAAAACCATCAGCTCTTAATCAGAAAGATGCAGGCTATATCCACTATATATATTCACTACAAACATTCCCAGTCGTATTAAGAAAATGACACTGTTGAGCACAAAATAAAAGGCATCCTAGGTTTGTTCTGTGAGCATTTTCCACAGCACTAAGATGGATATTAAGGGCACATTCTGTACCAGCGTGAGAGCCAGACATCCTGGTCTGAACTCCAATTCCTCCACTCACAGCAGCATGAACGCGCAGAGAGGACTCCGCTTCCTCATTTGTACAACAGGGACACCACTACCCGACCACATGTGGTGGCGGGGTTATGTTCTAGCACTGCTCACAACACGTGCACACATATTCAGTTGAACTATCAGCAATAAATAAAAAGTTTAACCATCTTAAAAAATAAGCTATTCACAATGAGAAATATGAACATCACCCTAATTTATAATAAAAATCAAAAATTAAATCAATTTATAAAGTGGCTAACACTTTCAGATATCTCTATACAAATGCTATTTTTTAATTTTTATACTTTACATATATATATCCTGTGAAGTCAATGAACTCTCATAAAGTCAATCTTTATGGAGTGTCTGTCTTAAGTTTCTCAGGCAGCAGTGAAGGCATCCATCTAAAGAATGAGAGATGGAGTGATTGTTCACAGTGAGGCAAGTCTGGGGCAGGGACTTGCAGTTAAAAGCACAGAAAGAAGAGGGAAGAACAACCATCATCTTCATGCTTTTATTTTTAAAAGCCCTGGCAAGTATGTCAATGAACACCTTTCAAAAAAAGTTTTTGAAAAAAAAAAGCAGATAACAGCTTAGGTGTTTAAATGAAATATATATGGGCCACAGATTCTAACTAGATATGAAAGAAAGTGCAACAGCAGGAAGAGGGGAAAAAAGGGTGGTGGGGATGATAAGCAATTTAAAAACCTCAAAGTTCAAAGAATAAGAATGATGTGAGTATATCTGTTACCAAATCACATGAATGACCCTGTAAATTCGAAACGGGCATAAATTCCTATTATAGCTTCACTGACAACTTCTCTAACAGCCATCAAAACCTCAAACATTGATCAGCCTTGAAAATCTCTAAGGGGCCTCATTTCTAGAATGGCCTACATAATTTTAGAGGACTTCTGATAAGATGACAGACATGCCTCAACACACTTAAACTCTTCAAAAGCCTAAACTTCAATTATGTGAAAATGGCTTTCACTACAACCACCTTCACATTAAAAACAATTAATGTGATCAACAATTAAAAGTCATTGCTATGGTGCCAAAAATGATGACCCAACTGGCAGTCTCTGAAAAAGATGAGTATTTATGCAATCTCCCAAAAATAATTTAACTTTTTTTAGAGACAATCATTCGACTGATTTGTGTGGGAAAGATTTATGAGAGTAACCCCAGATATTTAAAAATATTTTTATTATAAAAATAATGTACACTCCATGTAAAAATTTTGAAAACTAAAATATAAGAATTTGTCTACCTTCAAATTCCACCTCCAAGATATACTCAATGTTTACTCTAATCTACTTCAATATTGAATATTAACAATATTAGAATTGATACTGAATATTGAATTTTTATTCCATTAAATAAACACAAAAAATTAAATCATATGGGAACAGTCTACGCTTTTCACTGTCAGATACTTAATCTGTAAATATACTCAGTTTTACATTATAGTCGTCTCTAAGGATTATCCAATACAATAAATAAATGCTGTTTTCTTCCAAGCCTCTTTCAATTCAAGGTCGTTAAGCATCCATGTGTCTCACGCCGCCTCTTATAAAACCTCAGAGCAGTTAATCTGCTGTACTAACAAAGCCCTGAGTCAGTAACATTAGCAGACCTCTATAGCATCTTCCATACAGGTCCTTTCCAAGAGATCTTCTCATTAAATACATTGCCTATTTCAGGTACTTCTGAATCAAACCAACTAGACAAAGTCTTTCTAATTACAACAGTATAAATTTATTTTTGCTCAGGAGCCTAAAGGATTAGTTGATGACAGTCTGAGAATGAACAGAGGAAAAGCTGCTGGCAATTCTTCCTTCTCATTGCACTTCATTTATTATGTACAGAACCAGTAGGCTACTACAAATGAAATATGAGGCTAAAGTCTCCAATATAAAAACTGCTGATGAAGCACTAATTTAAATAAGTCAAATAACAGTGTTTAATCTAAACACTTACTTGCATATGTTAAAATTTTAAATGAGAAATGAGTAAATGTTATTCCTAAAGGAATGCAATGCTAATTTATAGAAATGGATCTTTTAAAATGTATTTACTTTTTGGTGCACTGGGTCTTCACGGCTCTGCACCGGCCCCCCTCTAGCTGCGGTGGCTTCTCTCTCTGCAGGGCTGGGCTGCAGGCCCCTGGGCTCAGCAGGCGTGGCACCCGGGCCTCGGTGCTCCACGGCTGTGGGATCCTCCAGACCAGGGACTGCGTCCACTGCGCCAGCAGGCGCATTCCCATCCACTGCGCCACCAGCTAAGTCCCAGAAATGGATTTTCTTTAAAAACTTTTAATAACAACCCCTGGGAAGAAATACATCTTGCATCATCACCAGTATACACGTGTATCTGTTTACATGTCTACATACTGTATACAAAAAACAAAAGTGCCACAAAACAATATTTGCCCTTACTATTGCATTGTTATTTTCTCTTCTTTTCTTTTTTAATGCTGTGTTAATCCACTAGTTGTTTTTGCAAACCACTAAGAAGTCACAACCTACAGTCTGCAAAGAGTGAGACCATTCAGAGGCAATGAATACGCAGACCACCTGCACTAAATTTCAGATGCTCCCCAACTCAGAATGGTTCAATCTAACAGTTCAGTGTAACAGTTCCATTTTACCGTGGTACTAAACAATACACATCTGGTAGAAACCATCCTTGCACTTTTGAGTTTCAATCTTTTCCCAAGCAAGAGATAAGCCTCCCCGCTGAGGCTGGATGACCACAGCTCCCCATCAGCCACACAATCCTGCTCAACACACTTAAAACCGTGTTTTTAAAAAACTGCACCCAGACAACCATTCCACTTTCCACCTTCAGCACGGTACTCAATAAATTACATGAGACAGTTTGACATTAGGTTTGAGACCAATGACTGTGCCCAACTGTAGACTAATTATGAAGGGTCCTGGGCACACCCTGGGTAGGCAGGGCCAAGCTCTGCGTTAAATGTGTTTTCAGTCTAGGATATTTTGAACTTATGATGGGTTCACTGAAACACCGACCCATCGTATAAGTCAAGGAAGGTCTGTTCTTTCCAAGTTGGACAAGCACAGGCTCATTGGAGCTTTAACTCTGTGGCTACTTTGAAAAGCGGATGACAAGAAACAGAGGCGTTAAAGCGAGTTGAAGCTGTGCCTCGCGGCCCACGAAGCGAGTGAGACATTCTCACTGAAGACTCCAGAGCTGCACGCTCTAAGTCACAGGTTGTTTATTTGCTTCAGACGGCAAACTAAGGTAAGAGCTGTCAAACTACAGGGGTTCAAGGCCCTAAGCAGTAACTGGCCCCACCCACAGGGCCAAACAATGCTAGTCCACCAGTGTTCATCCATCGCACTGTAACAGACAATTCTCTGGAGGCTGAGTGGTAAATGTTCTCATTTTGGCTTTCTACAAAAATCTTCTCAATGGTCATGATGAACTCCTCCATCAGATACCTCTCTCGGCCTAGCCTGGATATAGGGTGATAATGCTACCCCCAGTGATCTGCTGAAATTCACTACCCACCCAACTGTCTCCTCAAATGGCCCCTAACTATTTGAGGTTCACAGCCATAAGGCAGCAGATAAAACAATTTCTCATGGCTAATCCACTCAGTATTTCAGCACTTAGCCTTTTAAACCCATTTATTGCTAAATCTATTTAATCAGCAATAACAGCAAAGTAAATCACCATATAAAAACTGAGTAGATGCAATTATGTAAAATACACAACTGGTCATTTTTAACTGTGATTTGAAATATTGCAATTTAATCTAAAAATCCTTCCCCCACCTTACTGCCCATCCTCCTCATCACACCTTTGATTTCTAGTCAATAAAGTTCAGTTCAGTTCAGTGGCTCAGTCATGTCCAATTCGGAACCCCATGAATCGCAGCACGCCAGGCCTCCCTGTCCATCAGCAACTCCCGGAGTTTACCCAAACTCATGTCCATCGAGTCAATAAAGTTATTTGTATGTATTTATATCTTACCTCTATCAAAACTGTCTTTAAAAAAGATCCGAAGTAGCTTGGAAAATATAGGTGAGGAAACATCAATCTCAGCAAAGAACAATTAACTTAAAAGCCCACAGTGACATCCTTAAAATAAACTGTTACACTTTAAAACTCCCATGAGAATTCACACATTTGTAAAACAGAATCGAAACTTGGCTGTTTAAACTCAATAAAATTCAATGTTACATAGCTATTCTGAAAACTCCTAAATATCTTAAGTTGTTTAATTATCCAATGATTTAAATAAATACACAAACACATATGAAAAATGAATGTGTGCCTTCACTTGTATGTATATATGTGCAAGCTGTGCTGTGCTTAAGTCACTCAGTTGTGTCCAACTTTTGCAACCCCATAGACCCCACCAGGCTCCTCTGTCCATGGGGACTCTCCAGGCAAGAATACTGGAATAGGTTGCCATGCCCTCCTCCAGGGGATCTTCCCAGCTCACGGATTGAACCCAGGTCTCCCAAATCGCAGGCAGATTCTTTACCATTTGAGCCACTAGGGAAGACCATATATGTGCGTATGTATATGCAAAACAAAATTCAGAACATTCACATTAGTTAAAATACATTCCTGTTATTTCAGTTTAAAGAAAAAAATGACAACTCAATTTAAGAAGAAACTATGAACTCTTAATAAAGTATAATTTCTTATTATTATGGCTCAGTAGACAATCTAGGAGCCATCTGCCAAGCAGATGCAATTTTCTTTTGCACTGTAATCCCCTGCAGACTAAATTCTGAAATCCTAAGTAACAAGAAAATACAGTAAAATCTCTTCAAGGCAGAATTAAGCTACCTAGCAACCCCTGCAATCTGTAACAAGCCACGAATCAGAAGACCATCCATTTTAGGTGGGAAACTCTGTGCCAGAATGACATAACACAAAGGCCTCCCCATCCCATTTAATAACTACGGGATTTCACCTGTTATCTATAACAAATCCACAGTAGATAAGAAATTCAAGAGCAAAAGAAAATAACTTTAAAAAGATAAGATTAAAAGTACCCACAAGCCTAAAGCTAGTTAATGATCAGTAGTCTATGTGTTTTTGGTTGCACTGGGTTTTCGTTGCTGAAGGCTTTCTCTAGTCATGTTGATCAGGGGCTGCTCTCCAGCTGTGGTGCAGAGGATTCTCACTGCAGGGGCCTCTCCTGTCCAGCGTGAGCTCCAGGGCTCTCGTGCCTCAGGAGCTGTGGAGCACGGGCTTAGCTGCCCCATGGCATGTGGCATCTTCCCGGACCAGGGCTTGAACCCGCGTTCCCTGCACCGGCAGCTGGGTTCTTAAGCACTGGACCACCAGGGAAGTCCCAGCAGTCTATTTTTAAAAGGACAGCCACATATCACCTTTTAAATGTTTTGTCAAATGGTGAAAATTATTTAAAGAAAAACAACTATATTATGCTTTAAACTTCCCAACATTTTGCCAAGATATAATTATATTCTTTAAATTTGTGACTTAAGGCAACTTGTAAGTTAAGAGGGCGAAAAAAAAAAAACAGGTTTCTGTTCCAGGTTCCTGACAAAGAACTCCTGAACTGCACGGTGTGGGAACAACCCGCACACATCTGAGGTCAGACCCGCTGCGAGGGTGGTCCAAGTGAACAGAGATGGGAAGCACGGCAGGAAAACCAAGGTTTCCTAACACACAATCCCTCCCCACAGAGCTAGACAGAATCTCTCAACGTCAGGGTTTAAGGAGAGCTAAGACATTCTGTTTTCTATGTCTTCAATCAATCTGTACATTAACTCTTTTACAATTTTGTTACATGAGATATTTTAAAAAAACAGGATACTTATTCATAACAAGTTTCCAAGGTCACATTTACCATTTTATATAGTATATTCTTATCTCTAATCATGAAAAGCCCCTCTAGGAATTATAATATCAATTTTACAGATGAGAAAAATGAGATTCAAAGATGGCAGCTGCCCCAAGGCCACCTGGTGGCAGGTCGGGACAGGTAATCCACGTCTGTTTGAACCCCAAGCAGCACCTGTTACTGAAGTTACACCACTTCCAAATTTTACCTTGCTCTGAAAAAGAGGTTTGGGGCTTGTGGTTATTTAGTGACTTTCCTATTACTGAATGAAAACAGCTCAATAAAATAAAATGAAAGACCAAATGAAGGCCAACTTTAGTCTGAATAAATCCTTTATTCAAAGTTGGCCAAATATAAATAGGCTCATAACAGAACCTTATCCTGAGGATACTGCTAATGGCACGTGCAGAAATGGAAAAGGAAGTTCCTCCTGAACATATTATGAGGTCATCTGGGAACAATTAAAGGAAAATAAAAATAAATACAGAATATAAATGACTCTGAGTCAATGCACTGGTTAGTTACAGCACCTGTATAAACAGTGATGCATCGACTGCAAAGTTAGGAGACAGAGCCCGGAAAAGAGGAAGGCCCACTGAGGGGCCACGAACCTCAAAATTACCAAAATAAAAGCACATGAAGATTCTATTAACGTTAGTAGTAATTTAAAGAAATCACAGAACTAGCCAATTTTATACCAATATATACAGTAGTTGGGATCTTTCCTGTACCTCAGATGGTAAAGAATCTGCCTGCAATGCAGGAGACCTGGGTTGGATCCCTGGGTCAGAAAAACCCTCCAGAGAATGGCAACCCACTCCAGTGTTCTTGCCTGGAGAATCCCATGGACAGAGTAGCCTGGTGGGCTTCAGTCCATAGGGTCGCAGAGTTGGACATGACTGGGCACATATGAGTATATGAAGTAGCTAATATCGTATCTGGCATGAGATCCCTTTTCCTGCTATCAGTTATAATCATATACTTTGAAAGTCACTGTTTTCCTAAAGCAAATGTTGAAAGTCATAATATACAAGTAAGAGACTCACTGTTTTCCAATAATCAATATAAATTATTTTCAAACTTCTAAAAATACCTAAGACTCATAAAACTTTCATTTTAATGATGCTTAATGTGTACTTGCCAAAAATCCTAGCTCAGGATAAAAAAAAATGGTAGGCACTCTTACTCTGATATCAATCCAAACTATTTATTCAATATTCGCACTCAACAGAACCAAGGAAAGGAACATTCTATTCTCTTCTACCGGTAGTTGCAAAAAGCAAAGTAGGAGCCTTTTTCTTAATGGTAACACTGTAAGTAAAGTAAACAGAATTTATTAACTTACTGATTAAACAATTAACTACAAATATATTCAGCTTCAAATCTGTGAGTTCATGGTATTATCCTAACATTCATTCATTGAACAAATATTCATTGATGGCCTTCTGTAGAAACCCTCTCTGCCTACGAGTTCACATGTATACCAGCAGTCAGTTCAGTTCAGTTGCTCAGTTGTGTCTGACTCATTGTGACCCCGCGGACTTCAGCACGCCAGGCCTCCCTGTCCATCACCAACTCCTGGAGCTTGCTCAAACTCACGTCCATCGAGTCAGTGATGCCATCCAACCATCTCATCTTCTGTCGTCCTCTTCTCCTCCTGCTTTCAATCTTTCCCAGCATCAGGGTCTTTTCCAAAGAGTCAGTTCTTCGCATCGGGTGGTCAAAGGATTGGAGTTTCAGTGTCAGCATCAGTCCTTCCAAAGAATATTCAGGACTGATCTCCTTTAGGATGGACAGGATGGATCTCCTTGCAGTCCAAGGGACTCTCAAGAGTCTTCTCCAACACCACAGTTCAAAAGCATCAACCCTTCGGCACTCAGTTTTCTTTATAGTCCAACTCTCACATCCATACATGACCACTGGAAAAACCATAGCTTTGACTATACAGACCTTTGTCAGCAAACTAATGTCTCTGCTTTTTAATATGCTGTCCAGGTTGGTCATAGCTTTTCTTCCAGGGAGCAAGTGTCTTAATTTCATGGTTGCAATCACCATCTGCAGTGATTCCGGAGCCCAAAAAATATAGTCTGTCACTGTTTCCCCATCTATTTGCCTTGAAGTGATGGAACCGGATGCCATGATCTTAGTTTCCTGAATGTTGAGTTTTAAGTCAACTTTTTCACTCTCCTCTTTCACTTTCATTAAGAGGCTCTTTAGTTCCTCTTCACTCTCTGCCATAAGGGTGGTGTCATCTGCATATATGAGGTTGTTGATATTTCTCCTGGAAATCTTGATTACAGCTTGTGCTTCATCCAGCCTGGCATTTCACATGGTGTACTCTGCATATGAGTTAAATAAGCAGGGTGACAATATACAGCCTTGACACACTGCTTTTCTGATTTGGAATCAGTCTGTTGTTCCATGTCCAGTTCTAACTGTTGCTTTCTGACCTGCATACAGATTTCTCAGGGGGCAGGTAAGGTGGCCTGGTTTTCCCATCTCTTAAAGTTTGTTGTGATCCACACAGTCAAAGGCTTTGGCATAGTTAATAAAGCAGAAGTAGATGTTTTTCTGGAACCCTCTTGCTTTTTCGATGAGCCAATGGATGCTGGCAATTTGATCTCTGGTTCCTCTGCCTTTTCTAAATCCAGCTTGAACATATGGAAGTTCTCAGTTCACGTACTGTGAAGCCCCATTTGGAGAATTTTGAGCATTATTTTGCTAGCGTGTGAGATGAGTGCGAGTGTGAGGTAGTCTGAGCATTCTTTGGCATTGCCTTTCTTTGGGACTGGAATAAAAACTGACCTTTTCCAGTCCTGTGGCCACTGCCGAGTTTTCCAAATATGCTGGCATATTGAGTGAAGCACTTTCACAGCATCATCTTTTAGGATTCGAAATAGCTCAACTGGAACTCCATCACCTCCACTAGCTTTGTTCGTAGCAATGCTTTCTAAGATCCACTTGACTTAACGGGAATAGTAAGTGATTTAAAGATGCCCCCCAAAATGCATGGCTCCAAGCAGGCTTTCTCTAAAACGTCAGTGACCAGTTCTTCACCAATTTAGCCACAGCAAAAACAAAACCAGAAGTCCTAGATGAGTGATTTACATCAATGTGACAAAAATGACATCCTTCCCCCGCCAGAGCTGCAACTGGAGGGAGAGAGAGCAGAATCTTCAGTGGGGTTTCCCTGCTTCATCTGAGGTTCTACAGTCTCAGAACATCACTGAGGTTGTACACTCAAATGGAAATATAAAAATACCTTCAGGAGAGATACTCTCCTTTCCAAATTACTGGCTTCTGAGAGCTAGCTAAGTGGAAATCATTCCTTGGTCTTATGTTTAACTAAGGTTTTAAATGTAGGGCTAGATATTTCACAGAAAACACACAGAACAAGAGGAGGAATCGCAGTTACAGAGGCTTTCTCCCAGGGCAGCGCCACATGGCCCAATCCAGGAGACACTGGTCACCCAGCGCTCACAACAAACTCAGGACAGCAGTGTCAACGGTCCCCCTGCAACTGGGCCACAGTAATCTCAACAAATGCCATCTGGGTATTGTTTTCTTCTTTATTCTCACCCACTTTTCTTCCCATGTTTCCTCTTCTATCTGGAGTCACAGGGGTTGAAGTCACCTGGTTTCCATGGTTAGACCCTCCTAAGCTCCAACTCAAGAAGGAGAGAACTAAATAATTTTTTTTCACATACACAATCTTCAATCGAAGAGAAATATAAAAACCATAAAGGAAAATTTTAAGTTTAAAGACACATATGTGTGTATATATTATACAGACACACACAAAACCATACAGCCACTTCCTTACAAGTAAGGCACATTCATTTGTAACAGCAACACTCTCAGTCTCTCCCCACATCCTACCTTCCACTGACTCCTCACTAATTTAAATCCTTGGATAGAAAGAAGCTGAAAGGGAGAGAAGGATCAGGACATTAGTGACAAACAAACTCAAAATTTCCAAGGGACTCGAGCATTCAATATTATAATTAGGCATGTAGTGTGTGATTTTCCTGATAGACGTTTATTGTTAAGTGGTACCTTTATAACATGAAAAATTAAGTAGTTCATAATGTATTAGACTATATCGACAGATACACAACTCTTTCTCATGAAATAACTAGATAGGTATGTCAACCTATGACATAAAACAATATAAGAAATCATCCTATTTTCCTGAATATGTTTGCATGGTTCAAAAATCAAAACTACATTGCAAGGTACACAATCAAGTTTTGTTTCCACTCTGGTCTCAAGTCCTGTTCCTTCATACCCTCAATGGCAATCATTTTTACTAGTTTTTTGATAATCTTTCCAGTGTATTTATACAAATACTAGTGAGTACAAATGAAGTCAAAGTCGCTCAGTCATGTCACTCTTTGCAACTCCATGGACTATACAGTCCATGGATTCTCCAGGCCAGAAAACTGGAGTGGGTAGCCTTTCCCTTCTCCAGGGGATCTTCCCAACTCAGGGATCGAATCAAGGTCTCCGGCATTGCAGGCGGATTCTTTACCAGCTAAGCCACCAGGGAAGCCCATAAGTACAATATACATTCTTTATTACGCTCCTTAGAGAAAAAGCATGAAATAGTATCTTCTGACCCACACCCTGATTTTTTTATATCAATTTATTTGCAAGATCCCTCCACATCAGTACAAAAAGCTCTTCCTCATTCATTTTTCATAGCTGTGGTAACCTACTGTGTGGATGGAGCATAATTTATTTAACCAGGGCCCTTTCATGTTGCTTCCAAAGTACCTCCCTAGGTGATACTTTTCAAATCTCTCCTGTTACTGTAACAAAGTGAATTATAAACACTGCAGGATTTGCTTCCTTAGACCTATAATAGCACAGAGTATTTATTAGTGACCTGCTCTCTGAGGGGGAGGCTCCCCACCAGAGACGGGACCTGCGCCCGTGTAGGCCTAACTACTGGGCCCCAGGGAAGCCCCGGTGACCTACTGTGCATATTCTGTAAGAACCATCAGGAATTCCTACCTCACATGGCTGCATTCTCTCCCCATTAAAGCTGAATGTCTTTATTACAGGGTTTCTCAGAGCCTCTAATTAATCACTGTGAATCTCCCAGAAGAACAGCCTGTGACATTTCCCAAACTTGATTTGGCTACAAAATGGTTCTTTTGCAAAACCTTCTACAGGTACACAGTATTCTGGAAAAAAAACTTTAGCAAAGAGTGGGGTGAATTTAATAATCAGTCATCTAGTTAAGCAAAACATAAACCTGTGAACTTTCAAGAAAGGCACAAAACCAAGCTGAGCTAAGTTTTAGACTAGGCCTTGGCTGTTTTTCGAATTATAAAGTCCTTTGAAATCTAAATATAAGCTATTTGACCCTCTTCTAGAAAGTAACACACACAAGCTTAAATTTTTTCAGTTTCTGTGGATTCAAGGACCCCAGAGGCACGTCCATAGTCCCCATGGGCATATCTATTTTAGAAGCAATTTTAAATAGACTGCTGTATTTCTATGGCACCATTAATACCCAAGGCTAGGGCAGAACTCAGGGCACTTCTCACACAAAGCTAATGAAAAAATAGCAGAAAATTCACTATGACGTGCTCCTTGGTGCAAGTGAATAAAGTATACTCAAAGGGATCATATCTAACAATTAATGATATAACGAAAACTAAATTCTATTAAATAACTGTGGGAACTACTGACATTACAAGCAGTTTGGTCTGATTTTTTACACGTGTCTCTTATTGTAAAAAAAAATAAACAGAATTAAGAAATTTGGACTTTAATTCATCTTATACAATATGTAATCTTTTCTGTGATTTTAAAAACACAATACATTTTACATTAGACAACTGTATCCACTAGAAATAAAATTCCGCAGCAAATCTGAACATGACTTTGTAAATGCCCAGGAGAAACAAAGAAAATTCTGTGCTTTTTAAATGCAGATCAAAGAATTCCCAAGCATGATTACAGTCTAGCAGCAGAAATGATTAGGAGAGGAGAGGTATTAATATCACGCACAGGGCCACCACAGTCGATTTGAGGGCGATTCAGAAGGGCACGGACAGGAGAGAACTAGCAGAGGCTGAAGCCCGGCCCAAGCTCCTCTCACCAAGCCTGAGGCTAAGGTTGCAATTCAGACAAACGCAGCCCTGTAATACCCTCTGCCCTCCCTTCCCTGGCACTTCCTCCCCCCAGAACTCCACCCACTCAAGGCAAATATTAAAAAGTGCTAAAATTTTGAAAAAGAAGACATGTTTTCTAGATCAATAGCCCAGTGGCCAAGGCATAGTAAAATGGGAACTTCTAATTTAAATTCTTATCAAAAATTTGTTTCTAAATGATTTATTTGAACAGAAACAGCCCCACTACTACCATGGAACTCAAAGGGAAGAGAGTCCACTATGCATACATTCGCTTTATTCCTTTTTTTTTTTTTTTTGGTTACTGTTGAATACATCAATTCCTAAAGTGACAGGTGTAAGTATTGTCAGTATTTTAACAGAATAAAGAGTAGTATTAGACTGAAAATATTTTGTATATAAAAGAACATGCACCAAACACAAAAGAACCAAGTGTTAACTATATGGTATGGGAAATTATGAGAAAAGAAGATTTTGAGTGTCAACTTTTCCCTTCTCATGCTCTGCATAAGTATCGGCATCTTGCAAATTGTGAATCCATTTTCAAAGATACATCCACTTCCCAAGTTCCTAGTGAGAGATGATATACATGTCAACAGCTCTCCAAATCAAGCAATCTGACAAAAAGAAGCAGTGCAGTCCTAGAATCCAGGAAGGAGAATGCTACACTGCCTGACATGTGAGAAGGATGAGAGTCAAATGACACCAGTCGACATAACACTCTACAAAGAAAAAGAAAGGATATTTTAAATATTAGTGCATCTTCTTCTATCTTGTTATGAAAGAACTGTGTTTCACCCTTCACTGTAGTATTTATTGCTCTAAATAAACTTTTTAAAATTCAAACTATGGCTAAAGAAAACTTAAAACACTTAAAAGTACGCTTGAAATAGTCTAACTAGAACTTTTCTGTACCAGTATATCAGCTCCAGATAAAAATGCAAATCTATATCATAATCTCATTATCTTCCTAAATATGGCAAGCACTGAAAACATGTTTGGCCACTCTGGTTTTAAACAGTCAATGAAAAGCACTCAGCCACAGAAGCTCAGAGTCAGGAACTTAGGAATCCGTCACCAGTCCAGTCTGTTGGCCCTCTGCCTTCAGCAGACCAGCAGCAGCAGCGCCGTCAAATACTGTCAGGACACCAAGCCAACCACAGATCCCTTGATGGTGTATTATCATTACACGGCTGACCTTCGAACAATCCATGTGGATTCTGTCCAAGAAATACATATCACAGTTCTGCACAGTCCACAGGCAGTTGAATCTGTGGACGTGGAACTGCAGATACGGAGGATTTTTTGACTGCATGGAGGGTCGGCACTCCTAACTTCTGTGCTGTTCAAGGGTCAGGTGCGGTTGCAAATAATCCTGAAAGTCTCCCTAAATTGTAAAATTCAATGAGCACTACTCAACAAAATACATGAAGTTGACTGCTAACAAAAACAGAGGCAAACTTCACTGTCAGTTATAATGTTGGTATAGCTACCCACTTTGTACAGGAATCAAAAATTCTCATGTTCACAAGAGGGCTTAAAAAAGAGGGTGAGGTAGCTGACTGATCTTTACACATATAAAAACTGATGTTCATTGTAAAATTGAAAACAGTGCATGCATAAAAGTGGTAACTAGAAGAAGTAGTAATCAGTAAGAGGAAGCTATCATAGCAATCAAAAGCCACACTGAATAACCTATCATTTTAACCCCATGAATCACCTGTATGCTCCTTGATATAAAAGACCCATTTTGTGAGTTGCATATACTATCCAATTTAAGATCACATGTGTGGCAAAATACAGTAAGAAAGAAAGGAAAGGAAAGTGGAAGAAAAACAACCCATTACAGGATGTTGACAAGTATCAGTACCAAGGTTTTAGCACACCACATACCACTAACACAACACACCAGGTTCCTTCAACACCACGCTACCTGCTACTTTGGCTTTCGATTTTAACCTACGCAAGTAACTGCAGTCAAGCGTAACAAAACACTATTTCCATATCTTAAGTTCTCTTAGAAGAAAACGGGTCTGTTTACCAGGCTCAGTTACCAAGTAAAGCAATTCAACCCAACTCAAGTGTCCTACGGTTTCAGGTGAACTGAAGACAGATTTGCCTATTTCTCCCTTTATCACACCTCCATGGATGGTGGCCCAGAGACACCAACTACAAGGCCAAAGGGGAACTAAAAATCCTTATCATGTGCCTCGGGTGCATGATATCCCTAGAGCTATCCAGAGAGTTCCCCAAAGAGACTGCACACTTATACAGACCTATCAATCACCTCTACTACCAATCATCTCTGAAGTCATACCGGGTTGTTAATATACTAACAACTACTTTCCTAAAAGTATTTCTCACAGGCTCATGAATGTATTTTAATTGGCACTCACTGATGGAATTAGCACAAATGCAAATACTATCATTCTATTCACTACACTTGCCAAAATAAACTCACTGAGACTAGAGCTCTGCCCACCTTGTCTGACTGCATCCCCAGTGCCTGCACCTAGGAGATACTTAATAGAAATGCCGTAAAATGGATGAACTTACCTAATAAGTGACAGAATTTTGTTAAATTATGTACTGTTTACAAGCAGAACATTTCCTAACACCTGGGAACCTTCTAACAGTGCTATTTGTTGTAACAGGATTTAACAGGATGATTGAGTTTTTGTAATAAAGCAAACAAAAGTTGCAGAAAGAGACACAAGTTGCAGACTGAACACACAGGCAAAATAAAAATTGATTTTTTTTCCTATTAAGATAAATGACTTTCCTCTTTATCCCAAAACCATACTCAATGACAATTATAGAATTTTAAGAGAAGAAAGCTTGGAGCCTAAGTAATGAAACAGATGGGCTCCAGTTTCAGAGCAACATAAACTGCCATCAATTCATTCAAAAAATTTTGCATAATTACATACTTAAGATGGCATTTTAGGAATAATTTTTTTATTCTACTTTTTTTTCTTTCTTTCTTTTTTTTTTTTTACTATGCTAAGCAGTTGGTTAGGCCTTAGAGAAGTTACAACCGACAAATATAATCTTCCACTTTTTTTACTTTCATTTACCAGGGGAAAATCAATGAGGAAAGAGTTAACTCTGTCAATGCAAACAGTTGCTCTCTTCCCAGTTTTCAAGTAACAGTGTTCTCTACTAACTTAAACCAACAATTTTCCAGTCCTCTCATTCTATTTTTAGATTGTGATAGGTTATCATCTTTGATTTACATTATCAATGTGTATATGGCTACTGCGGCCAAGTCTTCTCTTCCCAAGACTTAGGAGGCATACACTTCCGAAGTGCTCCCCTGCCAAGTCATTAACAGCGTTTGATAATCCCCCTGTCGTCTGTCTCCCTCACTTGAGCAGAGCTGTTTCTGTCTCCGTTGGATACTACAGAATGTGTTCCCAGTGTTATCACAATGAATGAAGGAAGGATTTGGTAAGGCTATGCATTATCACGGGCTTCCTTTGCTAACAAGAAGATAATATTTGAGAACACATCTCTTCAGCTTTAAGAAAACGCTGAGGCTCTTTACCACTCTGAACTAAAAGTCTGCAAATGATAAATTTAAGAACAGTCAAGTGCATCTGATACATGCTATTAGAGAAGGTGCTAAGCAATACATCTAAAATAAGCTTATTCAAAGGCCACACAAAGAATTACAATAGATTCCTTAGGACTGACGAGTTTCCAGGATTCTATTACCATCAGTACCACTGCTAAATAACTTCACTGGATACGTTTTCTCCATGTTTTGAGAAGTCATAGGTGAACACACTGAAAGGATGAGTGGCTACTCTCCAGAGTGTTACAATCTCTAAAACGACGGGGAGGTGGAGGGGGGTGGAATAAGTGAAATTCTTGAATAAGAATACATGAAAAGCAATTTTCCTGTTAGTTGTGAAAGACTGGAAAATTTTTCACTGCAACCTTTCCTCCTTTGCTGGAAGTAGGAAAATTTCTAACACCTCTCTGCCCTTTGAGTCACAGCCGTGGGGACCTGTGCATCCCCCATGAAAGCAGGAAGTCGGTTTGTCTAGCCTGGGCCCGTCGGGTCCCAAACTCGATGGCAGAACTTCTGAAAGCCCACCCCCGACTGCCCCTCACCCGATACCACTCCGAGCTCCAGCGAAAACGTGGTCTTGCTGGGAAGGAGTAGCGCGCAGGGCTCGGAACACCTTCCTCTCCACGCTTGGCCGGTGGCAAGAGGGCACCCGGGTTCTCGCCAGGAGAGGAGGCGGCGAGAGGAACCGTGGCCGCCAAAGGCGGGCGGCTTGTCCACGCGGCCGGAGAAGTCCCGAAACAAAGCGCACGGCTTGCGGGGCGGTGGGCAGACGGGGAGCTTCACCAGCTCCTCACCGCGGCCTGCGGCGTCGCCAGGTGGGGCCGCGCGCCTCTCGGGGGAGAGGGTGGGTTTCTGAGGGTCTGACCGGCGCCGAGATCATCGGAAGCGAGCCCCGGGAGAAGAGAAGGCCGGGAAGGAGAGGCGAACGCCGCGGGGCGGAGGCGGCGCCTGCCGGGCTGCTGGGCCCCCGGGACGCGCCGCCGGCCCCGCTCCGGCCTCCCCAGCGCCGCCCGCCCGCCCCCCGCCCCAGGCAGCCACACAAAGGGGAGGCGGGCGCGCCGGCCGCGGCGGCGGCGGGGCCGGACCCGGGACAGCGGCCGCCCCGCCGCGCCCCCACCTTTGTCCGCCGCGTCCCGCGCCCCCGCCGAGGAGCCCGCCGCCAGCATCCTGCCAGTTACCCGGGTGAGGAGCGGTCTCATCTGCTCGCCGGTCCCGTCCGCCTCCATGGTCTGCCGTCCAGTCCGCTGCGCCGCCGCTCCGCGGTTGCCCCGTGCGCTCCGCCCGCCGCCGAGAGCCCGGCGCGCGAGGGGAAACGAACTTGCGCTCGTCCGCGAGGCGCGCGCGTGGGGAGAGCCGTGCGCGCGAGACGGGAGCGCGTGCGCGGCGGCAGGCGGGCTGCCTCTCGCGGGGCCCGAGGCCGCAGCGGGTAACGTGGAGCGAGAACTGAGCGAGCCGCAGGCCCGGCGGGGAGGCGGCGCCGCGGATGCGAGGGGCGGGGCCCGGCCGTGACGCGCCGCGCAGGCCCCGCCCGCGGCCTGCGGGCCCTGCGGGCCTCCGGGACGCGCGCCGACCCCGCGGCCGGGCGCCGGAGGTGGGCGGGAGGAGGCGGGCGGCGCGCGTCCCCGCCCATCGGAGGCCCTCGGGGCTTCAAGCTCGTCTCCGCGGTGTGCCACCCCCTCGAGAGGCCTGCCCCTCTTTGTCAAATCTTTAGTGACCGAAGCTAGGCGTGTAGCTCATCTTCCCTCATCCGAGGTGGGGTGGGAGTCACCGCGGAGCCCACCTTCTAATCACGTTCCTCGAGATGGGAGGGAAGACGGTCGCCCCCTTTCCAAGGACGCTCACCGGAACCCCAAAGGAGCTAGGTGGTCAGGACTGCTCTCGGTTCTACTGCCAGAAACCCCAGCTGGGGCGGGGCGGGGGCGCGGAGGCGACAAGGGTAAAAGAGGGCACACCGCTGGCCAGGCGTCCTCGTGTGCCCCTGGCCGGGCACCGCGGCGGCCCCACGCTCGAGTCCATCCTCTGGGGCGCTCCCACTCCACATGCACAGCTCTGACTGCAGATAGTGAGGTGCTTACCACGCAGGGTCATTTAAGGATTGGGTGAATGTCCATCCATAAACGTGCCTGACAGGTATCATGCTTATCATAGGCATTATTGTCAACTGGGTTGTCTTAAGTGTTCAGAAAAGGGAACAGAAAGAGCTGCATCAGTGCTATGGAAGGAAACTGTATATGACAGCAGGTCTGGAGCGCTTATACTATCCATCTCAAAATGGATATTAGTAAAGCTCTTTGTCAGAAATAGTTAAGTATACTCGATGACTCCTTCCTGGTCTGCATCGTAGTCTCCTTTTCCCAAGTTTCCCAGAGTGTTACTTCTAGGTGGGCATCTTACTTTGTATATAGACCAAATGTGCTACCCGTTACAGAAGCCTACGTGGGCCTTCCCTGGTGGTCCAGTGATTAAGATTTCGCCTTCCAATGCAAGGGCTGCGGGTGTGATCTCTGATGGGGGAGCTAAGATTTCACTTGCCTCAGGGCGGAAAAACCAAAACATTAAAAAAGAGAGAGAGCAAGAGAAGCAATATTGTAACAAATTTAACAAAGACTTAAAAAATAAAGAAGTCAACAATTAGACTGTAAATTAAGGCAGATTTGCTGCATGTCTGATCCACACAATACCACAGCATATGTTCTGTTATCACCATTTTACAGATGAGGAGGCCAGGGCTCAGCAGGATCAGTTCAGTTCAGTTCAGTTCAGTCGCTCAGTCATGTCCAACTCTTTGCGACCCCATGGACTGCAGCACGCCAGACTTTCCTGTCCATCACCAACTCTCAGAACATACTCAAACTCATGTCCATTGAGTCGGCAATGGCATCCAACAATCTCATACTCTGACGTCCCCTTCTCCTCCCGCCTTCAGTCTTTCCCAGCATCAGGGTCATTTCCAGTGAGTCAGTTCTTCACATCAGGTGGCCAAAGTATTGGACTTTCAGCTTCAGCATCAGTCCTTCCAATGAATATTCAGGACTAATTTCCTCTAGAGTGGACTGGTTGGATCTCCTTGCTATCCAAGGGACTCTCCAGAGTCTTCTCCAACACCACAGTTCAAAAGCATAAATTCTTCAGTGCTCAGCAAGATAACTAGTTTTAAATCCTGATTACTGGAACTTTTCTTTCTATTGCACCATTTCTGAAAGAGATGGGAATACCAGACCATCTGACCTGCCTCTTGAGAAACCTGTATGCAGGTCAGGAAGCAACAGTTAGAACTGGACACGGAACAACAGACTGGTTCCAAATAGGAAAAGGAGGATGTCAAGGCTATATATTGTCACCTTGCTTATTTAACTTATATGCAGGGTACATCATGAGAAACGCTGGGCTGGAGGAAGCACAAGCTGAAATCAAGATTGCCGGGAGAAATATCAATAACCTCAGATATGCAGATGACACCACTTAAGAGCCATAAGTGGCAGAAAGTGAAGAACTAAAAGAGCCTCTTGATGAAAGTGAAAGAGGAGAGTGAAAAAGTTGGCTTAAAGCTCAACATTCAGAAAGCTAAGGTCATGGCATCTGGTCCCATCACTTCATGGCAAACAGATGGGGAAACAGTGGGAACAGTGGCTGACTTTATTTTTCTGGGCTCCAAAATCACTGCAGATGGTGATTGCAGCCAGGAGATTAAAAGGTGCTTACTCCTTGGAAGGAAAGTTATGACCAGCCTATACAGCATCTTAGAAACCAGAGACATTACTTTGCCAACAAAGGTCCATCTAGTCAAGGCTATTGTTTTTCCAATGGTCATGTATGGATGTGAGCTGGACTATAGAGAAAGCTGAGTGCCGAAGAATTGATGCTTTTGAACTGTGGTGTTGGAGAAGACTGTTGAGAGTCCCTTGGACTGCAAGGAGATCCAACCAGTCCATCCTAAAGGAAATCAGTCCTGAATATTCACTGGAAGGACTGATGCTGAAGCTGAAACTCCAGTACTTTGGCCACCTGATGCGAAGCGCTGACTCATCTGAAAAGACCCTGATGCTGGGAAAGATTGAGGGCAGGAGGAGAAGAGGACGACAGAGGATGAGATGGTTGGATGGCATCACCGACTCAATGGACATGGGTATGGGTGGACTCTGGGAGTTGATGATGGACAGGGAGGCCTGGCGTGCTGCAGTTCATGGGGTCGAAAAGAGTCGGACATAACCGAGTGACTGAACTGAACTGAATGCCTCATGAAAGAAAGTTGAACACTGATAAAAAAGAATGAAAAGATGAAACAAGAATGAAAAGGAAAGAAAATGAAGAGAGAGGGGAACTGGAATTTAAAAAGAAAAAAAAGGAGCCTCCTAAAGTTGTTTAAGGCATCAATCACTTTTACCCATACTATAACAATGTGAGTGTGATTTATATTGAAGAATTAAATCTGGGCTCATCCATCTGATGCGAAGAGCCAACTCATTAGAAAAGACCCTGATGCTTGGAAAGATTGAAAGCAGGAGAAGAAGGGGATGACAGGACAAGATGGTTGGATGGCATCACCGACTCAATAGAGGTGAGTTTAAGCAAGCTCCTGGAAACAGTGAATGACAGGGAAGCCTGGCATGCTGCAGTCCATGGGGTCGCAAAGAGCTGGACATGACTTAGCAACTGAACAACAGTTATTGAAATGAAGCTTCCCTCCCAAAAAGCTATGATTAGTGTGTACAGAACACCTTCTATCACCCTTCTCTGCTTTATTTTTCTATACAGCAGTTATTTTTATAACTTTTTATTTATTTATGCTTCATCATGTTTATTGTCTGTGCACTCACACACACATGCTGATGTAACAAAATTATAGGCAAGAAAAGAAAAGTTTAACATACATTATTTTCTACCGTTTGAGTCACCACCCTCTGTTTTAGTGTGAATTGTGCATTTTCATTACATGTTAACTAGATCCTCTTAGAAGACACTCCTTAGGAGATAATACTCCTTTCTCAATCCTGCAAGGGGCCACAATGACCCACTACTCACCTTGTTGCACTATGTAAACTGTCAATATGTTACTTCGAGGTATACTCTTTGTCTTAAAAAGATGTATAGCTGTACTTTGACCTCTAATGGTCAAACCAGTCTTCAGAGCTTTCTGAAAGACTATCTCCTGTGCTATAACCCTCCAGGTTGGCTCAAATAAAATTATCCATCTCTTCCTTAGATTGACTATCAATTAATTTTTAAATTATTAATTAATTTTAACGTTGTTGTTGTTGTTGAGTCACTAAGTCGTGTCCAACTCCTTGTGATGCCATGGACTACAGCACACCAGGTTCCTCTGTCCTCCGCTTGCTCATATTCATGTCTGCTAGGTCAGTGATGCCATCTAACCATCTCATCCTCTGCCACCCTCTTCTGCTTTTGCCTTCAGTCTTTCCCAACATCAGGGTCTTTTCCAGTGAGTCAACTCTTCGCATCAGGTGGCCAAAGGATTGGCGCTTCAGCTTCAGCATCAGTTCTCCCAATGACTATTCAGGGTTGATTTCCTTTAGGATTGACTGATTTGGTCTCCTTGCAGACCAAGGGACTCTCAAGAGTCTTCTCCAATACCATAGTTCAAAAACATCAGTTCTTTGGCGCTCAGGCTTCTTTATGGTCCAGCTCTCACATCCACACATGACCACTGGAACTATATGGTCGTTTGTTGGCAAAGTGATGTCTTTACCTTTTAATATGCTGGCTAGGTTTTTCATAGCTTTTCTTTCAAGGAGCAAGCATGTTTTAATTTCATGGCTGCAGTCACTGTCACCAGTGATTTTGGAGCCCAAGAAAATCAATCTGTTACTGCTTCCACTTTTTCCCCTTCTAGTTGCCATGAAGTGGTGGGACCAGATGCCATGATCTTGGTTTTCTGAATGCTGAATTTTAAGCCAGTTTTTTCTCTCTCCTCTTTCACCCTCATCAAGAGACTCTTTAGTTCCTATTCACTTTCTGCCATTAGAGTGGTATCATCTGCATATCTGAGGTTGTTATTATTTCCCCTGGCAATCTTGATTCCAGCTTGTGATTCCTTCAGCCTGGCATTTCTCATTATGTATTCTGCATAGAAGTTAAATAAGCAGGGTGACAATATACAGCCTTGTCATACTCCTTTCCCAATTTGGAACAAGTCAATTGTTCCATGTCTGGTTCTAACTGTTGCTTCTTAACCCACATACAGGTTTCTCAGGAGATAGGTAAGTTAGTCTGGTACTTCCATTTCTTTAAGAATTTTCCACAGTTTGCTGTGATCCAACAGTCAAAGGCTTTAGCATAACCAATGATTTTTAACATTAAGCAGACATTAACATGTACTCCATGTAAGCTTCATACAAACAGTCTTTTTTTTTTTTTGCCTGTTGTATTCCCAGCATGCCTGGAAGAGTGGTTGGCCTTTGTAAGATCGCTGCACCTGTGTTAATTCAATGGATGTGGTAGACAGAGAATAGAGAAGGCAAGCATCCCTAAGACCTAGGATCATCCTGCGAGACATCTGAAGATATGGCCAAAGTAGTGACAGGTGCAGAGTTTGAACCTGCATCCTTGGTGCCAGAATTGAAAGAGGTGAGTAGGCAACTTCAGTTCAGTTCAGTCGCTCAGTCGTGTCCAACTCTTTGCTACCCCATGAATCGCAGCACACTAGGTCTCCCTGTCCATCACCAACTCCCGGAGTTTACTCAAACTCATGTCCATCAAGTCGGTGATGCCGTTCAGCCATCACATCCTCTGTCATCCCCTTCTCCTCCTGCCCCCAATCCCTCCCAGCATCAGAGTATTTTCCAATGAGTCAGCTCTTGGCATGAAGTGGCCAAAGTATTAGAGTTTCAGCTTCAGCATCAGTCCTTCCAATGAACACCCAGTACTGATCTCCTTTAGGATGGACTGGTTGGATCTCCTTGCAGTCCAAGGGACTCTCAAGAGTCTTCTCCAACACCACAATTCAAAAGCATCAATTCTTTGGCCCTCAACTTTCTTCACAGTCCAACTCTCACATCCATACATGACCACTGGAAGAACCATAGCCTTGACTACACGGACCATCGTTGGCAAAGTAATGTCTCTGCTTTTTAATATGCTGTTTAGGTTGGTGATAACTTTCCTTCCAAGGAGTAAGCGTCTTTTAGTTTCATGGCTGCAATCGCCATCTGCAGTGATTTTGGAGCCCCCAAAAATAAAGTCAGCCACTGTTTCCACTGTCTCTCCATCTATTTCCCATGAAGTGGTGGGACCGGATGCCATGATCTTAGTTTTCTGAATGTTGAGCTTTAAGCCAACTTTTTCATTCTCCTCTTTCACTTTCCTCAAGAGGCTTTTTAGTTCCTCTTCACTTTCTGCCATAAGGGTGGTGTCATCTGCATATCTGAGGTTGTTGATATTTCTCCCGGCAATCTTGATTCCAGCTTGTGCTTCCTCCAGCCCAGCATTTCTCATGATGTACTCTGCATAGAAGTTAAATAAGCAGGGTGACAATATACAGCCTTGACATACTCCTTTTCCTATTTGGAACCAGTCTGTTGTTACATGTCCAGTTCTAACTGTTGCTTCCTGACCTGCATATAGGTTTCTTAAGAGGCAGTGCAGGTGGTCTGGTATTCCCATCTCTCAGAATTTTTCACAGTTTGTCGTGATCCACACAGTCAAAGGCTTTGGCATAGTCAATAAAGCAGAAATAGGTGTTTTTCTGGAACTCTCTTGCGATGTTGGCAATTTGATCTCTTGTTCCTCTGCCTTTTCTAAAACCAGCTTGAACATATGGAAGTTCATGGTTCATGTATTGCTGAAGCCTAGCTTGGAGAATTTTGAGCATTACTTTACTAGCGTGTGAGATGAGTGCAACTGTGCGGTAGTTTGAGCATTTTTGGCATTGCCTTTCTTTGGGATTGGAATGAAAACTGACCTTTTCCAGTCCTGTGGCCACTGCTAAGTTTTCCAAATTTTCTGGCATATTGAGTGCAGCAGTTTCACAGCGTCATATTTCAGGATTTGAAATAGCTCAACTGGAATTCCATCACCTCCACTAGCTTTGTTCATAGTGATGCTTCCTAAGACCCACTCGACTTCACATTCCAGGATGTCTGGCTCTAGGTGAGTGATCACACCATTGTGATTATCTGGGTCGTAAAGATCTTTTTTGTACAGTTCTTCTGTGTATTCTTGCCATCTCTTCTTAATATCTTCTGCTTCTGTTAGGTCCATGCCATTTCCGTCCTTTATCGAACTCATCTTTGCATGAAATGTTGGGCAACTTCAAGAAGGGCTTAAAAATATATGCTCAGGAGACCGTGCTAGACAAATGAATTGTGGAAAGAAAAATCCACTTGTGAAAAAAACAAGATAAGCCATTGGTTTATTTAGTCCAAAATTATTTTTTGAGTGACTTCTGTGTTGCTGTGCACTTTTTTCACTCTTCACTTCATCCCACCAGCTGGAAAAATAATGTAGTAAAAGTCTGAATTAGAGAATGCATTACTCTCAAGTGCCCACTTAATTCGTATTCAGCCAGAGTTCATCCCGAGGTGTTGGTTGTAGTAAGTAAAGGAGATAATGTGTTAATATTGCTTTCATGCCAGTGGAGATGGCTACAACGTGTTCAAAAGTTCTGAAAGGCAAATTGTTATCTTAGTCTTTTAAATATTCATCCAGAATGTAGCACAGGGAAGCATTTGCTAAACAAAGATGGATGTGCACCTAAATTCATCACTCAAATGAACTTATAGCACTGAAAATTACCGACAGCTGTATCCCAGATTCAGGACACTTCCTGGGTTTCTGGAACAGCAGGTAATACTAGTAGGGACTTGGATACCATCCCTTGGCAAGATCTTCATCCTGAGGTGTGAACAACCTTCCCCCAACAGTCCCCTATGAGCCAGAACTTTTTTTTTTTTTTTTTAAGAATAATAGTGTCTCTGTCATTTTGAAAAGTGTTAGCTGAGGATCCCTTGGCAACTCTCTCTCCTCCTTACCTCTTCTTGGTGGTAGCTGCAAGTAAACCATTTCAATCATCTCATTATATAAGGAAAACAGAAATCCTTGGAATAGTGTTTCCAAGAGCACCAGAGCATCCTCAACAGGGGAAAGACAAAAGGAAAACAGTTGAAAAAATTCCTTTTATTTCTGCAGGCTAGGCCTACAGATGTGCTAAGTCGCTTCAGTCACGTCCGACTCTTTGCGACCCTGTGGACTGTAGCCCACCAGGCTTGCCATTTGTGGGATTCTTCAGGGAAGGATACTGGAATGGGTTGCTATTTCCTTCTCCACAGATAAGTTAAAACAAAACAAAACAAAAAAGCCCACACCTGATCTCATAGAGTTCAGAGTGGAAACCAATCAAGAAACGAATGTACATTACATCGTGGGAATCTCTAACGTGGGACTTTCTGTACAATGGACACTTTTCAATGATTGTGGTTTCTTACTAATACGTGCAAAGACATTTGTATGTCTGTTTCTGAATTCTTTTATCCTCATATATTCAAAAGGAATGACCATTGTTGAAACTAAATATTGTGAGCATAATTATGGTCACATAACAAGCAAGTCAAATAACATAGCAAGTTAGGAAGGCATCTGAGACCAGCTGGACTAGACAGCTCGTTATTTCTTTTGATTCAGTTCTTTGACTGCATCAAGTCCTCGCTGCAGTAGCGGGATTTCTCTGCATCACGCAGCATCTTTCATTGCAGGGCGCAGGCTCAGGGGCTGTGGCACATGGGCTCAGTTGCCCCATGGCCTGTGGGATCTTAGTTCCCCAACCAAGGATTGAACCTGCAACCCCTACATTGGAAGGCAGATTTTTAACCACTGGACCACCAGGGAAGTCCCTCATTGTTTCTTTAGCAATGCCATTTTTTCCCGTGTCAGCTCAGAGTTGTTGGCCGCCATCTAGTTTGCTCAGGCATCGGGATAGCGTCATCGACTGTTGAAGGACAGGTGGCAATTGAGAACAGTGCTGGCCTCCAAGATGTGCCAACAGATTTCTTTTTTTTTTTTTAATTAATTAATTAATTAATTTTTTTTTCAGTGGGTTTTGTCATACGTTGATATGAATCAGCCATAGATTTACACGTAGTGTTGCACCTTTGGTTGTAGGCAGTGTTCCTTCAAAGTCAGAGTCCATTTCCATCACACCTAGGCCCACCTGGGTGTGGTTTATGTTCCGGTTGCTTTCCAAAGACTGTTACTCTTAGTGCTTGGGCTAGGGATGCATTGAAAGACCCTTACTGATTATTTTTTTTCTTCTCAGGACCACTCTTTTTATGTTATAGCTACATTTCAATAAATGCTTACCTCTTTTACAAAAGTGGTCCCTTCAACTGGGCCCGTGACTGAGACTGCAATGAATTTTGGAGAAGAACTCACCTGAACCAAAGGGGAAATCTAAATTCCCAAGGCCTCATTTTGAGAAATGTAGACAAAAATGCAGTAGACTTTCAGGGAGGCAGAGATGGAAGAAAATGTTTTTTTTGCCATGGAATCAAAACTCTGAAAACAAAACTCTCCACGCATGAATGTTGAAATGAGTACTTGGATTGTTTTAGATTGTCTCAGAGTATTCATAATCACCCCATTTTAAAATAATCTAAAACTAACATTGGATATGTCACTTCATGCCACTGAACTTCTGTTCTGTCATCTATAAAATGGGGATAATTGAGGCCATAATTCCTTATCTTCAGTTGCAGGCTCCATAAATTTCTGAAAAGCTTATGGCTTTTCACAACTCCTTCGGCTACAAAAACCTAACCTCGACCAAGATGAGGCTGTTGATATTCTTTATCTCTTACTGTGGCTGCCCATATTCCTCGTTACTGAAATATTAATGTGCCTGAAAACAGGATGTTGTCTCAGTCACTACTAGGAGTGTTTCATAACATTCGTAACTGGCAGTATATTATGTGTCTAAGGTCTGATAAATTCTGAAATCTAAACTATCTGGCCCTAAGGGTTTTAAATAGAAGATTACAGACCTGTAAATACTTGTTCTGTTGAATTCAAAGATGTTACAAAAGCCAAATAAGGTAATAAATAAGGAAACACTTGACAGGATGGTGCTGCACCTCATTAACCAGGCAGAGCCCCGGATATGCTGCTCTCTAGAGCTCCTGTGTGGAGGCCGTCTCCTCCTGCAGTGGCAGCAGCTTCCAGCTTCTACCTGTCATCGTCAGCTTCCTTTCCTGTCCCACACCCGGGCCCTCCATCTCCCTAAAAATATCTCTTAAAGGCAGCTACCTATGCGTAGGGTTTCGTTCCCACCCACGACCAGCCTGGGTACCTCTTGTACCTCTTCTGTAGCTTTGCTAAACTTGGGCTGGTAAGGAATTGCCAACAGAGAGTGGAAAGAAATCAGACCAAGTGGGAATGTAAGCCCTTGAAGTGCTTCTGAATGTTCTCCAGTCATCCTGGAAACTTCTGCAATCTTCTCTGCTTGAGGCCAGAGGCCAAGTATATGGTACAATCTGTGCTGTATGTGAGACAGAACACCTACTCTCTCCCTCTGCTGCTGCTGCTAAGTCGCTTCAGTCGTGTCCGACTCTGTGCGACCCCATAGACGGCAGCCCACCAGGCTTCCCCGTCTTTGGGAGTCTCCAGGCAAGAACACTGGAGTGGGTTGCCATTTCCTTCTCCAATGCATGAAAGTGAAAAGGGAAAGTGAAGTCGTTCAGTCGTGTCCGACCCTTAGCGACCCCATGGACTGCAGCCTACCAAGGTCCTCCATCCATGGGATTTCCCAGGCAAGAGTACTGGAGTGGGTTGCCATTGCCTTCTCCACTCTCTCTCTCTACACACACACAAACATAAGCAACAGAAGCCCTAGACTATTCAAGTAAATTAGTTTTCCTTTCTTATACCAACTGATTCATTTGGTGGGAATAGCTAGTTTATCATTCATCACCAGGCAAGCCCACCCGCATGACAGCTTGTCTTAAATATAATGTGTGTCCTTGTAACTTGGGGTAACTAGGACTGAAATGTTGTAAGATTTCCTTTTCCTTTCCTTTTCATAACTAAAGTTCATTAAGAACAATTACACACAACTAAAAATTGAGTGGGCAGAGAAAGCTGAAAAAAGTGTATTACGAAGTATGAAGCTATAAGCACTGGCATTTCATCTTTTCTTAGAGACAATCAACCAGAAAAAGTGCTGAGAATTTGGAAATCTTTCCATTTAAGAACTGAGAATATATCCCCTGCCAATGGGAATACTAGTAGTAGTAGTAGTGGTATTGTTAATATTAGTATTATTAGCCACTTGCTGTGTTTCCCCTTTAAATGCCAATTAACAATAGTACTTATGATATAAGCAGAGATACAGACCATGACTCCAGTCATAAGCTGCCCGTTGTATATAAAGATGGTCTGACTACTTACCATCAGTAGCACATGTTCTTCGAGACTGTGGTGCAATAGCAGAGACAAGTTGATATGGCTCTTTCCGTTTGCTACTTATGACATTCATTTATGAAAATATATTGTCAGAGTTAGGAATGCAAGTCAGGGATCACAGAACACAGAGGAGCGAATTGGTGTGTCAACAAACCTGATCTATTTTCTCCTGTTTGTGGGTCACAGTGGATCCATCTGTTCAAGGATGATTCCTAGCCTCTCCCTCTAGCAATGCTCTCTGGTCTAAACTGGTATGATCTTCCTGAAAAGCAATTTGGCAACGTGTATTAATCTAAAAAAAGAGCATGTCCTTCCATCCAGCAATTTCACGATGAGGACTGTCTTCTAAGATGAGTCATGGCTATGGACATAGATTTATATTCAGAGGTTTGTGCCAATGTTATGTATGAAAGTAAAAAAATTAAAAATCATATATGCACTACCATATGTAAAATAGATAACTGGTAAAAAGTTCCTGCACACACAGGGAGCCCAGCCGGGCGCTCTGTGATAACCTAGGGGTGGAATGAGGGGAGAGGAGGGGAGCTCAGGAGGGAAGTGACACATGTGTAGTTATGGCTGAATTGTGCTGTTGTATGGCAGAAGCCGACACAACGTTGTAAAGCAATTTCCTCCAATTAAAGAATAAAAAAAAAATAAAACATAAGAAGCTGAGACAATAAGTAATTATTAAATAAATGTTTGCATATCCATATGGTGGAATATAATGTACTCATCCAAAAGATATTCTAAATTTTAATGGGAAAATGCTCATGGTATCAAGTTTTGTTTAAAGATCTGGATACAAACTTTATATACAGTATAATTCCAGTTATAACTATATATCAATAAGAGATCAACTGAATGTAATATATTAAAAACTAACAATAAATTATTAAAAGGGAAATAGACTAAAATGCTAGGTAGTAGGATTAGAGGTGATTTTTAAATTTAAAATTCCATGTTTATAGGTTTCTAAAAATATCTACTATGAATAAATCACTTTTATATTGAGGGAAAAAAGCTGGAAACATTATTTTTAGAACAAAATGGTCTAAAATACTAATGGAAATTTTACAGTGTTTTACAATAGGAATATTCTGAACTTAAATACCACTTTCAAAGAGCCAAACACTTTAGGAATTCCCGGGTGGTCCAGTGGTTAGGACTCGGTGCTTCTACTGTGGGTGCCTAGGTTCAGTTCCTGATCTTAGCTGGGGAACTAAGATCCCACAGGCTGTGCGGTAAAGCCAAATTTAAAAAAAAAAAAAAAAAGAGTGATTAAAAAGCCAAATACAGTAATAGTAACTAAAACTAAACCATGTGAATACCATATTATGATATTCATAACCTGTCAAGAGGGACCGCTTCTGTAATAGAGGACAAGTCAAAACTTGAATGGGTTAAACTGAAGCCTTCCATGAAGTCTGTTGAGTATTCTGGGGGGTCCAAAGGGAGAAAGTTGTTATTAAAATAAATATTCTCAGTGACTTATTTTCTGGATAAGAAGATTGTTTCTCTAAGGAAGAGAAAGAAAACTGCAGGAGTTTCAGTCTCACGTCTAGCAAACTAAACCCAGTAGTCCATTACCTGGCAACCTAATGTGGGTTCCGTGAAGGTGGTGTTCCAGTCCACAGGTCATCAGCATCAGCAAACACACATTTCAGTTAGATGTTTTCTGCCGCTTATTATAAACAGTCTCAGAGCCCTGCCAAATAAACCTTCCTTAGAATGAAAGATTCTTAGAATGAAAGATTCTAAAATTACTGCCTGGTTGGAAGCGAGAGTTTTTGTCTTTGTTTTAGATTCTATGAGACCAAGGTTTTCCAAATGTGCTTGTTCATAAGGACTGTCTGGGTTACTCGTGAGAAATATGGAGTTCCCTAGAGATCATGATTCAGCAGATCCGTGATGGGGCCAAAAGGAATCCATTATTTTAACAAGGGCCCTAGATGACTGCTCTGACCAGCAATATTTGAGAAATATTATAAACTTCCATTTCCTTTCTAGAAGTTCTTGCTAGTTCTAATTGCATGCTGTCTTATCTGTTTGATAATTAACATGTGCTTCCACTAGCAAACAGCAAGTCCCATGGGAGCAGGAATGAATAGATTCATTTATGAATTCATTTATGAATCTATTCATTCCTGCTCCTCCAAGGACCATGGCAGTATCTGGCACCTATGATTAGGAGCTGAGTAAATATTCCTTGAATCAATCAATGAATCAAAATTTCTTTTGTAGTATCTAACAAGAGCCCACTTTAAGTCTGGATCATCCTCCAGCTTGTAGGAGAAAGCCTGAATCTGGAAAGCACAATGTGAGTGTGGACATGTTATACCCTGGCAGGGAGTGACCTTTTGTTACCCAAAGGAGAGTGCCCATGCAAACACAAAGAGTGTTGTAAAAGAGGAGATCTGACTGCCAGTCACATTAAGACATCACATTTGTAGAGAAAACAAATATCCTGTCCATATCTACCTACCTATCTAGATAATGCTTATTACTTAGGCAAGCATATTGCATGCTGATCTGATCTGGAAAAAAAATACAAGACTTAACTTCCTGGCTCCTTTGAGGCACTCTAGGAGAGACCCAGCAGGTCAAGGGTGAGTACAACTGAATAGGCTTCTGCTTTCTTCTAATATTTAGGCTCCCCGAGAACTATACAGGTGAACAATATTATAGAAATCACCCCCAAAATACTTTTGTCTAGTTTTAAAAAGATTAGAGATGCCACACCATGCTCAGTAGCTCATGTCTGACTCTGCAAACCCGTGGATGGTAGCCCACCAGGCTCCTCTGTCCATGGAATTTTCCAGGCAAATTAGAGATGGGTATTGAATATCATTGGTTAAGCATGGTCTTTGTATAGTGAAGTGAATTATACATTGCTTGGTAAGTCACTTCAGTCGTGTCCAACTCTTTATGACCCCGTGGACGGTAGTCCTCCAAGCTCCTCTGTCCATGGGGATTCTCCAGGCAAGGATACTGGAATGGGTTGCCATGCCTGACTCCAAGGGATCTCCTCAATCCAGGGATCGAACCCACATCTCCTGCGGCTCCTGCATTGCAGGTGGATTCTTTACCACGGAGCCACCGGGGATGCCCAAATGATACAATAGGCTACCGTGAAAAGTACACTAAACCACTGCATACATACAACTGAGCAGGTGCTTATAAAATGCTCATTGAATAAACTTTCAGGACAAGGTTAGTTCTGGAGAGTGAGCTACATGGAGTTCTCCAGCTCTAGTCTGTCTCCTCTGCCACCTCCCCCCAGACCCCTATGTGGTGTCTGCAAAGATGACCCCTCTGCTTCCACTCTGGGCCACTGCACCAAAGGCATCCTGTTATCGCTGTGACCTGGTTTCAGAGGACTGAGGTCACTGTTGCTCCTCATGCAGGGCTTCTGACTAAACCTTCACGCTTACCTGTCAGAAAGATGTGCCTGTGGGTGTCGGAAGCAAATGAATTGCCCATAGACCCAATTTGATCTGTCATCTGTGTTTTTGTAAATAAAGTTTTATCAAAACTTAGTCATGGTCATACATCTATGTATGTATGCATTCATCTAAGTATAGTTAGGGCTTCCCTGGTAGCTCAGCTGGTAAAGAATCCGCCTGCAATGTGGGAGACCTGGGTTTGACCCCTGCATTGAAAAGATCCCTTGGAGGAGGGCATGGCAACTCACCCCAGTATTCTTGCCTGGAGAATCCCGTGGACAGAGGAACCTGGCTATAGTCCATGGGGTCACAAAGAGTCAGACATGACTGAGCGGCTAAGCACAGCACAGCACATGTATGGTTAATTAAAAGATGCTTGCTCCTTGGAAGGAAAGCTATGAAAAACCTAGACAGCATATTGAAAAGCAGAGATATCACTTTGCTGACAAAGGGCCATATAGTCAAAGCTTTTACCAGGTTTTTCCAGTAGTCATGTATGGATATAAGAGTTGGACCATAAAGAAGGCTGGGTGCCAAAGAATGAATGCTTTTGAATTGTGATGCTGAAGAAGATTCTTAAGAGTCTCTTGAACTGCAAGGAGGTAAACCAGGCAATTGTAAAAGAAATCAACCCTAAATATTCCTTGGAAGGACTGATGCTGAAATTAAAGCTTCAATGCTTTGACCATCTGATGCAAAGAGCCAATTTGTTGGAAAAGACCCTGATGCTGGAAAAGATTGAAGGCAGGAGATGGAGGTGACAGAGGATGAGATGGTTGGATGGCATCACCAACTCAATGGACATGAGTTTGAGTAAACTTTGGGAGAGAGCGAAGGACAGGGCAGCCTGGACTGCTGCTATCGATAGGATCGCGAAGAGTCAGACATGACTTAGTGACTAAACAACAACAAACGGTCTACAGTGATTTTAGCATTACAACCATAGACCTGAGTAGTTGTGACAGGAATCATCTGACTCACAAAACCTTAAATATCTACTGTCTATCCCATTAGAAAAAAAGTTTGCCTACAGCTTGCCTGGATGCATGGGGCCAGATCATAGTAATTATTGTAATAAAATTCACATGTGGTATTTACTGTTCGCCAAGTAGTAGTCTAAGATCTTTGTATGTGTTAATTCATTCAGTCCTCACAATTCTATGAGGAAAATAAAACAAAAAGAGGTTAAGATAACACAGCTAATGAGAGTGAGCCTAGATAAGACGCATATTATAAAATATGTAGGTTATCACTGGGCTCCAAAAATCATGAACAATATCATAATTTGGAAGCTCTAATAGAGCACCAAGCAAAACAATCATAGAAGCAGGTCATTTCTTATAACCTGCTTCATTTTGACCAGCTGCAGATTTCTTTTGTGTATGGAATTAGATGAAAAAGTAATGCTTAAGAAAATATTTTTAAATTATCCAAAAAAGCTTTCTTAAAAAATTATTTATTCCAGAGTTGCTATATTAAAGTATAATTTATGCTTCAAGATAATCATCTTGAGATTCTCTTCATTTACTAAAGGTAATTCAAAATATTTTTGAAACTTAATTTGGAAATTATCTTTGGAACTAATTTACTCCCATAAGAAACCCAGTGTTTTTCATGTATGGTTTCATAGTGTAACATTTATTTTAGTCCCAAGTGGTATTATTGATATTATTGAGTTTTATGGCCCACTTTCTTCACCAGATAGGCCCCCAGGGACTTGTGACTTCTCTAGAGAAGTAAATCCACCCCAAAGCAATTCTAAGGATGAAAATTTTCCATGGCCTTATCTGAAGAGCTCACTGCTGTCTGCCAGAAGCTGGCTTAATAAGTGTTCAAAAAATATTTGTTCACCAAATGGTGACTTTCTGAAAAAGAAGTTCCAAAAATGTTACAGTAAATTACAACTATTGGAAAATCCATCAAGGTGATTGCTTTGAAGAAACATGCATTTGGCTAACCACGTTGCTTGATTCAGCTATTCTATGAGAAATCCCTGAGAGCCAGAGATAGATATTCCGAGGGGCCCAGTGCAAAATGAAACTGCAGGGTCCCTTGTTCAAAAAGCAGGTAAGAAAATGTGTATTTTCTCTCTTCTGGGTCTCCTTCTCAGCCTGTCATGTGCTTTTTCTTGCTGCTCAGCCTCCTGCTCCCTTGGGCACGTGAGTACTTCCAGAGAGAGTGCAGATCCTTGCAGACACTGCAGACTCCCTTCCAGGCTCCACCTGTGGACACAAGAATGTGCGCAATCCCTCCCTGCTCCTGCACCAAAGCGGGGTGCTGGAGGGGAGTGGGCGAGAGAGGGAGGCAGTGGGCACAGGCTGGAGGTGGAGGAGCCTCCCAGGGACAAGGTGGGAGCCTTGGCTCCACACCCCTGGTGCACACTCCATCGTGCCTTTGGACTTCACTCACTAAATGTAAAGCCAAAGACAAATGATTACGAATTTCAAGATAGCACTGACCAGCATTAAACCCCAAATGCTCAGCTCCCTCAAGTGCTCATCAAGCTGGCCCTAGTGAGAACCCCCTGTTTGCTTGGCTACTAGAGCACCATGTGAACAAGACAAAGACAACGCTTATCCGGAAGCCTCTGAGGCTAACGGGAGAGCAGATACTGAAAGAGGAAGTTATCCTGCAGCATTGAAGAGCATTCATGTGAACACAGGCGCAGCCTGGTAGCCCGGCTTCCTTGTTCCGGTGTCAAGGAAGGAGTTCCCAGCACAGAGACTGCTAAGCAAGACCGAACATAGAGGAGGAATAAAACCAGAGGAAGAATGTGGTCAGAGAAAACAGCCCTAGAAGAACTAGGGGTGAGAGTATGTGACATCTCAGGACCACAGAGGCCAGCTGGAGCAGGAATACACATTTCAGAGAGGGCAGAGGGGAGTGGCGGCCTTCTCCAGTATGCTGGTGGTGGTGGTTTAGTTGCTAAGTCATGTCCAACTCTTGCAACCCCATGGATGGTAGCCCGGAACTTCCAGGCAAGAATACTGGAATGAGTTGCCATTTCCTTCTTCACTCCATTACATTAGGGAATTCCAACATTTTCTGAGGGCAGTGGAAGCCATTTAGAGGAATTTGAGAGGCAGAGAATGACTTGATCTGACCTGTGTTGTATAAAATCATTCCAGTTGCAATGCGAAGAAGAAAAGAAGTCCCAAAGGGTGGGAAGTTTGGCAGAGAGAGCAGTCAGGGTAAAAGGAGAGAGAGTGGAGGGTGATTTGGGGAGGTATGGGGGCCCTGCATGGGATAAGGAAGAACTTGGGCACCGAAGACTGAAGCCAGTAGCATTCACTTCAGCTTTCATCTGGTAGGTGTGGAGCAGAAGTATCAAAACTGAGCAGGCTGAAGCTCCCATTGTGGGTGCTTCCTTGGGAGGCCTGGACCACATTAGCTGTAGACTCTGGCCCCGAGTTGATCTGAAGTTGTGACGCATCCTTGAGACCTGAGAACTCTTCCGGAGCCTATTAACAGCACTCGGTTCCACACCCTTGCTTACAAAAGAACTTCCGCAGCGAGGCAAATCTACCAAGCCTGGGGGAATGTTATCTTAGCAGTTTCATAAGTGGACCACAGGTGAGAAATGAAGACACGTTTCATTCCACGTAAAAAGCATGGGGTATGTGCTGGTGTTTAATCTTTAGGCTTGCGCACATAGAAGAATATCAGGGGGTAAATGTTAGGGAGATGGAACCCTAGCGATCCAGTTTGCCCAACTTCCTAAGCACACTGGCTATTGTGTTTTAGGAATCCCTAGGTTGCTAGTCAGGAATCCCCAGCAGCTTGTCATAAATGTGATGGATCAATTCGAAAGTAATTTGCCATCTGAATCTGAGGGTGCTGTAAGGGAGCAGAGCTGGTTCAAGGAGCTTTCTGAATGTGCACTTAAAGATCAGGAAGCACGTGGACTTCTCTGCTGGCCCAGTGCGTAAGAATCCGCCTGCCAATGCAGGGGACATGGGTTCGATCCCTGGTCTGGGAAGATTCCGCATGCTACAGTGCAACTGAGCCCACACACCACAACCACCACGCCCGCATGCTGTAGAGCTTGTGCTCTGCAATGAGAAAAGCCACCACAGTGAGAAGCCCGCGCACCGCAGCTGAAGAGCAGCCCCCGCTCGCTGCAACTAGAGAAAGCTTGTGCAGCAATAAAGACCTGTGCAGCCAAGAAAAATAAATAAGATCAGTAAGCCAAGCTCTTAATGATCTCCTTTCTGATCATAAGAAGTTATCATATGAGTTGGGAAAGCTATCGGCAACCATTGAGGGCAGAAATTTTGAAAACTGCCAAATAACATGGCATGAAATATAAGGCTAATGATTTATTGAGAGCAGGGCTGTCACACCACTAATGTTCTCACAGGATATCAGACCACCATTTCACTTATAACCAATTGCTTTCACCCATTCTGGGTTGAATATCAATAAATTCTATGAGGACTAGGAACGTGGCCCACCCATTTCTGCCTCCCACTCAGCACTCTGTACATTGTCCATAAAGTCCATAAAGATGGGTTAAAGAAATGAATGAATGGAATGGGAGAAAATAATAGCAAACGAAGCAACAGACAAAGGATTAATCTCAAAAATATACAAGCAACTCCTGCAGCTCAATTCCAGAAAAATAAATGACCCAATCAAACTATGGGCCAAAGAACTAAACAGACATTTCTCCAAAGACATACAGATGGCTAACAAACACATGAAAAGATGCTCAACATCACTCATTATCAGAGAAATGCAAATCAAAACCACAAGGAGGTACCATTACACGCCAGTCAGGATGGCTGCTATCCAAAAGTCTACAAGCAATAAATGCTGGAGAGGGTGTGGAGAAAAGGGAACCCTCTTACACTGTTGGTGGGAATGCAAACTAGTACAGCCACTATGGAAAACAGTGTGGAGATTCCTTAAAAAACTGGAAATAGAACTGCCATATGACCCAGCAATACCACTTCTGGGCATACACACCGAGGAAACCAGATCTGAAAGAGACACGTGCACCCCAATGTTCATCACAGCATTGTTTATAATAGCCAGTACATGGAAGCAACCTAGATGCCCATCAGCAGACGAATGGATAAGAAAGTTGTGGTACAAATACACCATGGAATATTACTCAGCCATTAAAAAGAATACATTTGAATCAATTCTAATGAGATGGATGAAACTGGAGCCCATTATACAGAGTGAAGTAAGCCGGAAAGATAAACGCCAATACAGTATACTAATGCATATATATGGAATTTAGAAAGATGGTAATGATAACCCTATATGCAAGACAGAAAAAGAGACACGGATGTATAGAACAGACTTCTGGACTCTGTGGGAGAAGGCGAGGGTGGGATGATCTGAGAATAGCATCAAAACATGTATATTATCAAGGGTGAAACAGATCACCAGCTCAGGTTGGATGCATGAGACAAGTGCTCAGGGCTGGTGCACTGGGAAGACCCAGAGGGATGGGATGGAGAGGGAGGTGGGAGGGGGGATCGGGATGGGGAACACATGTAAATCCATGGCTGATTCATGTCAATGTATGGCAAAAACCACTACAATATTGTAAAGTAATTAGCCTCCAACTAAGAAAAATAAATGAAACAAACAAACAAAGAAATGAATGAATGAAACACCTTCCCCCTTTGGTAGTGTGCCCTGGGATGGTTTTCAACAGATTAAATCTTTAGGCAGGTTTTCTTAGTGAAGACGTAAGAAAACATAGCAGGCCAGGACGATTCCTGTTCAGTCTTTACTCTCGTCCTGGAAGCCGGCGCTGCCCTTTGCTGTGCGTGGGAGGAGAGGGAAAGCTGGCCCTGACCGCGCAGCAGTGTTCTGAGTCAAGGACATCAGACCAGCCCTTCGGGAAGTGAGCCGATTAAATGTGATTTCCTCAGCTATGAGGCTAATCAACAAAATTCAGTTAAAGAATCAAAGCACTTTAGAGTCTGATTTTCCCTAAAGTGGTACAGATAACCAATATCCTGTCATAAAAATAAATGAGGACCAGGGGAAGATTTTCTCATTCTTCCCCAGCGCATCATCTCATCTTTCATGCCTTCTGTGAAGGGCATGAACGTCCGCAGAAGGACGTCTTTTCTTTACCCTTTTATTGGGTGGTAAATACCAGCTGGGGCTTTGGGAGTAACACCCCTGGCATACGGCCAAGCTAACTGCCACCTGGAAACTTTCCACTCTGACACTGTTCTCCTGCTCAGGAGGCTTACGTCCACATGGACAGCTGGAGGAAACTGCCTGGGTGAGCTTGCATTTTAAAAAAAACTGTATTTTACATAGGACTATCGTTGATTTGGGGCTTCCCTGATAGCTCAGCGGGTAAGGAATCTGCCTGCAATGCAGGAGACCTGGGTTCACTCTTTGGGTTGGGAAGATCCCCTGGAGAAGGGAAAGGTTACCCACTCCAGTATTCTGACCTGGAGAATCCCATGGACCATATAGTTCAGGGGGTCGCAAAGAGTCAGATACAACTGACTTTCACTTCTCATTGATTTAGGGGTTTCCCAGGTGGCGCAGCTGTAAAGAATCCTCCTGCCAAAAGAGATGTGGGTTTGATCCCTGGGTCAGGGAGATCCCTGGGAGAAGGGAATGGCAACACACTCCAGTGTCTTGCCTGGAGAATCCCATGGACAGAGGAGCCTGGCAGGCTACAGTCTGTAGGGTCTCGAAGAGTCAGACACGACTGAGCAACTGGGCACTCTCAATAGCTGATTTAAGGTGTTGTGTTGGTTTCAGGCATACAGCAAAGTGATTCAGGTAAACATACACAAGTATCTATACTTTTTCAAGTTCTTTTCTCATATAGGTTATTACAGAGGGCTGAGAAGAGTTCCTTGTGCTATACAGTAGGTCCTTATTGGTTATCTATTTTAAACATAGCAGTGTGTAATCCCAATATCCCAATTTATTCCTCCCCACCACTTTGGCCCCTTGGTGGCCACAATAAGCTCTCCTGTATACCACTGATCCCCAACCTTTTTGATACCAGGGATCGATTCTGTGAAAGACAATTTTTCCACAGAAAGGAGCAGGATGGTCTGGGGATGACTTAAGTGCATTACATTTATCGTGCACTTTACTTCTATTATTATTATATCAGCTCCACCTCAGCTCATCAGGCATTAAATCCCAGAGGCTGGGGACCCCTGAGCTACAGGACGTTTCCTGTGGCAGGAGTGCCTTCTCAGTCTGCTGTCAGCTCTCTACACAACTTGTGCCCAGCCCATGCCCGAATTGGAGAAGGCAATGGCACCCCACTCCAGTGCTCTTGCCTGGGAAATCCCATGGACAGAGGAGCCTGGTGGGCTGCAGTCCATGGGGTCGCTAAGGGTCGGACACGACTGAGTGACTTCACTTTCACTTTTCACTTTCCTGCATTGGAGAAGGAAATGGCAACCCACTCCAGTGTTCTTGCCTGGAGAATCCCGGGACGGGGGAGCCTGGTGGGCTGACGTCTGTGGGGTCACACAGAGTCGGACACGACTGAAGCGACTTAGCAGCAGCAGCAGCAGCATGCCTGAATGTTTAATTTCAGAAGGGTTTCCTCCTGTGTTTCAGCACACAGCTCTGTCCCCTGGCCACAACTTGGCATGTGATCAAGAATGAAAACCGACTTTGACATCATAACAAGAAAAAGACGTTCAGACCATCCATGTAGCAGAGGCCGCCTTGACAGGTCCCTGCAGGCACCCCTCAGGCTTGATTTGCAGACTTCAAACTGTCAGTTTCTGCCTCTCTGTTCCTAGAGGCCACTTCCATAAGCCCCGGGAGACAGCTCCCCATGCACAAAGCAGGCCTGAGGTTGAGAGAACAATAGCCCTGGTGACTAATACCCCAGTTTCCTCGCCTGTCTGTCAAGATAATGCTCAAGCGCATGCTGTGTTTCAGGGTTAAGCCCCTGCCCACTCTGATGGGCTGCATTCTCCATTCCTGTATCGTCCCCTGCTACCGTCTAACGTTTCTGGTCACTGCAGGAAACTACTAGTCCTTGAGTCTTTGTCTCGGTCCATTTCTGCGGAAACCTTAACCAAGATGATCAGCAGGCTCCTCCCCAAATTCTTACAACAAATTCCAAAGCCAAGTGGACATCATTTAAAAATTGGGACTTCCCTGTGGTCCGGTGGTTAAGAATCCACCTTCCAATGCAGGGGACAGGGATTCAATTCCTGGTCAGCAAACTAAGAACCCACATGCCTCAGGGCAACTAAGCCCGAGCACTATCACAAAGAACAGACACAACTAAATAAATAAATGAACATTTTTTTAAAAAATCATTCATAGGATGATTAAAAGTTGACAATTCATAGGTAAGCCAAGACTCAATTTGCTAAATTTCATTTACTTATAGCATCAATATTCATCAAATGTGCTTCTTCACACTCTGAAAGTGTTCTTCTGACTGAATGACCTCTGCTAGGGAATAGTTTAACAGAATGCATTTCCAGTCATTTTAATGAGCTTTGAAGGTTGGCACAAGCCCCTGCACCGTGAGTCACAGGTGTTTTGCGAGACTCTCATTCTGAAGCACCCAGTAACCTTGGCTGTTTTAGCACCTGGCTTCCACGGGAATGTGCTATGTTCTGAAATCATGGTCAGTGGCTGGTATATGTAAATTTTATTTGGAGGTTTATTTACTTTCCACTATTCTTTACTTTTCTCCCAAATACTGATTTATTAGTTTTCTTCTCCTCTCTTTTCTGCCACATTTCTCCCTCTGCTTTTTTCTATCTTGTCATTGCTCTTTTGATGACAAGGGGGTACATTCCTGCATCAGATGCTGACAACGGATGCTGTGTACCCAACACTTCCCTCTTGGGTCAGTCCTCTAGCTGAGGGGAATTGGCTGCTCATGGTTCACAACTCAGTTGCTCTTCTGAAATTGTCCCCAGTTGAAGGAAGCTATCTTGCCCAAGATTACGATTCTCTCTCGGGACAGCATGCATCCAAAAAGACCCAGAAGACACTCGGTCTCAGTTTGGAACCACTCCAAAGGACCATCCCAATTCCCAAGGCCTGAGTGGGATCTACTGGGGCTTCTTTTGCGATTGCATCATGGCCTACCTTCTCCCTTTGTTATCCTGCTTTCCTTGAAAGTGTAAGTCACTCAGTCGTGTCTGACTCTTTGCATGAACTGTAGCCCGCCAGACTCCTCTGTCCATGGAGTTCTCCAGGCAACAACGCAGGAGGGATGGGGTAGGGAGGGCAGCGGGAGGGGACTACAGGATGGAGGCGACAAATGTACGCCTATGGCCGATTCATATTGATGTACTGCAAACAGCATCACTGTACTGTAGAGTAATTATCCTCCAATTAAAGTAAATGAATTTTAAAATAATAATAAATACTTTTTGGTAGAAAATAAGGAATACTAGACTGGGTAGCTAGTCCTCTCTTCTCCAATGGATCTTCCCAACCCAGGGATCACACCCAGGTCTCCCACAATGTAGGCGGATTCTTTACCATCTGAGCCACCAGGATTCTATAATAAGTATAGATTATTACTATATACTATTAGTATATCATTACACTGTTTCCTTGGGCTTCCCAAGTGTTTCAATGGGTCAAGAAGCTGCCTGCCAATGCAGGAGATGTAAGAGATGAGAGTTCGATCCCTGGGTTGGAAAGATCCTCTGGAGAGGAAATGGCAACCCACTCCAGTATTCTTGCCTGGAGAATCCCATAGACAGAGGTGCCTGGCAGGCTACAGTTCATAGGGTCACAAAAAGTAGGACATGAATGAAACGACTTAGCACACACACACACATACTGTTTCCTTACTATTTCCAGTACTATTCCTACAGCACCCTCGAATTAAACTTAATGACAATCTCAGAATTTGTCATGGGGCTCCTCTGTGAGGATCCCCAACAGGCTCCTCTGTCGGTGGGGATTCTCCAGGCAAGTGTACTGGAGTGAGTTGCCATGCTTATCTCAGAACTCAGTGCTAAAAAGATTGTGTATTTTTAATTGAAGATAGTGTTTTAATAAAAGTTTTCACATTTTAATGAACATCCAGGTGAGTAAAACAATTTAAAATAATTTATTTCTTTAACTCCAAAAATTACCAGATCAATTTAATCAAGCAGTCACTCTAGATCAGTTTCTTTACCTGAACCCTCCCTAACACTGCCCATTACCATATTTCATAAAATCGAAATCCTCAAGCATCGAGAAAAAAAGGCTTTAAAAATTAGATGGTTCACAGTATCTAACTGGCTGTTCATGCTACACTCACATCTATTTTTTTGACAGTTGAACAGGTGGGTGGAATGTAAACAATGTGCGTTTTGTTGAATGAGAATTTAAACCCATGTGTATGTGTGCTCAGCCTCTCAGTCACGTGTCCGACCCTTTGTGACCCCGTGGACTGTAGCCTGCCAGGCTCCTCTGTCCACGGGATTCTCTCGGGCAGGAATACTGGAGTGGGTTGCCATTTCCTCCTCTAGGGGATTTCTCTGACCCAGGGATCTAAACCACATCTCTTGCATTGGCAGGTGGATTCTTTAGCACTGGCCACGTGGGAACATAGCTGAAAACATTTCACCATCCTCTCTAACGAGTGGCTGCGTCTTCCCACCATCACTGCAGGACACGAGGCACCTGCACACTCCCCGAGGCCTCCCGCAATCACTGCGCAGCCTCTCCCCGCTCAGCCCCCAGCACTCCCATTTTCATCCTTGGAGAACTGATTCAAGTCTCTCCTGGTGACGCTCCCCAAACTCAGTCTTGCTGGTGTGTGTTTGGGGGGTGGAAGTGGAGGTGACGGGGTTTATAGAGGAGCTATCACTACCAGCAAACTAATCAACTAGGCCATGAAAATAGAAAGTGAGCCGATGATAGACCAAAGATGAGAAACAGGAAGAAAGGTGAAAGGGGTCTGTTTCTGAAGTGTTTCCTGTGAGTTTCACGAAGGCACACCTGTTGGTGCTGCTTGCTTTAATTGGCAGCTACTGAAATGCCTTGTGAGCCTGGGTCAGGCCACGGGGTCGCAAAGAGTCAGAAATGACAGTGATTGAGCACGCATGCCAGCAGCAGCAATAAACTGACCTGAAAATATAAAATATTCCAGCCTAATACGAGTTTATATCTTGCTCAGGTAATACGAGTTTCCCTCTTGTTTCTGGGTAATGGGCAGCTCTCCTGCACTTCAGGCCCCTTTTATTGTGTCCTGAAAGTCATGATGCCCCCACTTCCCCGAGACCTCATTCGCATCAGCTCCAAGTCAGTAAACGGAGTGATAGAGTGAGAAGGAGATTGAGCTATAAATATTTTTTAAAGGCTCGGCTCAAGACTTCCCTGGTGGGTTAGTGGTTAAGAAAACTGGTGCACTGGGAAGACCCAGAGGAATCGGGTGGAGAGGGAGGTGGGAGGGGGGATCGGGATGGGGAATACGTGTAAATCTATGGCTGATTCATATCAATGTATGACCAAAAAATAAATAAATAAATAAAAATAAAAAAAAAAAAAGAATCCACCTCCTAATGCAGGGGACACGGGTTCGATCACTGCTCAGGGAAGATCCCACACGCCGCAGGGCAGCTAAGCAACTACTGAAGCCCGTGGTCTAGAACCTGTGCTCGGCAACAAGAGACACCACCACAGTGAGAAGCCTGTGTGTGTGTGCACACGTGTGCTCACAGTCGTGTCCGACTCTTTGTGACCCCATGGGCTGTAGCCCACCAGGCTCCTCTGTCCATGGGATTTCCCAGGCAAGAATACTGGAGTGGGTTGCCACTTCCTCCTCCAGAGGATCTTCCTGAACTAGGGATCCAACCCAAGACTCCAGCATCTCCTGCATTGGCAGGCGGATTCTTTACCTTTGCGTCACCTGAGAAGCCAAGAAGCCTACGCACTGCAACCAAGAATAGCCCCCACTCACTGCAACTAGAAAAAACCCTGAGCACAACAAGGATGACCCAGCACAGTAATGAATAAATAAATAGAAAAGTTTTTAAAGGCTCAGCTCAGAGGTCACCTCTGCACATGTTCTTTTGATTGGAATTCAGTCTCACAGGCTCAGCTGATCACAAGGGCGCCTGGGAAACCTAGTCCAACTTCAACGTGAGCAGGAAGAAGGGGGAACCTTCTTGCAGAACAGACAACAGACAGGACTAGACACAGAGCCTTTGTGAGGCTGAAGGGAGACAAGCCAATACATAGCTTTTGAAACCATGCTGAGGACGCTTAAAGGGGCCAGCGGGCTGACCGCTAGAACCAGTCAGCAAACATCCACATTCTTTAGCCCTCCTTAGAGTGCCTGAAACTTAGTATTTTAAAATAATTCTAATCTTTCACTAATAGTTGCACCAAAACACCAAAGTGATCCCCACAGTAAAGCACTCTGTCTCTCCCAGACAGGACAGATGGCCTCTCAGGAACCGACTGGAGAGTTAAGTCAGGCTTTTCCCTCTCCCTCCCTCTAATGCAATGATCACATTGTTTGGGATGGCTTCTGAGATCACTATCTGAATGCCTCACCTCCCTCACCACTACTCCGACACTAGAATTTCAATCTCCAAGTCCTGTGAAACTTAACCAGTCCGTTTTCTTAATGTTTTGTCGACCAATGGATAAACCCTTTTCATAAAGTGAAAAGTTAAGGGGAAAAAAATCATTTCTCTTGACCTACTGGCACAAGAAAACAGTGACTCTTTTATTGCAACTTGGGAGTCAGAGATGAGAATTTTATTTGAAGATGACAACTTGGTGGTTAATGGTTTTCTTTTTGTACTTACTCGCTCTTCCAGATGAACGACACAGAATAATTGGTCATTCTGAAGATGGGTTCACACCAGGAGAGCTTGCCACCCATATTGTGTTGTTTTTAGTTCAAAAAGGACATTGCTGAGGGTAGATGTGATCAGGTTTATGAGTCAAACAAAACTGTCTGTGTGGGAGGCTTCTGCTTTGTAGCCTAAATGGTTAACTCAGGCGTGTCAACACATAAAACAACTGAATTATAATTAAGAAATGTCGGTGAGCACCACCACACAAGATATTTTCAGTGTTTACCAGTAGCATCTGCTCGTATTTACAAATCACTTTACAATGTTCATAAAAGTATCTTACCTCAATTATTTATTTGTAACAAGTCTTATAGCAAGTGTAGATAATTTTTTTCTTTTAATTGCTGGTTATATCCCCTAAGGCAAAACCAGCCTCCTAATTAATTTAGGCTTGTTTTTCCTTAAAGAAATATCAAGCGCCAAGATCACTTCCTTTTTCACCTAAGCAAAGATGGCCAAAAAGTACACGTCTTACAACAATACTTTAAAATATGCTTTGTTTCCACATTGTGGCCAGTTAGGAGAAAAGGAAACAGATATGAAGAGAAGAAAAAAGAGGTGGGAGCAATAGAGACAGAGAGAGGAGCAGATACAGAAAGAGAATGAAAAGCACGAATGATGAGGGAGGGGCTTTGAGAAGTAAAAAGCAGGGGGAGAATGAGGAAGAAAATGGAGGAAAAGGAATAGCAGAATTCTCTTTGAGCGGAATGGGGGACATTTGAACACAACAAAGAACAGAATCCACCTTCAGGGGAGGGAACCGGAGGAGAGGTTTTCCTCCTACCACAGCCATTACGATCAGAGCAATGCTAAGACTGAATGAGGTAAAGTCCAAGGTTGGTCCCCCAGGACCAACTTTCACTTTCTGTGAGTTCTACAAAATCCATGTCTCTCCAGTCACTGAAACGATTCCTTCTTTATGCATTTCAGAGATTCTTAGATTCTTTCTTTAAAATGGACATATAATTTGCATACCATCAAATTCATTTTTTTAAAACTTTTACTTTACATTGGAGAAAAGCCAATTAAAAATGTTGTGATAGTTTCAGGAGGACAGCAAAGGGACTCAGCCATATACACACATGTATCCATTCTCCCCCAAACTTCCCTCCAATTCAGGCTGCCACATAACAGTCAAATTCATTTTTTAAAAGTGTATTTTTGAGGACTTCCTGGCGGTCCAGTGGTTAAGACTCTGTGCTCCCAACGCAGGGGGCCATGGGTTCAATTCCTGGTTGGGAAACTAATATCCCACATATTGCACAGAACAGCCAAAAACAAACAAAAAAGCATATATTTCAAGATTTTTGGTAAATTCACAAGGCTATACATTCATCGCCACTACTTAATTCAAGAATTTTTTCATCACCCCTAAAAGAAACTGCATGAAAATTAACAGTAAGTCCTTAGTCCCTCCTTGTACCAACCTCTGGCAACCAAAAAATCTCCTTTATGTCTCTACTGATTGGCATATTCTAGAAATTTCATATCATGGGAATCACACAACATATGGCCTTTTGTGTGTGCCTTCTTTGATCAATACTTAGCATGTTTCTAAGATTCATCCAGGTTGTAACACATAAAGTACTTCCTTCCTTTTAATAGTTGAATAATATTTTATTGTATGGATATACTGCATTTTCTTTATCCATTTATCAGTTGATGGGTATATGAACTGTTTTCACCTCTTAGCTATTATGAATAATGTTGCTTTGAACAATCCTGTACAAGTTTTTTGTGACTATATGTTTCCAATTTTCTTGACTATATGTCTATAGTGAAATTGACAAGTGCTTTGATAACACTGTGTTTAACCTTTTGAAGAATTGCCAGTTTTTACCAGAACAAAGATCACCATTTTATTCACACCAGAAATCTATGAGTGTTCCAAAATCTCTACAACCCTAACAACACTTGTTATCATCTAACTTTTTGATCAAAGCCATCCTAGTGAGTGAGGAATTGTTCTCATAGTGATTTTGATTTGCATTTATCTAATGACTAATGATGGGGAGCATCGTTTCATGTACCTAATGGTCATTTGTTATCTTCTTTGGAGAATTATCTAATCAGAACCACTGCCTATGTTTTAAGCAACCCAAATATCCATCAACAGAGTAATGGATAAAGAAGATGTGTGGATAAAGACATATACACAAAGGAATATTACTCAGCCATTAAAAAGAATGAAATAGTGCCATTTGCAGCAACATGAATGGACCTAGAGATTGTCATAATGAGTGCAGTAAGTCAGACAGAGAAGAATTATCGTATGACATCCCTTAAATGTGGAATCTAAAAACAGATGATACAAATCACCTTATTTACAAAGTAGAAACAGATTCACAGACTTAGAGAATGAACTCTGGTTGCCAGGGGGAAGGATGGGGGATGGGATAGGTAGGGAGTTTGGGATGGACATGGACAGACTGCTATATTTAAAATGGATAACCAACAAGGACCTACTGTATAGCGCATGGAACTCTGCTCATTATTACGTGGCAGCCTGGATGGAGGGGAGCTTGGGGGAGGATGGATACATGCGCACGTATGGCTGAGTCCATAGGATGATCACCTGAAACTATCACAACATTGTAAATTGGCTACACGCCAATATAAAATAAAAAAGTTTTTTTAAAAAACAAACCTTTGCCCATGTTTTAACTGGGCTGCATTTTATTCCTGAGTTATAAATATGCTTCACATATTCTGGATACAGGCCCTTATCAGATACAGGATTTGTGAATATTTTCTCCCATTCTGTGGTTTCTTTTTGCCATCTTGATGCATAAACATTTTAAATTTTTATAATCTCCAATTTTTGTTTTCTTTGACAGATTTATGCTTTAGGTGTCGTATCTAAGAAACCATTGCCTAGGGACTTCCTTGGTGGTCCAGTGGTTAAGAATCTGCCTCCAAACATAGGGGACACAAGTTTGATTCCTGGTCAGGAAACTAAGATCCCACATGCTGTGGGGCTACTGAGCACACATGCTGCAATTGCTGAGCCCAGAGGCCACGACCAGCGAGCCCACGCACGCTAGACTCCATGCTCTGCAACAAGAGGAGCCTGTGTGCTGCTGCTAGAACAAGCCTCTGCACCCTGCAGCTAAGGCCCAGCACAGCCAAACAGATGGTAACAAAAAAAAAGAAATCGTTGTCAATCCAAGGTCATGAGGACTCATACCTCTGCTGACTCCAAGAGTTTTATAGATTTAACTACTACATATTTAGGTCTCTGACCCATTTTTTTGAGTTAAATTCTGTATTTGTTATGAGGTAAGTGATCAACTTCATTATTTTGCATGTGAATACCAGTTGGCCCAGCTCCATTTCTTGGGCTAGTCTTTCCCCATTGATTTTTCTTGGCACTCTAGAGATGTGTCCATTTCATTTAGGTTACCTTACTTGTTGGCATACAGTTGTTTATAATAACACCTTAGAGTCCTTTTTATTTCTGTTAGGTTGTTAATAGTATCACCTCTTTCACTGAGTCCTCTTCCCTTCTTTGTCAACCTAGAAAAATGTTGTCAATTTTGTTGCTGCTTTCAAAGGACCAAAGTTTGGGTGTTTTTATTTTCTCTATTCTTCTATTCCCTATTTCATTTATTTCTGCTATAATCTTTATTATTTCCTTCCTTCTGCTTTGGGTAAAGTTTGTTCTTTTTTCCCCTAGTTTCTTAAGGTGAAAGAATAAGTTATTGATTTGAGAGCTTTTATTTTTCTATACAGATGTTTAGAACTATAGACTAAGCATTGCTTTCATTGCATCCTATAAGTTATGCTATATGTTGTACTTTAGTTTTCACTTATCTAAAAGTATTCCTAAGGTTATGTGACTTCTTTTTTGACCCATTATTTGTTTATGAGTATGTCATATAATTTCCAGTATTTGTTAATTTCCCTAAGTTTCCTCTGTTATTGATTTCTAATTTTAATTTATTATGGTCAGAAAACATACTTTGTATGATTTCAATCATTCCACATTTTTTAAGACTTCTTTTATGCCTTAATATATAGTCCATTCTGAAGAATACTCCATGTTTACTTGAGAAGAATTTGTCTTTAGCATTTCCTGGGTGCTATAGATGTTTACGTCAAGTTGGTTTGTAGTGTTAGTCAAAGCTTTTTTGCTGGATAATCTTCTGTCCAGTTGTTCTATTTGTTGTTTGAGTAGTGACGTGTCCAATTATTACTCTCAAATTTCCTATTTCTCCCTTAAATTCTGAGGTGTTTTTTTTTTTCTTCATGAACTTGAAGCACTGTTGTCAGGTACAGAGTATATAGTTGTTATATCTCCCAGAAGAGTCTGCCTGCCAGTGCGAGAGATGCAAGAGATGTGGGTTCGATTCCTGGGTCAGGAAGATCTTCTGGAGGAGGAAATGGCAACACACTCCAGTATTTCTGCCTGGGAAATCCTATGGACAGAGGAGCCTGGCAGGCTACAGGCCATGGTGTTGCAAAGAATCAAACACGACTGAAATGACTTAGCATGCACGTATGTCACATCATGTCAGGTATGGATGCACTGACCATTTTATCACTACAAAATGACCTTTTTTTTTTTTTTGTCTAGTAAATATTTTGTGTTAAAGTTCATTTGTCTAATATTAATATAGCCACTCCAACTCTCTTTTGGTTATTTGAATAGTATATCTTCTTCTATGATTTTACTTTTAACCTACTTGTCTTGAATCTAAAGTGTGATGCTTATAGACAGCATATATTTGAATCACTAAAAAATATCCTACAAATCTTTGCCTATTAATTGGAGTGTTTAATCACTGACATTTAATGTAATTAAAAATGTATGTAATGTAATGTAATGATAAAGTAGAATTTATATTTACTATTTACATTTTCTGGATAAGGAAATGGCAACCCACTCCAGTATTCTTGCCTAGAGAATTCCATGGACAGAGGAGCCTGGCAGGCTACAGTCCGTGGGGTCGCAAGAGTCAGACACGACTTAGCAGCTAGAACAGAAACACATTTACATTTTACTATTTGTTTTCCCATCCAAGTACTAACCAGGCCCGACCCTGCTTAGCTTCCGAGATCAGACGAGATTGGGCGCGTTCAGGGTGGTATGGCCGTAGACTACTATTTGTTTTCTATGTGTCTTGTGTTTTTTTAAAATCTCTCATCTTTTTCCATTACTGCCTTTTTTGTATGTTAGAGTCCAGTTCTCCACTATTAGTAATGCTAATTTTGAACAGTTGACAACTAAGAAATATCAATCACTCTGAGGTTACCAAGGTGACTTTAAATCTCACTTGACATACTGACTGTTCTTCACTATTTCAATCAAACCAAATCATGAGAAAGATTTCAAGTTATGGTTGAGGATTTAGTCACCACTTGCTAGAAAAAGTCAGTATATTATCAAAGACAAAATAAAATATTTTGAAAAGTTTTGTTTTGTATCTTAACTCCTTCCATTAGTCATTTACACACCGGATGCGAAGTGCCAACTTTATGCTAGGCACTGGGAAAAAACAGCAAATAAAACAGACAAAGTCCTTGTCTTTCTGAATCTTGAGTTCTAGTGGGAGAGACAGTCAATGAATAGATAAATAAGTACATTCCAAAATACACAGTGAGATAAGAACTAGGAAGAAAATTGGGTGGGGATTCCCCAGTCAGTCCAATTGTTGAGACCTCACCTTCCAAGGCAGGAGGTGCAAGTTCAATCCTTAGGCAGGGAACTAAGATCCCCCATGCCTCATGGACAAAAAACCAAAACATAAAACAGAAGTATTATTGTAATGAGTTCAATAAAGACTTTAAAAATGGCCCACATAAAAAAAATTTTTTAAAAAAGCCAATAAAATACACAGCAACATAAGATCTAGGAAGAAAATAGGGTAGAGGAAAGATGCCGAGATGTATGGTGCAGGGGATATTTTAGTTTGGGGGATTCTGAGACGTGCTCTCCGAGAAAGTGACTTTTGAGCAAGCACCTCAATGAAGAGAGGATTCAAGTTGCAATGGTCTGTTGGGATAGTGTTTGAGGTACAGAAAACAGCTGCCAATAACCTCAGCCAGAAGAGTGCTTGGCATGGTTGAGGATCAGCAAAGATTCCCATGTGGCTGAAGAGAAACAAGCAGGGCAAAGACTGGCGAAAAATGCAGCAAGTTAGGCAGTCAGTGTTCACATGTGCATGAGCTCATAGGCCTTCTTGTAAGCCAGTAAAGGGTCATGAGCAAAAGAATGGTGTTAGTTTTCATTTTTTAAAGGATCATTCTGGCTACTGTATGCAGAATAAACTGTCGGAGGGTATGAATGAAGTCGGAAGAACAACAAGGTGGACCCTCCTTAGGGTGATTTCTAATAAACCATGCTCTAGTAAGCCATAGATTCAGGCAGAACATATGACTGACTTCTGATAGACCGAACACGGCACAGGTGATAGGATTCACAGTCACGGTTATATAACATTACATAAGACTTCATTTGGAAGACTGAGATGTGAGACCCTCTCATGCTTCTGTTGAGGAAGCAAACCATTTCTGGCCTATGAGTGGGCCACATGTCAGAGACCTCTAGGACCCATGGGCAGTCCCCGGACTGAGAGCTGGACCCTCAGTTCTATAACAAAAAGACATTGAATTTTGCCAATAATTTGAATTAAGTAGGAGGTGGATTCTTCCTTAGTCGAACTTCCCGATGAGAATGCAGCCTGCCAACATCTAGATTACAGACTGTCAGATGCTGAGCAGAGTTCGTTAAGATATTTCCAGGCTCCTTCTAGACCTGAGGAGACTGTGGGATAACACATGTGCAGGGTTTGTGATAATTGGTCACCCAGCAACAGAAAAACAGCACAACCAACTCAGATGCTTTGGTCATAGTCCAGGCAAGAGATGATAGCTAGTAGTCATGGAGATGGGGAGAAGTGGTCTGATGTGGGATGTTTTGAACATAGAGATTCTGCCAATAATATTTGCCAATCACTTGGATGTGGCAGATGGAGAAGAGAGGAGTCCAAGATGACTCCAAGAACAGCTCCATAAATGCAAATATCCAGCTTACAAGGATCAGTTGATTTCTATGTTGCCCATCTTGTAAGTAAACCCTGCTCAAACCCTCTTGGCGTGCTGTAGCACCTCTTCCAGCAATGTATTTGACCCTTTTCTAAGGCAGGCTAGTTTTGCTCACACTTCACATTTCAACTGAAATGTGTCCCTTCCATGAAAGTGCCATCATGTATGATAGTGGCTTAAGTTTTTGCTCCTATTTTAGCCAATTTGTGCTGCTATAACAGAATCCCAAAAAACAGGCGGCTTACAAACAACAGAAATCTATTTCTCACTGTCTAGAGGCTGGGAAGTCCAAGGTCAAGGCGCTGACAGATTCAGTGACTGGTCTACAGATAGCTGTTTTCTTGCTGTGTCCTCTCATAGCAGGAGGGGCAAAAGAACTCTGTGAGGTTTCTTTTATGAGGGCGCTAGTCCCATTCACGAGGACGCCATTCTCATGACCTAATCACCTCCCACACACTTCACCCCCAAAACAGTACCGACTGGAGATTTGATTTCTACATGTGAATTCTGGGGACATAAACATTCAGTCTACAGCACTCCCCTGGTGCATTTCTCAAATATCTCTTATAGCATTTGTCTCATGAACTGTAACTCATGTCTGTGCCTCTGTCTCCTACGCAAGGCAGATGGCTTTCATCTTTATATTCCAAAAGCCTAGAACAGAGTCTGGGACATCTAGAAAATATTCAAAAGTTTGATGAATGAATAATTGCAGTTATTCTGAAAATATCTGAAATCATCTGATTCAACTGTATTTTACCTGATTCTGTCCTCCCATATCAACGTAGTTCATCTCACTATATGATCAACTAAAGCAGAAAACATGTGTACTCATATATTACCTGTATATATGAGTATGCATACCATAGACTGTACAGTAATCATTTGACAGTGCTAACTCCATAAATAATAATATTACTCAATTATAAGTACTGTGTATGTGGGCATGTGCTTGTTTACATGTGTTTTGTGTGTGTGAGAGAGACAGGCAGACAAAGAATTTTATAAGCTTAAAAAACACGTTTAATCCGATTTTAATTGCAGAGCCAGCATTTACCTTCTCAATCAATTGTTTCCTAAACTTGTAAAAGGATAAAAGTAAAATTTTTTAAAAAGACTTTTGAGACTGATTATTGAACCACTCAAGAATGTGCAAAAAGGATAAGATAGATGCTGGGTCTCTTTTTAAAAGGAAAGGAATGTTCCAATATAAAAATATGGTATATGTGGGCTATGGTTTGTTCAAACACACCGGGCTAACTTTCCAGGCTTCAGTCCAATTCTGTGATGCATTCAGAAGCCCTGTGCCTACTCATAAAAATGTTTCAGATCAAAGACTTTGACTATTGTTTAAGCTCTTTAACTATTCTGAGCACAGTAATGTTGGCCATTTTCTTTGGGGATCAGAGGTTCAATATTGGACCTGATAGACCAAGGACCATGGTTTCTCTAATTCCAAAAAACAGATACACAAACACACACGCACACACACACCATTACACCTAAGAGGGCAAGAAACCCTAGAGGATCACAGGCGCTTCCCTGAGTCAGTTCACCACGTGCCTTACAGTGTTCATGTTCCTACTCTTACCATTCAGAGACACCCAAACTCTCCAATAAGTCACAAATACACAACTGTTGTTGTGTGACAAACTTCTTGGCAACAAGACTTATGGTCTGGAGCATGATGGAGTTTCTGACTCTCCAGTTAAAATAGTGCTGTAGCATATTCAGAAGTTGAAATACAGTGTTGTACAGATGAAATTGATAAAGTGTTGTAAACCAGACTTATCTCAACTTTTAAAAACGGATGCTCAAAGCAGCACATTACTCTAGTTAGAGTGAATCACAGATTGCGACCAAAGAGGAAATGCCAGACTCAGAAGAAAGCCAGGCCTGAACACAACGGAAGGGACTTTCTATAGACAAAATCCAGAAACAGAACAAATCTAGGCTGCTCAAAATGTTATTTAATCTTAACTTAGCTCTCGGATAAGGATGGAGTATCAATGGATAATGACATACATTTATCAGTCTGAGTTGAAGCTATGTGAGAGACACCATCAGATGGTCAGTCTCAAAATTTGGTCTGTGTTACCTTTGCTGTTGTTTAGTCACTAAGTTGTGTCCGACTCTTATTGTGACCCCATGGACTGTAGTCCACCGGGTTCCTCTTGTCCCTGGGATTTCCTGGGCAAGAACACTGGAGTGGGTTGCCATTTTCTTTCCCAGGGCATCTTTCCAACCCAGGGATCAAACGTGTATTTTCAGCAGTGCAGGCAGATTCTTTACCACTGAGCCACCAGGAAAGCACCTATATTACCTTATAAGCATTCAAACAACTGTTATTGCTAAAAATAGATAAGAACTAGAATCCATTTTTGGAAAGCACATTTAGAATATTCGCTAAGCCCCTCATAGCTCTATCAGTGACTCCCAGGAAAGAACACCATTCAGAGCCATACAGAATGCCATTTAAAATAAACAAGCTTCTGAGGACTTCCCTGGAGGTCCTGTGACGAAGGCTTCATGCTCCCAGTGCAAAGGGCCTGGGTTTGATCCCTGGTCAGGGAACTAGATCCCATGTGCCACAACTAAGAGTTTGCATGCTGCAACTAAATATTCCACATGCGACTTAAAAAAAAAGAAAAAAATGATCTCACATGCCACAACGAAGCTCCCATGTGCCACAACTGAGACTCGGCACAGCCAAATAAATAAATAAAATAAATATTAAAAAAAACAATGCTTGACCTTTTTATATTTTTTACTCACTTTATTCCCATCATTAGCACAATACCTAGCACATCAGTTCAGTTCAGTTTAGTTCTGTTGCTCAGTTGTGTCTGACTCTTGGCGACCCCATGAATCGCAGCACGCCAGACCTCCCTGTCCATCACCAACTCCCGGAGTTCACCCAAACCCATGTCCATTGAGTCGGTGATGCCATCCAGCCATCTCATCCTCTGTCGTCCCCTTCTCCTCCTGCCCCCAATCCCTCCCAGCGTCAGGGTCTTTTCCAACGAGTCAACTCACACATAGTCCTTGCTAAATAAACAACTGCTGAATAAATAAATGAAAATGTAATCATAAAATGAAGTAAAATGTGCATTCTTATGAAGTCGGAAAAAAATCAATACATAAAGAACTATTTGTTCAGTGGTTACAAAACCATATTTCAGAGCCAGAAAGTATGTATGACTTTTCTTTTGGAGAAATTCATATAATTTCCAGGTGAAGATTCTTAAAAAATCCAGCTATGTAAATTAGCAACCCAACATGATTCAAACAAGTGAATTATGCTAAAATCTGCACAGGCGTTTCTGTGATTTTCATACACAAGAAGAAGATATTTAGAAAATTGTTTTCATGTTGATCTTCTAGACAGGAAATGGAACCTAAATAACCCTAATACTTTGTTTGCATTTAATGACTATTAAATTTAAAATTTTTATGATTTTAAATTTCCCAGCAAACCAATTTTATGATTTCACCTTTTTTCCAGATTGGATAATTTTTAAATGTAAGTTTTGAAGTTTCTTGTCTTTGAATGTTCATGAGATCATTTCTTCTTGCCTTAGTGAGAGCTCACTTAAGTGGATTTATGTTTCTTAGAATGGAGTAACTACTTAACTTCAGTAACTCTGGGGTTAAATGATGCTACACTTTGGCAGGAATTTGCTCATGTATTCTTTTGGCTAGTTAACCTAGCTTCCATTTTACTTAGGGAAACTCTTTAGAGATACAGAGTTTTATATTTTCAGAGTAAAATGCAGTTTTATTGGGTTGGTCAAAAACTTCATTTGGGTTTTCCATAAGAAGTTATGGGAAATCCCAAATGAACTTACTGAAGTTTAGAAGTAATTATTATAGAAGTACTGGGAGGCAATACCTCTATATTACTTCATTAATTCTACTTTGTTTTATCCTCATCTTGCCACTCTATATTTTGTTCTAGTGTCACTGAAACAGGACCAACTTTATTTTCTCTCCCATTTTAAATTTAATATAGACAGAATGGGGTGATGGAAAGAACAATGGATTTGAACTCAGAAGATCTAGGTTTGAATCTTACACAAACTGGGTGATATCATGCCTTTGTTTTCTCTTCTGTAAAATGGGGATTATCTTCTTGTCAAGACATGGTGAAAACTCTAATGTGTACAGTATACATATATATATATTCTCACTAATACGTAGTGAGAATCTAATGACTTCTATAAACAACTAGTGGATTGGACACATTCCTCTTAAAATCTGACTGTAACATCAATAAAAGTAGAATTATAAGTCCACAATGATAAAGCAGAAAAGGACATTTAAAAACAGAATTTGGAGACAAGTGACAATGAGATTTGCAGATTCGAGAAAGCTGAATCTTAAGCCCACAGTGGAGAAAGCTTGGTTAAGACTCATCAGAATGTCCTAGAATCGATGAAAGCTTCTGAAAGTGGAGGGTAAAGAGAACGCTGGCACAAGGAGAGTGGTTGGAAGGTGTGTGAAAGCAGTCCTGTCCCTAAAGCCCCTCCTATGCCATGCACCCGGGCAAGTTGCCCATCCCCTGCCCTGACAGACGTCTGAAGTTTATTTTCTGGAGAGGGTAAAATGCAGGGTTTCTATCTGAGTATTAGGCACAGTTCAGCAGACAGGGTCCATGATTTAAAGAAAAAAAAAGATTAAGTGAAGGCATTAACAGTATTTTAACAGGTTTTTCACCCATCTGTTCAACTCTCTACCCCAGGAATGTTGAGAATCAGGTCTCTATCCACCTCCGGAGAGGAGACTGAAAGAGCCTGTTTCAGAGAAATCCAACCAACTTAATAGAAAATACCCAAATATATCTGACCCCAGGGATCCTCAAACCCAGAACCCAGGCTGGTCATCACACACATTCAGGGGTAGAAAAGTTAATGATACCAATATTACCAACATTCAAGGAAAATTTCCAACCAAGAATTCTATAGCTAGGCAAACTATGAATCAACTGTAAAGCTAGAATGCGCAAATCCTCAAATGATTTTCCTCCCATATTACTTTCCTAGGGAAGCTAGTGGAGGACATACTGCAGTAACATAAGGCAGTAAACCAAGAAATGTGAGTAGATGAGTTTTAAGAAGCCAGAGCCCCCACCCAGGAGAGAGAAAGGTAATCCCCAAGATGCTGATGTGGAAGTCCTCAGTCACCACCTCTCAAGTCTAGTGCTCAGGAGGTCCAGATGGGAGCAACATCAAGAGGGCATCACCAGTGACCATCCTAAAAAGAAAGGTGATATTGGGGAATTCCTCGGTGGCCCAGCAATTAGGAATCCATCGTCCAATGCAGTGGATGAGGGTTCAACCCCTAGCCAGGGAACTAAGATCTCACATGCTTCAGGACAACTAAGCCTCCTCATCACAACCAGAGAGAAGCCCTCAGGTTGCAGTGAAAGACCCCAGACCCCATGTGCCACAACTAAGACCCAACACTGCCAAAAATAAATAAACAATTTTTTTTAAAAAGGTGATATTGAATCTGATAGATTACCTGATACAATTGAACATAGTCATAAATATATTCTTCTAGAAGAGAGTTTGAAGATAAACTAATATGTAACACAGAAAACTAAGACAATAGAAAAAGTGAGATAATGATTAAATCCAGGGAAAGCAAGAAGTTATTCAACCAAGAAAATCTAGTCAGTATACGACATGGCTCAGCTGTGGGTAATATTGCATAATTAACTGAGTGTTAATCAAATTTACCAAAGTCTATGTCTTAACTGGAGGCCAGAGAGGAAGTATTTGTGATTGTTGTAGAGGCAGAGTGAGAGAATTAACTCCTCATCTTTCATATTTAAAAATAAACAGATCAAGACTGGAAGGGGAAAATCAAATGACAGCAGGGTAAGCCTGTTACCTGAACATATAGTGGAAAATATTAGAACAGGTGAAACATAATTGCCTTTGAGGGGGTGGGGACTGGAGAAGGGATAAAAGAGCAGGATTGCTATTTTCATAGGAAACTTAACTTTTAAAACAATGTTCACATACAAGTTCCATAAAAATTAAAACACAAAGAGACTTCCTTAGTGGTCCAGTGGTTAAGAATCCGTCTTGCAATGCAGGGGATGTGGGTTCAATCCCTGGTCAGGGAACTAAGATCCCTCATACTGAGGGGCAACTAAGCCCTCATGCCACAACTACTGAGCTTGCAAGCCACAGTGAAGTTTCTACATGCTGCAACTAAAACCTGATGCAATGAAGTTAATTAATTAATTCAAATGAAGAAATAAAAACCAAAAAATTAAAACATCAAAAAAGATGATTGAATGACATACTGTGCTCAAAATCATCTGCCAGAGTACCTGGCTTGTAATAAACAGCTGATAAATATGTTAGCTTTTAAATAAGATAGGAAAGTTAGGTGTTTGCTGTAGTCCTTTCACACAGGAAGAAGGAAGTGATCCAGAAAATAGAGTCTAGGAGCACATTGTCCAAGAATGCATGACAAAATCACATCTTTTGAAGTTATGTGGACTTTGTTGGGTAGTAACTTAGGCACAGGAAGGGAACAATTTGTTATTTGTCCAGCAAGTCTGTTGAACACAAATCAATAAAGCAATCTGAGCAAAGACCTTACATGCCATTTACTTGGCCTAGAGGGAGATATGAAATAGGTCAGAATCCTGAAACAAGTTACTGAGATAGGCCTGTGAAATGGATCAGGGGCTCACTCAGAGTTCACCTGGAGCTGCTCTCAACCTTGACTGTACACTAGATTCATCTGGGGAGCTTTGAAAAATCCTAATGCCACCACATCCTAGACCAATTAAATCAGAATCTTTTCCCAGGTCCCTCAAGTGATTCCAACGTGCAGTGAGGTGAAGAACCACAGCCCTAAGGGGTGAGTGCATGAGACTGGGCTTTCAGTTGCCATTCCCAAATTTCATCAGAGCCCAGGAGAGGTGGAGATGCACACCCAATGAAGAAAGAAGGTGGGTATCCCCACCCCCCATGCCAAATGCAAACGGTACTTCTAGCCCAACCCACTTCCTTTGGTACAGTTGTATGAACGTGTCTTCTGCATAATCCTAGGGCATCTTCCATTCTTTCCACCCTCATTCTCACTCATGAGGATAGGAGTTCTGATTGATCAAAACCTGAGACAATGACGGGCATTGTGCTTGAAGGCAGAGGCCAGGTTCCATCCCTTCCCCTTTAGTCCTAGTATCTGGGGAATTAGACCATTTTTCTGTTTCTAGGCCACTAGCCTTCACCAGATGAAGAGGGCAAGGCAACCCACTCCAGTATTCTTGCCTGGAGAATCCCATGGACAGAGGAGCCTGGTGGGCTGCAATCCAAAGGGTCACATGACCGAAGCGACTTGGCGCACACACAGGCAGCTTTCACGAGCGAGGCTCAGACACTCTGGCCTCCCCCATTTCAACATCTATGCATATGGGGCTAGGGTCTCTCATGAAAATCCAGAGAGTGGGGAATAGACCAGTGTCAAGGTCAGTTCAGGATGTCATAACAAACATACCATAGCCTGGTGGCACAAACAACAGAAATGTACATTTTCATAGATCTAGAAGGTGGAAGTCTGAGATTAGGGTGCCAATACACTTGGGTTCTGGTGAGAGCTCTTAGCTTACAGAAGGCCACCTTCCTGCTGTGTCCTCACAAGACGTTTTCTTTGTGTGCAAGTAGGGGAGGAGGAAGGGGGACAAGAGGGTGAGACAGAGGTTCAGAGAGGCAGAGAGCAGGGAAGGGAGAGAGAAGTCTGCCGGGGGTCCTCCTAGAAGCACACTAATCTCACCATGAAAGCCACCCTCTTATAACCTCACCATCACATTGTGAATTAGGGCTTTATTGTCTCTATTTTTCCATTTTATTTATTCATTCAGTCTTTACTTTTGGCTGCTCTGGGTCTTCACTGCTGTGCCTGGGCCTTCTCTAGCTGTGGGGAGTAGGGGCTCCTCCTCGCTGCAGTGTGCAGGCTTCAGTAGTTGTGGCTTATGGCCTCTAGGGCACGGGCTCAGTAGTCATGGCACACTGGCTTAGTTGCCCCAAGGCACGTGGAAACTTCCTAGACCAGAGATCGAGCCCATGTCCCCACTGACAGGCAGATTCTTACCCACTGGACCACCAGACGAGTCCTGCATTAGGGCTTTAACACAGGAATTCAGGGGTGGGGGATTCCAGCATTAACTCTTGCCTCCAGCAGAGCCTTCCAGAGGATGGCAGGCTTTGGGTCATCTCTCCATGACTGGAGGACATCTGTTTCCTATCCAGGCATTGCTGTTTGGCCTGCCCTCCCTCAGCTCACAGCCCCAGAGAGAATGGACAGGAGAATGTGAGTTCTAAATCTTCTAGAAACACTCAAATACAGTTTGTAGGGAAACTCCATACTGGCCCTCCACTACCCTGATGGCCTGAAAAACCAATTGAAATCTTCCATTCTCCTCCCAATCAATTAGTGTGTCTGCATTTCACATAGAAAGCAAGATGCTATGATAAGCACTGTATGAAGCTAAGAAGGAAGACACCCTCCTAGCTCACAAAGCAGGAGTGAAATTCAAAATATTTCACAATGGGAGCTGCAGACAATGACTACAGCTGACCTTGAATAACATGGGGAGAGGGGGCCCTAACATTCACAACAGTCAAAAATCCATTTATAACTTTACAACCGCCTTCCAATTATATCCTCAGATTTATGTCCTCTGATTGAACCAATGACAGACCATGTAGTCCCGTGGTATTTAATGGTGAAAAAAATCCAAGCGTAAGTGGACCAGTGCCGTGTTGTTCAAACACCAACTGTATTTTCAAATCAACATAGGACTATTGCACTGTTTTAACAATATGAACGGTAATACCAGTGCACTTCAGCTAATATTAGCCTTGCCCCAAAGAGCTGAAGAGTGCTCTGCCAGCTGTGCCCTTGGATTCAGGAATCCGACGGAGAACACAAACGGTGAGTCAGGAAACCACCGACCAAAACCATCAGGCATGGTGATAACCACTGGCCCGAGTGTCTCGCAATAAGAGGTCGTGATGAGGAACGTGGTGCCGCTGCCGAAAACTAACCAGGAGGATGTGGGAGGGGTCAAAAGAGGGAGGAGAAGCTAGCCGATAATATGTCCTACCAACGTCCCAGAAGCCTTCATACTGGAATCCAGCTTGACTGAGAGATGCCGGCACCACCAAGAAGGATGCCGAGTCAGACTAAATATGGGCCAAGCAAGATGACTGACCAGAGACAACCTTGAAACTAGCCCCATCACCATAAAACCTGACACCGTGAGCACTTCCCCTGGGTCCCCTTACTCTGCTGCTCACTGCCCAACAAGGCCTCTTGCTTTGCCAGCACGTGTGTCTCCTTGCACAATTCATTTCTGAGTGTTAGACAAGAGCCTCTTCTCTGGCCCTGGAAAGGGTCCCCTTTCCTGCAACAGATACACAAGCAAATCCAAGCTGGGGCCCCCACCACACAGCCCTTCCTGTACTGAATGTGGAGTCCTCTTCCTGGGGAGGCCCAGCCACAGAGGAGTTAGGGCCCAGGGTTAACTGTAAGCCTAAACTGTCCTTCCCTCAGACAGGCCTTGGCCTGGAAAACAGAAGTGAGAAGAAAAAGAGGTTCTTCGGTTCAGCTGGAGTCAGGGAGGGTAACAGAGTGAAGAAGAGGCTGTTAATTCAAGTTGCCTCAAATTACATTTGTCCACACATGCATGGAAAATTCTGCTGAAAAATAAATGAGGATAATTTTTCTTTAGGGGTCCTCTTTCATCTCAGGGTTTCAAAGCACTTTGCCACAAAAGCTCCCATCTTCATTCATTTTTACATCTAAATATAAACCAAAAGCCCCAAGAGTTAAAGTTCAGTAAAACCCTTTGAACTTCTGAAAAGTACTAAAGAGAAACAACTATTTTGTTATTATAAGATCCAAGTGGCCAACCAAGGACCACACAGCCAGAAAACTCTCCTTCTGATGAAAGGCCACACCTCTGATCAGAGGACGAGCCTGCTAATTAAAACCACAATTAAAACCAGCAGGGAGGGCGTGACTCAACACCCTTACCCAGAAGCAGAAACACTCACGACTGACTCACACAGGACACATCAGGTTTTCTCCAACAGGCATTTGGAAAAAAGGAAAGAAATATGAGTCCCAGTCGCCCTCCATCTCCTGACCCAGTAAACTCCGTGTCAGAGTCGGTGACACATTCCTGACTCCCTCCCGCGTCAGCAGGAAGAGCCAGCTTGGCCTTCAGGAGATGGGAATGGGAAGCGCTGTTTGCATATGCATTTTTAAGCAAAGGAAAGTCTCAGAATCTCCCCATTTCCAGCCTGTGAGTCAGGAGTGGGTGTTTGTTTTCTGGGTTCTGGGTTTGAGTCACTACCTTCCTGCTGTTGGTCTTCTCAGTCCAGAGGTAATGACTAAAAAGAGATGAATACAAATGTCTGTGAACGCTTAAAAAGCACGTGGTGGGGAGAGAGAGAAATTAGGAGCTTGGGATGAACACACACACACACTACTGTGTATGAGACAGAAAACCAACAAGGACCTAGTGTATAGCACAAGGAACTCGATTCATTATTTTGTGATAGCCTATAAGAGAAAAGAATCTGAAAAAGAATATATATCCATGTATAACTGAATCACTTTTCTGTATACCTGAAACCAACACTCACTGTAAATCAACTATAATCCAATACAATCAGACAAAACGCAAGAGTGCCTGAAAGTCCAGTTGGCAGTTGCAGCAGCAGTTGTTTTCTCTGGAAACAAGTACACGGCATTTATAAATAACAGCGAGAAAGAGGAAGGAGGGGAAATAAGTCTATAGAGGATGTGATTGCGGAAGTAGAGTCTAGTCCAGGTATAAAAATAGACAACCGCCTGTTTGTCAGCGTGGCCAGCGTGGCCAGCGTGGCCGGGCGCCCTGCGTGCTGCTCCTCGCTGGCCCGGCAATGTGGGTGTGGGTGAGGGGGCTGCCAATGCCACCCGACAATTCTGGCACCTGAAAGACCACCTTGGCTTTGAAAGCACATCTTCCAGACATCCCTGCAGCCGTGCTGTGCTTGGCATCATTGATTCCCGTAAAGCACCTCAAGACCACCCAGGATTCCACCAGGTCCCCATGTCACACGGAGACCAGTGCCAAACCATACCAGCTTGAAAAACAGTGACCTGACTGTTTGGGCTCCTCCAACAGCTACTTTCTATTTCAGGGATGTGTGTGTGTGTGAGAGTGTGTGTGTGTGTGTGTGTGTGTGTGTGTGTGTGCGTGCTCAGTCTTGTCCAACCCTTTGCAGCCCCGTGGACTGTAGCCCACCAGGCTCCTCTGTCCATGGGATTTCCCAGGCAAGAATACTGGAGCAGGTTGCCATTTCCTTCTCCAGGGGATCTTCCTGACCCAGGGATTGAAACCCCCATCTCCTGTGCATCTTCTGCACTGCAAGAGAATTTTCTATCACTGAGCCACCCCCTAAACATGGCATTGACTAACAAATTAAGCCACTTACGGCAGCTGAAAAAGAGAAGGTGATCACCAAACAAACAGGTTTTGATCTGTGGACAGCTGAACTGCGTTTGACCCAGGAAGAAAGCAGAGAGACTGCAAGGGAAAAGAGCTTCAACTTTACAATTGCTTTGAATGTGGAAGTCAAAGCTGGACCTTTTGTATGCAGTAGGAGGCTGGATACTAGGTTTCATTTCTTGCATATAGAATTAAAAGATTTCTGGATGCCCACACACTGTCACTATATCAAGGACTTTTACAAAGCTCAGAAAAACAGAGCCCCTGCCCTAACATTTCAAATGTTAGTCAAGCTACACAAATCCTTGGCTGGAAAGATAATAAAAGCTAACGCTGATGTCACTCCATGATGAGTCATAAAAGAAGGAAGAAGTATTATGATCCAAAACATTTTCATTTGGGGAAGAAAAATTATAATGCACATCATCATTAAATGGAAAACAAAAATTAAAAACTTGGAGCTGTTTTCCTGGGACCTTGACATTTTTAAATAAGAAGTTTCATTGCTTGCAGAATATTTTTTACATTAAGGTTTCAGTTTTATGTTTTAAAGATAACTGAGGCTATTTCGAGATGCTGGGCTGGAAGAAGCACAAGTTGAAATCAGGATTGCCGGCAGAAATATCAATAACTTCAGATATGCAGATGACACCACCCTTATGGCAGAAAGTGAAGAGGAACTACAAAGCCTCTTGAGGAAAGTGAAAGCGGAGAGTGAAAAAGTTGTCTTAAAGCTCAACATTCAGAAAACTAAGATCATGGCATCTGGTCCCATCACTTCATGGGAAATAGATGAGGAAACAGTGGAAACAGTGTCAGACTTTATTTTTGGGGGCTCCAAAATCACTGCAGATGGTGACTGCAGGCATGAAATTAAAAGACACTTACTCCTTGGAAGGAAAGTTATGACCAACCTAAATAGCATACTAAAAAGCAGAGACATTACTTTGCCAATGATGGTCCGTGTAGTCAAGGCTATGGTTTTTCCAGTGGTCATGTATGGATGTGAGAGTTGGACTGTGAAGAAAGCTGAGCACCGAAGAATTGATGCTTTTGAACTGTGGTGTTGGAGAAGACTCTTGAGAGTCCCTTGGACTGCAACGAGATCCAACCAGTCCATCCTAAGGAGATCAGTCCTGGGTGTTCATTAGAAGGACTGATGCTGAAGCTGAAACTCCAATACTTTGGCCACCTCATGCGAAGAGTTGACTCATTGGAAAAAAACCCGATGCTGGAAGGGATTGGGGGCAGGAGGAGAAGGGGACAACAGAGGATGAGATGGCTGGATGGCTTCACTGACTCGATGGACGTGAGTTTGGGTAAACTCCGGGAGTTGGTGATGGACAGGGAGGCCTGGTGTGCTGCGATTCATGGGGTCGCCAAGAGTCGGACACGACTGAGCAACTGAACTGAACTGAACTGAACTGTGGATATTGCAGAGCTTCCTGAACGCTCATTTGCTACAGGCTCATATACACTCGAACGATGTATACACTGAGGCTAACTAACACATACTTCTGATTGTGAATTTTTGCTTAACTAACATGCCATTCTCTCAAAACAGTGAAGAGCTGGAATCTGACTGTGGCAGATGGAACTGTTTTACTTTTCAAAATAATTCTGCTCTTCATCTGCTCAGTCTTAGGGTCCATTTCTTGGAAAAGTGACTGATAAGATACTCTCATATCTTATGACAATCCATCAGTTGGCTTCTATGCCAAAACTGAGTTGGCATAACCAGGCAGTGGATCATGTATTTTCTTTTCTATTTTGTATTTATTTTTTCCACTTTTACTGAGATATAACTGACATATGTTGTTTTCGTTTAATCGCTAAGTCATGTCTGACTCTTTTGCGGCCCCATGGACAGTACCCTGCCAGGTTCCTCTGTCCATGGGATTTCCCAGGCAAGAATACTGGAGTGGGTTGCCATTTCTTTCTCCAGGGGGCCTTCCTGACCCAGGGATCGAACCCAAGTCTCCTGCATTGGCAGGCGGGTTCTTTACCACTGAGCCACCAGGGAAGCCCCTAATTGACATACAGTATTGTATAAGTTTAAAGTGTTTAGCACAATGATTTGGTTTACATACATCATGAAATTATAACCACAGTAAATTTAGTGAACATCCATCATCTCAAACAGATACAAAATCCTGTGATGAGAACTCTTGGGATTTACTTCCTTGACAACTTTTATATTTAACATCCAGCAGTGATAATTATATTAACCACGTTGTACATCACATCCCTAGAACTTATGTATCTTACAAGTGGAATTTTGTACCTTTTGACCACCTCCATCCGATTCGCCCTCCCTCATCCTCACCTCTGGTAACCACGGATCCGATCGAGTTTCTAGGATCATGTCTTTTCTGTTACCCTGGCTCTTTAGCCACGGATTAGTGATACAGCGTTAGACATCTGACCCAAGACAGGCCAGCTGGAGGGCTGCTTCGGAGTTTTCACACTGGAGTGTGGCAAAGAATCCCATGTTCTCTTGTATGAGAGCATGGGGTTTCAAATTTGGAGGTGTAGCAGTCCTTACCCCATAGAGAAAGCCAATCTTCAGAGAAAAAAATTGGCTCACAGCGAGAGAGGTACGACAGAGAAAGTACTGGTTGCATTTGAATTTTTAGTTCCATTTGCCCGTAAGATCATTCAGTTGCCTTTAATGCATAAGATATCCTAGAATCCTTTTAAAAAATGATCACTGCCACCCCCTATTTTTGCCTAACCTACTTAAGTTTCTAATACACCAAAAAAAAAAGAGCCCTACAGTAAACATGGATCCAGTTGATTGTGAAAAAAAATGAATGAAGCTTGCCAATTTTTTTTCTCAAAGAAAATTTGATCCAAGGGACTATAGAGAGATGTTTATTTACATTGTTAAGAATCTTTCTGCAAATGTCTAGACAGTAGACATGAAGGGTGTACCATCTTTACAAGGCTATAGACCAGGGGATGTATATCCGAGCTTCTAGGAGTTTATAGTCTTGTCTGAGATACAAGTAGCTTTGTTTCCATGGAAACTAAAGTTTCATCTTTTCTGTATTCCCTGCCCCCTATCAGAACGGGAGCTACACAAGGCAGGACATGGGTTTTGTTCATTGATGTGTCCAAGCTCCTAGAACCATGCTTCGTATATGGTGGGCACTGAACAAAAATGTACTAAATCAATGAACTAACCTTTGTCTGTGTCTCAATCCTGTTTGGTGTGTTAGCTCCTCAAGAGAGCCAGAATTAGAGATGGAAGAACAATGAAATTAAAAGAACAGAAGATGGACAGGAGGATACATGGGACACAAAGAAGCTTAAAGAGAAGCATTTTTTAAATTGAACAGTTTGGAAGTACTTCTGTTGTAGCAAGTGATCAACAGATGAAGCAAATACATTTCTCTCCATCCCACTTCGATTTAATTTTACTTACTGCTGGTTACACTATTAAATATTCTTTCCTTCCTTCAGTCATAGGATCCTTTCAGTTTTAGCTAAGCAAATGGCAGCTCAACCAAGAACCACATTTTCCAGCCTCCCCTGCATCTAAATAAGACCATGTGATTAAGTTTTGACCCATAGAATGTTAGTGGAAATGACGTGTTTCACTTCTAAATCATGCCTGCAAATGGTATGTGTGTACTCACTTTTAGCCCCTGTTTTCTTCCCATTTACTGTGATGCAAGATTGATGGCAGAACCTGGACTAGTCATCTTAGACTGTCGTATGGAAGCTGCATACTGAGGATGACAGGACAGGAACATAGAAGGAGTTAAGGTTTGTGATACCAAGCAGCTGCCATACTAACTCTGGGCAGCTGACATCTGGACAATTAACATGAAGGAAAAATAACTGTCAATTTCATTTCAGACACTGTTACATTTGGGTCTGTGTTATCATGTGTGTTAGTCACTCAGCTGTGTCCAACTCTTTGCAACCCCACGGACTATAGTCCACCAGGCTCCTCTGTCCATGGGATTCTCCAGGCAAGAACCCTAGAATGGGTTGCCATACCCTCCTCTAGGGGATCTTCCCAACCTAGGGATCAAACCCAGATCTCCCACATTGCAGGCAGATTCTTTAAAATCTGAGGCACTAGGGAAGCCCTTCATTACTATAGCAGAAGCTATTGTAGTAACTAATACACTGACACAATCAAAAGTAATCTGACTTGGAGCTTTTCCTATCTTCCATAGGCTTTCATCACACCTAGGTCCTTCAGGTTCTTGAAAAATTTTTCCTATGCACTGGATCCTTATTTCCATCCATGCATGCAGCCTATGTGAGGAATTCCTGGTTCTCATTCCTATTGTAGATTCCTGAGGATTGCTAGGCTTCAAAATACAGTTGGAGTGACCAGAACTGGTTGCTTGAGTCCCGTAAACCTGTTACCCAGTCATTCTCAGGATCAACAACGTGGAGTGCGGCATGAACTTGTTCTCTTTAGTCTCTGCAGCAAGATGACACAACCTCATGGAAAGAGGCCTTGTCTTCCAGATTTCCAAATGCCACCCAGTCAGTGCCAGTACAGGGTGGAACAATTAAGTGCTTCACAAATACCTGAAAACTTCTATAATTATCTTCAGTTTATCTGGGACTTCCTACTACAGATTCTAGTTATTATTATTATTAATATTTATTTATCTATTTGACTGTACCAGGCCTTAGCTGTGACATGCAGGATATTTAGTCGTGGCATGTGGGATCTAGCTCCCTGACCAGGGATAGAACCTGAGCCCCCTGCATTGGGAGAGTGGAGTTTTAGTCATTGGACCACCGGGGAGTATCACTAGTTATTATTTTGGTGATATCCCTAGTGGCTCAGACAGCAAAGAATCTGTCTGCAATGCAGAAGACCTGGATTTGATCCCTGGGTCAAGAAGATCCTCTGGAGGAGGAAATGGCAACTCACTCCAGTATTCTTGCCTGGAGAATTCCAGGGACAGAGCACCTAAAAAGCTACAGTCTATAGGGTTGCAAAGAGCCAGACACGACTGAGCAACTAACACACACACATAGTCCATCATAGTCATTGGTCAATATTAATATGCAGAGATACCCAATAGGGCAAGGTGGTCCATGCTAAGTGACAGATGGGTGACAGAGACAGGGCATTGAGGAAGGTTGTGGGAGGGAGAGGACTGGCTCAGCAGGAGCTGGCCCCTGGTCTAGATGTCTTCATGCCAGACAGCAAATTCTCACAGAAAGGAAAGAGGCTTGAGAGAATATTTTGTGGGGCTAAAAACTCTATCCCAAATTCCTAAACTGGGATTTGTCACTAAGGGGATGTAAGACAAATGGAAGGACAAGACATCATACTCTGTGCTTAGGGCAGCAGGCAAGCTTGTTACTGATACAACACGGTAGATCAAACTGGCCCTAGAACTTAAATCTCATCAGAGAGGGAGGCTGAAGCTTCCTGACCTTTTGACTGGTTCATGTCCAGAACTTTGAAGCATGGGGAACACCTATAAGCAAATAAATCCAGGTAGTAAGCAAGTTAAGGTCCCTTTGGGATGGAAAGCTAAATATGGCTTCATAGAAGAGGAGGCTTAATCAGATCTTAAATTAAGGATAAACATTAGAAAGGGAGAGTGTTCTGGAGCCTTAAGGTGTGGAGGGAAGATGGGCAGCGTGAACTGCAGCGTAGAGCAGGGGTCCGCAATCCCCCGGCCATGGGCTGGTACTGGTCTGTGGTCTGTTAGGAAGCAGGCTGATCAGCGGGAGGTGAGCAGTGGGTGAGTGAGGCTTCATCTGTTTTCACAGCCACTCCCCATTACCTCCTGAGCTCCGCCTCCTGCAAGATGAGCGGAGGCATTCGATTCTCAGAGAACTGGCAACTCTATGGTGAACTGCACATGCGAAGGATTAGGTTGCTCACTCCTTACGGGAATCATCCTAAGACCACACCTGCTCCCTGTTGGTGTAAAAATTGTCTTCCACGAAACTGTTCCCGGGTGCCAAAAAGATTGGGAACTGCTGGTCTAGGGTCAGGAAAAAGTGTGCCTTGCTCAGTCAGAACTGCCAGTTCAAGCAGGAAGTCTAATGGACATATTTAGTTAGCTTGTTGGACTGCCTTTGATTTCAGGAATTGCTTGTTCACCACTCTTGTCAGTCTTGGGGTCCTGCCTTCCCCCCAAGGGAACAGATGTGGGTCTCAGTCTGTCAAACTAGGACGTGTGGAACTTCTCTGGAGCAGAGTCCTTTGGGGCAGATTAATAAGGATACAAGAAGAGAAGGGATTATTTTTTCTGTGATTACTAGTTATGAAGACAGTGTAAATTGAGCTCTGCCATGGGCCTCTCTGCCATTACAGAGAAGAAGGTTACCTAAGAGTTAAGTCACCTGGGAAGGATGAAAGCCAGGAGGGACGAAAGGAGATCCTGAGGACAGAGTCTAGTCTGACTCTCAGAGCCCGCTGAGCCTGCCGCAAACCTGCTCTGCCACCTTGGATTCTCCGGTTACAGGACTCGATCAATTGCTCTTGGGTTTCTGCTATGCTGGGCTTCTGTCCCTTGCAATTGAAAGACATCTGACTAAGGTGGGAATAAGAAACGATAAGCTGAAAACGTAGACACAGCTGTGTTATAGAGGCCCTAACTGCTAGACTAAAAGGTTTGGACTTCTTTTGGAAGATGACAAGTCATTAACATTGGGAGGTTGTTACACGGATGCTGCCTACAAACAGCCGGCCCAGGGGTGGCTTCCAGCCTCATCACCTCCTGGCCACAGATCCCACGCAAATCCCAAGCCACTGTGTCCCCCGTCTGCAGAGTGGGGGTGACTCCACGTATCCCATTGGCTGGCTGCAAGTAAGAGGTTCAATACCAGTGTGCCTGATCCAAGGTCTGGCACACGACCAGCATGACAGCGCCTCAGAGTGACAGGGGCGGCATTCATGGTGACAAAAGAGGATGGAGGAGGAGGAGGAAGAGGAGGAGGGGGAGGACGCTTCCTGGACCAGATGGGTGGAGCCGGAAGTGAGTCAGAAGGACGAGCGTGGAGCAGCTGGCCAACCTCAGCGGGACCCGCTGCCTTGCAAAGGGAAGAGAGGAAAGGCAAGCCGGGTATGATCCAAGGTACAAATATCCGGCGAATTAACTGATTCTGGAACTTTTCCTTCTTTTGCACCCACACCACCAAAAATGGAAAACCCAACAACAGCGGGAAAACACCGGGTCCGGGGCCTCGTGGACGCTCCTGACCAGCACCAGCTGCAGGCTTCACAGCATCCTGTGTGATAGGGAAACAGACCCTCTGTCCAGAAAGTCAGGAAAGCAGTGTGTCGGTGCTTTTGCTGTTGGTTTCTGCTATTTAATGTCACGTGACCTCTGGCACCGGGCCACTCATAGGTGCCACTCCAGGTGCCCAGCCCTGGTCCTTCCCACACTCAGGTCTCATGCAGGAAGGAGCCAAGGCGCAGCCGCCACTGGGCAGGGATGAAGGAACCAGCAGATGAGAAGGTCCCTGGAGGCTTCTGTCAGGTCCCTGGAGGCTGGGAGGTGGTGGTGTGGAACTTTGGGTGTCCATTTAACCTCCGAGACCCTGGCACAACTTTTAAAATGTTTATTTATTTATTATATTTATTTTTGGCTGTGCTGGGTCTTTGTAGGTGGTTCTAGTGGTAAAGAACCCGCCTGCCAATGCAGGAGACGTGATATGGATGGGGATCTGGGTGGGGAAGATCCCCTGGAGGAGGGCATGGCAACCCACTCCAGTATTCTTGCCTGGAGAATCCCATGGATGGAGGAGCCTGGGGGGCTGCAGTCTATGAGGTCGCAAAGAGTTGGACACAACTGAAGGGACTTAGCTTGCACGCATGCACGAGTCTTCGTTGCTGCATGAGCTTCTGTCTAGTTGTGGCGAGTGGGGGCTACTCTCTAGTTGCAGTGCGTAGGCTTCTCGTTGCCATGGCTTCTCCTGTTGCGGAACATGGGCTCTAGGGTATGAGGGCTTCAGTAGTTGCAGCTTCCGAGCTCAGGAGCAGAAGCTCGATATTGTGGCACACAGGCTTTGTTGCTCTGTGGCGTGTGGGGTCTTCCGAGATCAGGGATCGAACCTGCATCTCCTGCACTGGCAGGGCTTACCACTGAGCCACCAGGGAAGCCCCCTGGCACATTTTTTAATGTCTGTTGAACTTCAGTTAGATACTGTAAATACAAAATAAAGAGTGTTGAAATTTTCCAAATGGGGACCATGGGGTATTAAACTCCAAGCACATGGTCCCCTTCTGTGATGGTTAATTTCATGCATCAAGTTGATTGGGCGATGTCAAATAAAAGGTGTCCATTTATTTAGTCAAATAATAGTCTGTGAATTTCTGTAAGGGTGTTTTTGAATGAAGCTGACAGTTAAAACAACACAATGAGCAGGGCAGATTTCTTTCCTTAATATGGACGGGCCTCACTCAGTCAGGTGAGTGAAATAGAAAGGCTGATCCTCTTCTGAGTAAGAGTTTTTCCTGCCTTCAGACTCAAACTGAAACCTTAGCTCTGTGTGGGTCTTGCTTCTGCTGGTTCCTGGCCTGGAAATACATGGTGGGCTCATATGATTCTCAGGCCTTTGGACTCAGAATCAGCCCACCTGGGTCTTCAGCTTTCTGGTTCACCCTGAGGATCTTCACATTTACCAGCCTCCATTATCACATGAACTGATTTCTTAAAATAAATTCCTCTCTCTCTCTCTCTACGTGCATCCTGTGGATTCTTTCTCTGGTAAACCCTGCTGAATACACTTTATGAGTACAGAGCCTTGTGCTACACTGGGAGTATCCACGGAGCTATTTTTTTTCCACTTCCCACCTCCCTCTCACACGCACACAGGAGAAAGTGGGGGGTGGAGAGAGAAAGAAACTAGTAGGAAGAAGAAATTAACCGTTTTATTGGAATATAATTGCTTTACAATGTACTGTTAGTTTCCGGGGTACATTGAAGTGAATCAGGTATACATATACATATATCCCCTCCTTCTTGCACCTCCCCTCAACACCCTCCCCATCCCTCCTCTCTAGGTCATCACAGAACACTGAGCTGAGCTCCCTGGGCTGTCTGGCAGCTTCCCACCAGCTATCTGTTTTCCACATAGTAGTGTTTATATGTCAATCCAACCTCCCAATGTGTCCTGCCCTGCTCTTCCCCCTCTGTGTCCACAAGTCCATTCTCTACATCTGTGTCTGTATTTCTGCCCTGCAAATAGATACATGATGAGCTATCGGTAATGTCTTTCCTATCATTATAAAGTCAAAATATATTTTTTGCTATGTAACAATGAAAGTCTAGACCCCATAAGACAGCTTACAAATTTCCAGGGTCCCAAGATCACTGATTAAAATCTATTGATCTAGAAAAATATTACTTTCATTTGCCAAAGGGTGAGAATTTAGAAATAATAAGTGAACCCAGGTCCATCCTTCGTATAGTTAGTTCATCTCTTTACCCTCTTCATGATCAGTGGTTCATTTTGTACTGTGGGACCACCAGGACTTACCCCAAATTCTGGGGCCTGATGTCAGAATTCAAAAATATCTTGGATTTTAACAAAGTAATACAGTGCAAGTGTTGTAATTATTTACATTCCTGGCAGACTCCAGCATAGCACTCTGTAGAAAATGCACTGACATTTCTTGTGAATATCTGTGCCAGGTGGCCAAAGATGCTAAATAGCCTCATGTCAGTGCCGGTGAGATTTTGTTTTCAAGTGAGTTCAGGTGATGTCAGATTTTACTGCCAAATGAGCTATAAAAACTCAGTTTGTGGCCCTTTCTGGGGTGAGCAGCCTTGCTGTTTTCATGGTTGGTCTCCCAGCCAGTCACACTCAGACTCCTGAGTGAACCCAGGAGAACCGGTGAGGTGGGGAGCTTGCCTGGAGGAGCATCCGGTGACTATAGGAGAAGCCACGGAAGGCTCAGGGTTGGACCTTATAGTTGCCTTCCACACCCTTTGGCCCAGGTAGCTGAGAGTTACGTGATCCTAGAAAATGAATCAGACCCTGAAGTCCCCATAAGCTCTCCTGGACTTGTCTTTTCACACACCACAGCATGCCCACGGAAAGTCCCTCTAAGGCGTCCTGATGGGACTGCTGAGCTGGGGCCCTGAGCTGGGAAAGGCAGTCTCCTCTTTCAGGCGCATGGATGTCTGTTGACTGAGAGCCTGGTTGTACTTACATGTAGGAAGACAGCTTCAAGAGACCTGTGGCCACTGGATGATCATTATATCTGGTCTTCTTTAGAGGATGTAGTTTTTAAGCACTTGAAAGTGGTGGGCAGTTCCCTGGAAGTCCAGTGGTTAAGACTTCCCCTTTCAATGCAGGGGATGTGGGTTCAATCCCTGGCCGGGGAGCTAGATCACACATGCCTTGGGGCTGAAAAACCAGAACACAAAACAGAAGCAATACTGTGACAAATTCAATAAAGACTTTAAAAACAGTCCCTATCACACACACACACAAAGTCTAACAACAAAAAATGTTGTAGAGAAGTGTTTTGCCTGTAGGGACCCTTCTGCAAGGCAGGGCCTTCTCACCCATCTTAGAATCTTACCTACCCTGGAAGGTCCAGGACTGATGCCGCTGCATCTATAAAAACCAGAGAACAAAGCCTTTCTTACCTGGGTCCTCCAGCTGGAAAGGAACTCCCTCACATCCTTTCAGTTCTTCCTGAATTTTTTCTGTACTTACATATGTTAGCTTCCCTTTATCTTGTCAAATTACATCATAACCCTAACTAAGGCTGTTCTTTCTGAAAGGCACTCATTTTTATATCTGCAATTCTCCTAGTCTACAATCTTAATAAACAAATAATTTTAGAATTAACAAGAGATCCTGGTGGCTCAGACAGTAAAGAATCTGCCTGCAATGCAGGAGATCTGGGTTTGATGCCTGGGCTGGGAAGGTCTCCTGGAGAAGGGCATGGCAACCTACTTCAGTATTCTTGCCTGGAGAATTCCATGGACAGAGGAGCCTGGCGGGCTACAGTCTATGGGGTCACAAAGAATGGGACACGACTGAGCGACTAACACTTTCACTTTCTTTCTTTATGGCATTTTAAACCTAAAATGTCTAGTGATCTAGTAATTTTTTTATTTTCTAGTAGATGCTTAACAAATACATTAAATTGTGTAACCAATTGTGTATTAAAGATTTTCCCCTTCTTTATTACCTAAATCTTGTTATGATATAGTTTGTGTTATAAATATTTGTGCCCTTGATCAGTATGTGTTTCCTTATTAATTCACTGAGAAAATAAATTATATTTTTAAAAGGATCACTGATAAGTTATTGATGAAACTGAATAAGAAAAGCATATTGTGCTTATTAAAAAAAGGAAATCAGATTACTCATTACTTACTCAACAGCAGTAACTACTGATTGTGCAATACTGACAGTAACATTTAAAATGGGAGACTCCAAATAAAGTCAGCAATTTAGACTGTCAGTGGAATGTGTAAAGAATTAGAATTTAGCAGTTTTAAAGTGTCACAGCTGTTCCTAGGAATTTACTCAACCATGGTGTTCAGAATAATAAAGTATGTAAGGGAATGCATGTTGTATTGGTCCACATTAAGCCAGAACATTGAAATGAGAAATGCCCACGGTTTAAAGAAAGAGAAGCAATTTCTTCATCACCAGCAACATGATTATTCAATATATTGACAACAAGGTAGTCAGTAGTCTAAGACTTCTCTTTGTTGAAATTAGTGCATTTACTTCCTAGACATACAGAAAGAGCCATTTCATTAGCAAGTAAGATGCCAAGTTAAATTTTAATTTCAGATAGCAACTTCTTAGTGTAAATGTGTCCCAAACATTTCATATTGTTACGATTGGTATGTTAGCTCTGATTCCTGCCACCTTGTAATGTCATCCTTCATTTATCCATTCACTGGTTTTAAGGCTGAGTTTCTGAGGGCCAGTCTGGACTGTACTGTGCGTGCTCCTGACAACACAGTGATGGGCAAATCTTCCCCCAGAGTCCCTACAGTTTAGTAGACTGATCTAGACAAGGGAACCCCCATACAATGCGATAAACGCCACAATTCACAGTGTGTTTATTCACAGAGGGACCCAGCCTTGGTTCCGAAAAAGACTCCCAGAAGAAGTGATGTTTAGATTAGGCCAAAAGCAGAAATGCTGGGGAAGTGGAAGGAGGTTCTCATCGGGGGCACCGCTTTGAGGGAGAGGTGTCAGTGGTACTTGAGAACCTGGAGGCTCTGCTTCCTAGTGTGGTGAGACCGCAGACCAGAGGAGGGTGTGCATGGGGAGAGACACGACCGGGGAGGTGTGCCACGTCCAGGGCACCGGGAGCCCATTCAGGCCTCCTGAGCAGCCCACGCGGCGAAGCAGCATAGTCACATGTAGAAGTTAGGGAGCTCCCTCTGGCAGTGAGGAGTGTCGTTGGGGGGATGGGGGGTACAGGGGAAGGACTATTCAGGAGGTCACTCCACAGAGGCTTGGGCTTGGTGGAGTAGATGGTGGTGCGCATCACCCGGCAAGGCCCTGTGGCCTGAGCTTTGCGGGGCAGTTCTGTCTCAGCCGATGCTCTCATGCCAGCTCCACTGGAAAGAAATGAATACCTCGTAGGGCGAGAGGAGATGAGAACGGTATAATTTCTTATGTGAACATATTTAGTACAGTGTACATAAGTTACATAGTGTGACTTTAATTGTTCTGGACTTACTGGAGAATCAGGCCAGAAATGAACACTTTGCCAGGTGTGTGGACAGAAATGACCGTGGACCTCTTTACTAGCTGCTTAAGAAGGTTGCCAATTATGGAAACTCTCTATATGAGCAACACTTATCAGTAGATGAGAATGTTTTGCTTTCATGAAGATGAACTAGTGCCAATCAAAATGAAAGAAGTAATTCAAATAGGAAGCCAGAAAGAAAGAATATGCAAAGGAATTGAGACCACTGATACGCATGGGTAAATGGAAAGGGGAAGAAGTGAATGTCATCAGATAAAACAAACACACAGTCACAGCTACCTTTTACAGAAAGCCAGCTATGTGCTAGGAACTATTTTAGCATAGTATGCACCTTGTCTCATTTAATTCTCACACATGTACTAAGGAATTAATCACTATATGTACTGTTTGTGCAAAACTGATTGTGGTTTTGGACCATGTATTTTAAATCATTATAACTAGGCTCAAATATATCTTTATTAATCAAAATAGGAACCATTACAATCAGCACATTTTTGCCAACAAGAAATACCTCTATTCCTGTAGTGTAAAAATCCGCGCTTCCAAATTCGTTGAACTCTTGGAAAGCATTTTCTGCATCCTGCTGGTTGTGGAAGCATTTTCCTTGCAAAAGTTATCAAGATACTTAAAGAAGTTGGTAGTCGGTTGGTGAGAGGTCAGGTGAATATGGTGGATGAGGCAAACTTCATAGTCTGATTCATTCAACTTTTCAAGCATTGGTTGTGTGACATGTGGTCAGGTGTTGCCGTGGAGAATTGGGCCCTTCTGTTGACCAATGCCAGCTGCAGGCATTGAAGTTTTTGGTGTATCTCAACGATTTGCTGAGCATACTTAGATGTAACGGTTTTACAAGGATTCAGAAAGCTATAGTGGATCAGACGGGAAGCAGACCACCAAACAGTGACCATGACCTTTTCTGGGGGCAAGTTTGGCTTTGGGAAGTGCCTTGGAGCTTCTCAGTCCAGTCACTGAGCTGGTCATCATTGGTTGTCATATAAAATCCACTTTTTGTTGCACATCACAATCCAATCAGGAAACGGTTCATTGTTATTGCATAGAATAAGAGAAAATGGCATTTCAAGGTGACAATTTTTTTGATTTGTGGTCAGCTCATGAGGCACTCACTTACTGAACTTGTTAACCTTTTCAATTTGCTTCAAAGGCTGAAGAAACCACAGAATGGTCGACTGATTTCTTTGGCAACTTCTTGTGTAATTGGAGCTGAAACTCCAATACCCTGGCCACATCATGCAAAGAGTTGACTCATTGGAAAAGACCCTGATGCTGGGAGGGATTGGGGGCAGGAGGAGAAGGGGACAACAGAGGATGAGATGGCTGGATGGCATGAGAAAACGACTTGATGGGCATGAGTTTGAGTACATTCCGGGAGTTTGTGATGGACAGGGAGGCCTGGCATGCTGCGATTCGTGGGGTTGAAAAGAGTCAGACACGACTGAGCGACTGAACTGAACTGTGTAATTTTAAGAGGATCAGCTTCAATGAAGGCTCTCAATTGGCCATTGTCAACTTCTGATGGCTGGCCACTGAGCTCCTCATCTTCAAGCCTCTCCTCTCCTTTGTAAAACTTCTTGAACCACCACTGCACTGCACATTTGTTAGCAGTTCCTGGGCCAAATATGTTGCTGATGTTGTGAGTTGTCTCCCCAGCTTTCCAACCCATTTTGAAGTCAAATAAGAAAATCGCTTGAATTTGCTTTTTGTTTAACATCATTTCCCTAGTCTAAAATAAATATAAAATACACAGCAAGTAATAAGTCATTAGCAAAAAAAATAAATAAATAAAGTGAGAAATGAGCATTTATATGGTGTATAACAACCACATTTATTTAAGAATGTATTCCAATAGCAAATAGCAAATTTTAACAATGCTCAAACAGCAATTACTTCACCAACCTAAATATTTTCCAGATGAGGAAAATTGTGGCTCAGTATGTTTAAGCAAGGGCTTCCCAGGTGGCTCAGTGGATGAAGAACCTGCCTGCAATGAGGGAGATGCCAGAGATATGGGTTCGATCCCTGGATGGGGAAGATCCCTGGAGGAGAAAATGGCAGCCTACTCCACTATTCTTGCCTGAAGGATCCCGTGGACAGAGGTACCTAGAGGGCTATAGTTCATAGGGTCATAAAAGTTGGACACAATTGAAGTGATTTAGCACACATACCCATCTACTGGGGCTTCCCTAGTGGCTCAGATGGTAAAGAATCTGCCTGCAATGCAGGAGACACAGGTTCAATCCTTGGGTCAGGAAGATTCCCCTGAAGAAAGGAATGGCTACCCACTCCAGTATTCTTGCCTGGAGAATTCTATGGACAGAGGAGCTGGCGGGCTACATCCATGGGGTTGCAGAGTCAGACACGACTGAGGACTAATACTTTCACACTTCACATCCACCTACTACTTCTACTGATTTAGAGGACAGCTGATTTAGCCAAAAAATAGATGATTGCTGATTGATTTATGAATATTTAGACAACAGCAACATTGATTTGGAGCCAGTGTTGGGAGCTGTGTTTACCAAGATCGGGTCATGTCAGGCTAATGCCATGTTCACCTTATAGCTATGTGATCCTTCTGAACTAGAATATTAGCGGAATGCCAGAGAGATAATCCTGATTTCATTAAGCTTCTTAGGAAAACAACTTATGATATCCCTGTGAACCAGTGTGAGAATGGTAAACAGTGCAAGTTCAGTTGAACAGAAGTATAGCTACTTAACGTCATTCTAAAAGGATCATTGTTGATTTGGGTATATTCAGTGATTAACTATAGGACATCAGACTTAGACTTGTATATTCAATATATTTTTGATGACTTGGAGAATGTAATCTATCTTCTCTTCTAAATATTTAATTAATTAATTAGGCTATAGTGGGTCTTAGTTGTGGCATGTGGGATCTAGTTTCCTGACCATGCGCCTGTATTGGGAGCATGAAGTGTTAGCCACCGGAACACCAGGGAAGTCCCTGTGATCTATCTTCTGATCTTCAGCTTTATCACAAAATGACCACTGGAAATCTGCATGTGGATGTCCAAAGCAACTCAACTTAAAAATGTCCAAGACCTCATCCTCCTCTCTCTCAGATTGCCTCTCTCTAATTCTCCCCAGCTCAGTCATGGAATGCAGCATTAAATTCTTATCTGCAAGTGGCTGACCTCAATTTGAACTAGCTTAGGCAACAAAGAGGAAATATCGTCTCAGGGAATCTAAAGTGAAGTTGCTCAGTCATGTCCAACTCTTTGCAACCCCATGGACTATAGCCTACCAGGCTCAGCCGTCCATGGGATTTTCCAGGCAAGAAGGGATCGAACCTGGCTCTCCCAAATTGTAGGCAGACGCTTTACTGTCTGAGCCAGCAGGGAAGACCCCAGGGAATCTAAGGAAGGTTTTATAATCAAATTGTAGGAGAAACAGAGATGCAAATGGACCCCAGGAAAAACTGCAACCAGGGTCTCAAACATTATCAGGACTTCCTTCTCTGCTTTTCCTTGCCTGTTGATTTCATTTTCTTTTGCTTCAGACTGACTATTGTACTACTGTAGGGCTTCCCTGGCAGCTCAGCTGGTAAAGAATCCGCCTGCAATGCTGGAGACCATGGTTCAATTCTTGGGTCTAGAAGATGCCCTGGAGAAGGGATAGGCTGCCCACTCCAGTGTTCTTGGGCTTCCCTGGTAACTCAGATGGTAAAGAGTCTGCCTGCAATGCAGGAGACCTGGGTGTGATCCCTGGGTTGGGAAGATCCCCTGGAGAAGGGCATGGCAACCCACTCTAGTATTCTTGTCTGGAAAATCCCATGGACAGAGGAGCCTAGCAGGGTACAGTCCATGGAGTCACAAAGAGTCAGACCTGACTGAGTGACTAAGTACAGCACAGACTATTGTACACGGTGGAAAACACGGCTGCCATCTCTTATCTTGAAACTTCGTCTCAGTTTAAACTGCTATAATAAAAGTACCACAGACTCGGTGGGTTAAATAACAAACAGTGGAAAGTATCTCACAGTTCTGGAAGCTGGGATGCCTACAGTCAAGACTCTGTCAGATCTGGTGGCCGGTAGACAGCCAGCTTCTCACTGTGTTTTCTCATAGGGGAGAGAGGTCATCTCGTGTCACGGCTTGTGAGGGCACGAATCCCATTTATAATGGCTCCATCCTCACCCCCAAACACCACTGAATTGAAGATTAGGCTTCAACATCTGAATTTGGGGGATCACAAACATTCAGTTCATAGCAACTTTCTATCCACAAAAAGGGACCAACTGAAGCCCTCTTCAGTTCCAAATTCAACATCTGGACAAGGAAGCTCTGACTGGCTTGGGTCAGCTATATTCCTCTGCATCTATTACCTGCTGCTAAGGGTTATAGGGGTTCTATGATCGCACAGGTGATCTTAACTGGGCCAACCAGTTAAGTCTATGGGAGCAAAAGTGTGGGAAAAACAATGGCATCTGCCTCGAAGTAAATTGTTAAGCAGTTTGGGGGGGAAAAGAAAGTGTAATTTATTTTTTTCAGTAAAAACCCAAAATATTAGGTAAACAAAGCTGTAGGTGTTTACTGTGCTCATCCACCCACTCATGGCAGTGAGGCTCGTCCTGGCCTCCACTCTCTCCAGAGCTCCCTCAAGTCACAGAATCCCCAAATGTATCAAACTGGCCTCCTCCCTTTTTCCCCAAATATATTCTACTTTTATAATACAAATTCTCCCCATTTTTTGCCTAAAAAATTAGTGGTAGTTTTAGCTGGTGGCCCTGACTTCTGCCTTTGTCCTCCATCATGTAACCATCAGAATGAACTTTCTAAAACAAATCCGGTCATCCTTTCAAGGTTATCCTTCACCCAGAGAATAAATTTCCAAATCTAATATATAAGGAAAGGGTCCCCGCTAACAAAGCTTGAGGCCACATCTCCAGGCTCGTCTCCACTGACTCCTAATTTACTCACATTCCAGGGTTTCAACCTGCTTCTTTTGGAAATACATTGAGCTGCCTAACCCAGCAAATAGAAGGAGCATTTGCTTCACTGCAGAGCTTTAGAAGTCAGCAAGAAAATTCTGAAGACCTCTTTCTTCAGCTGTCGATGCGAACCTGATTTTATGCAAAACCTAAGATTACTAGATGGAGAGAGAGGCTAGTTTACCCTTTCTTTCTTTATACAGCTGAGATACTGAGCCCAAACAGAATAGCCACTTCATTCACGTGCCGGTGAGCAGGAGCTCAGTCTTTGGATTCCCATTCCAATGCCCCAAATCCAGTAAGAAGTGAAAACGGTTCTTTTTTTTGTTTGTTTTGAAAACGGTTCTTATGTTTGTAAGAAGACGGGTCAGCGAGGGAGGAAGGGAATATAGACACAGGGAGAAAAGATCCGGAAAAGGAGGAGGATGTGCCTTCATTTTCCAGAATCATCCCTCACCCCCAAATTTGAGTGAGCAAGTAAAGCTTAAGAAGGCTGGGGGAGAGACGGGCTCGGCATTCACATGGGAGGGGGAGGCAGAAGGAAGGAAAAAAGGAGCAGAGGCTGGTTTAAGGAATCACCTCCTTTGAGTGGGTGGGTACACAGGAATAAAGAGCCCACATGGTTTTCATAACCAGACTTTGCCTCCTGCCTTTCCTCTGGTGGTAGCATGGACTGTCTGCAGGCAAGGGTTGTGTTCCATCAGGGGTCTGCCTCCCAGGCCCCTGCGGGGCCTCGGACGTTCTTCACTGAGCCTAGTACCAAACATCACACCCCAAACTTCACATCAAGAAGCCTGCTCACCACTTGCAGGACTGTCCAGTACTCAGAAAGGTGGTAGGATTTATAATTCTCAACCTTGGAAGTCTCTTTTGGTCTTTTCCATCTTTTTATTTTTGTAACGTCTTTGTTGAATTTGTTACAATGCTGCTTCTGCGGTTTATGTTCTGGTTTTTTTGGCCTCTGAAGCATGTGGATTCTTAGCATCCCCAACCAGGGACCAAGCCCACACCCCCTGCATTGGAAGGTGATGTCTTAACCACGAGACCTCCAAGGAAGTCTCCATCATTTACTTTAAAATACAAACCACATTGGAATATGATTTCTATATTGTATGGATACAGAAAATAATTGTTAACATTTGTGAGAAATAAAAAGAGTACCAAATGAAGTGTTGGTCAAGAAGAATACTTAGAATATATTGACTCTGAGGAAATTAATATACTCACTCAGTCATGTCCAACTCTTTGCGATCACATGAACTGTAGCCCACCAGGCTCCTCCGTTCCTGGAATTCTCCAGACAAGAATACTGGAGTGGGTTGCCATTCCCTTCTCCAGGGGATCTTCCCAACCCAGGGATCAAACCGAGGTCTCCTGCATTGCAAGCATATTGTTTACCATCTGAGCCACCAGGGAAGCCCCTTGTCTAGAATTAATTCTCCTCTCTTTCTTTCTTGTTGCCTTCCCCAACCAAAAGTTGAATTATTAAGAGATCCAAATGTTGTGGTTACTTAAAAATACTGAAATAGTCACAGAAATGTTACCCCATAATAGCAAAGCAGAAGAGTAACTCCAGGAGTCCTGAAGTGAATCACAGATCCACCAAACTCCTTTTCCAACACTTGAGTTAATACCAGTATCATGAGATCCCAGAGTCTGCTCTTCTTTTTCTTAGTTCGGAAAGAATGACTAATCCCTGTGTACTATTCTTAGACTATGTTATTTGGCCAATTTAGAAAGAACGGACTAATACTAATAATATCCAATGTTTACAGCACGTTCACAGTTTACAGAGTCTTTTTCCGTTTAATTCTCACAGCAGTTCCCATATGAAGTGACTTGTCCTGGCTCGTCTGTAATGAAGTGGCAGAGCTGGGATATAAACACAGGTCTTCTGAATCCAGCCTTCAGTTTTAACCGGGCACCAGACAGGCCAGGTTGTAGCAGCTGCTGAAACCAACAGCCTTCAGGTTTTAGTAAAGTTTTTTCTTGTGCTTGTCACAGCAGTGTAGTTGGTGGGGCTGGGGATTCTGCTCCATGTCATCATGCAGGGATTCATGTTCATTTCACCTGTGCACCAGTGTCCTCTGCATGTGGCTTGGCAAGTCCCTAGAGAATGGGAAAGATGGCAGATCACCCAGGGGGGAGATTTATGGTCCAGGCTTGCTGGCGTGGCACAGCCCTTCCGCAGGTTCTGTCCCCCAGACTCTCATCTCAGCAAGGGAGGCCAAGATATAATGCAGCTGTTTTCCCAGAATCACAAGCTTTGGGGCAGAGAGCTTTGTCTTTCATATCACTGCTTCAGATTATCAAGGCTCCATAAAGTCCCTTCCCTTGGGGAGATATTGATTTCTCTTCACTCCCAGTATATTTCTCCCTCTTTACACTCAGAATTTCTGTCTATCCCTCTTTCCAGTCCCCTCCTGAAGGCTGTTTTGAGATCTATTCTATCCTTTTCTTTCACTTTGCACCCATGTATCTGTCTTTGACCTCACGAATCATAACTCTTTAGAGACAAATATGTGATGAAATTGAATTGTGACAAAGGACGATGGACCTGGATGCCGGCTGTGGGGTTTAGGCATCGTTCTGCGGGCACTAATGTGAGCCATGAGAGCTTTCTGAGGTTGGATGGATAAAATAATAATGATGATGATGATGAGAGTGCGTGCATGTTAAAATGCTTCAGTCGCATCCAACTCTTTGTGACCCCATGGACTGTAGCCTGCCAGGCTCCTTTGTTCACGGGATTCTCCAGGCAAGATTACTGAGTGGGTTGCCGGTTACCGTGTCCTCCTCCAGGAGATATTCCTGACCCAGGGATCGAACCCTGGTCTCTTACGTCTCCTGCATTGTGGGCAGGTTCTTTACGACTAACGCCACCTGGTAGTGGTAATAATTGCTGCCATTGCTGTTCAGTCGCTCAGTTGTGTCTGACTCTGCAACCCCATGGACACACCAGGATTCCCTGTCCTTCACTATCTCTTGGAGTTTGTTCAAGTTCATGTCCATTGAGTCGATGATGCCATCCAACCATCTCATCCTCTGTCACCCACTTCTCCTGCCTTCAATCTTTCTCAGTATCAGGGTCTTTTCCAATGAGTCTTCTCTTCCCATCAGGTGGCCAAAGTATTGGAGCTTCAACTTCAGCATCAGTCCTTCCAATGAATACTCAGGACTGATTTCCTTTAGGATTGACTGGTTTGATCTCCTTGTAGTCCAAAGGACTCTCAAGAATCTTCTCCAGCACCACAATTCAAAAGCAACCATTCTTTGCTCCTCAGCCTTCTTCATGGTCCAGCTCTCACATCCATACATGACTACTGGAAAAACCATAGCTTTGACTAGACAGAACTTTGTCGGCAAAGTAATGTCTCTGCTTTTTGATATGCTGTCTAGGTTTATTATAGCTTTTCTTCCAAGGAGCAAACATCTTTTAATTTCTTGGCTGCAGTCCCTGTCCACAGTGATTTTTGGAACCCAAGAAAACAAAGCCTGTCACTGTTTCCATTGTTTCCCCATCTATTTGCCATGATGTGATGGGACCAGATGCCATGATCTTAGTTTTGTGAGTGTTGAGTTTTAAGCCAGCTTTTTCACTCTCCTCTTTCACCTTCATCAAGAGACTCTTTAGTTCCTCTTTGCTTTCTGCCATTAGGGTTGTCATCTGCATACCTGAGGTTATTGATATTAATAACTAATGTTTTTAGAGGTAATAATAACTAATGCTTAAGCACTCTTTATGTGCTAAACTTTGCACAAAGCATCTTTCATAAATCATTTTATTTAATCCTAATCATAACCTATGAAAAGGATACTGTTACTACTCCCCAAGGCTTGTGTGTGTGTGTGTGAAGTACCTCCAGTTGTGTTCAACTCTTTGCGACCCCATGGGCTGTAGTCCTCCAGGCTCTTCTGTCCATGGGATTTTCTAGGCAAGAATACTGGAGTGGGTTGCCATGCCCTTCTCCAGGGGATCTTTCTGACCCAGAGATCGAACCTGCTTCTCTCTGTAGCTCCTGCATTGCAGGCAGATTCTTTACCACTGAGCCACTAGGAAGCCCCCCACCCCAAGACTTAGAAATGTTAATAAACTTGCTCAAGTTACACAGATTTTTGAATCCGCAAATTCCACACTTTTTGCCACACAAGCTGGGTTTGGACAATAACCCTGGAGGAAGTGTGGAGACTGACTGATGATGGCTAAAGATATTAGAAGTAGAGCTGCTCTTCGTTTATTTTGTTAGCTTTTACAAAAAAAAAAAATGGGGAGGAGCATTCCTTCTCTGCAAAAATTTGTTTCAATTTATTCATTCAGGATAACTGTCTGAGTACAGCAGAAAATGATCTGAAAGTTGGGGACCAGACAGTGAAACAGGCTTCCCTGTCCTCACGGAAACTGCAGGTTTGTTTGGGAGACAGAAATTAATGAAAGAGTTATGTATGTATCATTGTAAACTGCCACGTGCTCTGAAAGAAAAGCGCAGGATGTGAACAAGTCATATTCCATGAAAATGATTTAGTTTGGTAGACATGGATCCTACTCCAGAAAATAGCACCTCACAGACTTAGAAAATAAACTTATGGTTCCCATAGGGGAAATGTGGGGAAGGGACAAATTTAGAATTTGAGACTGATACACACTACTGCAAATATAAAATAGGTTAAAAACAAGCACCTACTGTACAGCATGGGAACCATATTCAATATCAAGTCTTCCCTAGTGGCTCGGGCAGTAAAGAATCTGCCTGCAATGTGGGAAACCCGGGTTCAGTCCCTGGGTGGGGAAGATTCCTCCCTTGGAGAAGGGAATGGCAACCTTACTCCAGTTTCTTGCTGGAGATCCCACGGACAGAGGAGCCTGTCGGGCAACAGTCCGTGGGGTTGCAAAGAGTCGGACACATCTGAGTGACAAACAATAACCTATAATGGAAAAGAATCTGAAAAAGAATATGTGTGAATATGTGTAAGTGCATTACTTTGCTATACACCTGAAACATTGTAAATCAACTATAATTCAATTTAAAAAATTGAAATTAAATGAGAAAGTAGTCCCTCTACAGAAAAGCTGGGTAGCTAATGAAAACTGGGCGAGTGGAAACCTGATATCACGTTCTGATGTCTTTTGAAACTTAGCAAGCCTGTGACTCGGCTCCAGTCGCTCCCCTGCCCTTGAGTCTCCCGTCTCGGCTAATGGGAACAACACCTCCTGAGTTGTCTCAGGACAAACACTGCAGTCGCCCTGACACATCTCTGCTTCTCATTACTCAGGTGTATTTCTCAGCAGACACTGTGGCCCTCACCCTTACACCACGCAGTGTCCCATCACCGCTCACCAGCGCCTCTGCTCCGAGCCACCATTCCCTCGGGGGGCTATTGAGTGGCTTCCCTCCATCTACTCCTCCCCCCACAATCTTTCCTCAACAGGGCCCTTGTTGAGGCATCAGTCACATCATGTCACCCCTCCATGCTCAGAATCTTCCCCTAGCTCCTTGTCTCATTCAGAGGAAGATCTAAGACCCCCCAAAGATCCACAAGACTCTTTAAGACCCAAGGCCCTCCCCCGACTTCTCTGTTCACCTTCTGCACCTCTCCTGCAGGTGTTTTCTGCCTCTTTTATTTTCCTCCAGCCCCACTGGCCTACTTGCCATTCCTTAAGCCTCCCAGACTCACCACAGGGCCTTTGCACGTTCAGTTTCATCTGCTTAGAAATCCTCACCCCACTCCCACCCCAGCTGGACCCCTGTTCCCCCTTCCTGCACCACAGGACCCTGACCTTCTCTCACACACATTGCCCTCTTGTCAGTTCTTGCGTCTGTCATCCGGATCTGTATCTACCACCTCTAGAAGGTAATCACTATTGTGCTTATTCATTGTTGCGATGCTTTACCATTGAAAACAGTGTCTGCCACATGTTAGAAATGCACGAAGCAGGTGTTAAATGAATTAAATTAAAGATGCTGAGGGTTTGTTCTGCAAGCTTCCCACTGCTCTATGTTCATATATACTTTTAACTGAGATCTCCTGAAGGTAGTTCCTGCCCCTTTATGAGGAAGCTGGAAAGGCTGTGGTCTTCTCTGGACCTTGACATCCAAGAACAGTGTGGGTCAGTGGAGTCTAACTGGGGTAGGGAGGGGTGAAGGGGGTGGTTGTTGTCACAGGCTTTTATGCATACCTCTGAGTTGTTTCAATACATTCGGAGAAAATGTTTAGGTTTCTTTTTCCAATACAAATGAACACAATATTTAGAGACTAAAACCTAGGATGCATGCCTTCTTAAGAAGTGGATGGAGGAGTCGCCCCATGAAGGCGGGTGATGGGCCCCCTTCTGCCCTTGTCACTGTTGGCAAGGACAACTACTTCCCTGCAAGATAAACCCAAGCACTTCTCGAACCAGCTGAGAAACTGTTTCTGAGGCCTTTTGCTGCTAATATAAAGACCAAATTCCTCGCCACAGTGTCGAATGCCTTTCACAATCCAACCACAACCAAATGGACCAGGTTCAAGTCTCTTTCTTTCGTCTGTCTTTCAGAATCACTTCCCATCCCTTAAAGAAGCTCAAGCCTTCCCAGCATTTTGTTTTTGCATTTGCTAATTCCCCTTTCCCTCTTCTAATTCTGCCCCAGCTTTGCCTCTCCCCAACTGCAGACGTAATTCATTGTTTTCATTTTTGTTCTCATGCAGAATCTTATTTTATCACATCTAGCTTTTTTCTTTACTTTTTAAAAACTGTAATATGTATACGTAAGCATGTATTCATGTTATAAAATGTCACAGTACGTAGAGTGGCAGATATGAATCCCTTCACTCATATTTTGATTCAGAAGTTGGTTGATGGTGGATGCAACTAGAGATAATCATTCTAAGTGAAGTCAGAAAGAAAGACAAACACCATGTGCTATCACTTACATGGGGAATCTAAAATATAACACAAACGAACTTATCTATGAAACAGAAACAGAATCGCAGGCATAGAGAACAGGCTTGTGATTGTTGGAGCAGAGGGGAAGGGTGGAGTGGGAGCCTGCGGTTAGTAGATGCAAACTATTACATGTAGAATGGATGGACAACAAGGCCCTACTGTATAGCACAAGAAACCATGAGCAATATCCTGTGATAAACCATAGTGGAAGATAATTTGAAAAAGAACCTATGTGTATATAACTGAGCTACTTTGATGTTCAGCAAAAATTAACAAAATGTTGTAAACCAACCATACTTCAAAATAATAAGATTAATAAAACAAAAAATACAAAAAAAGAAGTTGGTCGAGCAGAAGTACATAGCCAGCTGTTCATTGTATATCACTGTTCATTATATCACATTATATCACCTTCTTGTATCGAAGCTGTTTCATCAAAGTGACATGCTGCTATTGATCCTCTTTGCCAGAAAAAAACTGTGAACAGCTTATTATGTATTCACATTTCTAGACCTGTGCTGCTTCCAGTCACATAAATACACACACACACACATGCAATTATTTTTATTCAAATGGACTCATACTATACCTATTGTTCCATAATTAGAACAGAACAATAGACTTTGTTTCTCAGAACAGTTTCAGGTTTGGAGTACATGGGGCAGACAGTGCAGAGGGCCCCCACCAGCTCCCCTCCATGCAGCTTCCCCCTCCCATGGACACCTGGGCTCCTTTCTCTGCGTGCTGCATTCGGTACCCCAGTGAGTCAGCATGGACGCTTCGTCATCAGCTGACGCCCACAGTTAGCGTCAGGTTCACTCTGTTGCAGGGTCTGGTTCTGTGCATTTGCCAGATACAGTGTCCTGTGCCCGCCATGAGGGTGTCACAGAGGACACAGCTGCCTCCCTGGCCTCCTGCGCGCCACACTTCCACCCCTCCCACCTCAACTCCTGCAGTCCCTGGTCTGTTTTTTCTTAATATATATGTTTTATTGAAGTACAGTTGATTGATAATGCTTCAGGTGCATAGCAGAGTGATTCAGTTATACATATACATATATATTGTTTTTGAAATTATTTTCCGTTATAGATTATTACAAGATACTGACTATAGTTCCCTGTGCTATATAGTAAACCTTTGTTGCTTAATGCATATATATATATATATATATTTTTTTTTTTCCCCCAGTGGGTTTTGTCATACATTGACATGAATCAGCAATAGATTTACATGTATTCCCCATCCCGATCCCCCCTCCCACCTCCCTCTCCACCCGATTCCTCTGGGTCTTGCCAGTGCACCAGGCCCGAGCACTTGTCTCATGCATCCCACCTGGGCTGGTGATCTGTTTCACCATCGATAATATACATGCTGTTCTTTCACAACATCCCACCCTCACCTTCTCCCACAGAGTTCAAAAGTCTGTTCTGTACTTCTGTGTCTCTTTTTCTGTTTTGCATAAAGGGTTGTCGTTACCATCTTTCTAAATTCCATATATATGTGTTAGTATGCTGTAATGTTCTTTATCTCTCTGGCTTACTTCACTCTGTATAATGGGCTCCAGTTTCATCCATCTCATTAGGAACTGGTTCAAATGAATTCTTTTTAATGGCTGAGTAATATTCCATGGTGTATATGTACCACAGCTTCCTTATCCATTCGTCTGCTGATGGGCATCTAGGTTGCTTCCATGTCCTGGCTATTATAAACAGTGCTGCGATGAACATTGGGGTGCACGTGTCTCTTTCAGATCTGGTTTCCTCAGTGTGTATGCCCAGAAGTGGATTGCTGGGTCATATGGCAGTTCTATTTCCAGTTTTTTAAGAAATCTCCACACTGTTCTCCATAGTGGCTGTACTAGTTTGCATTCCCACCAACAGTGTAAGAGGGTTCCCTTTTCTCCACACCCTCTCCAGCATTTATTGCTTGTAGACTTTTGGATAGCAGCCATCCTGACTGGCGTGTAATGGTACCTCATTGTGGTTTTGATTTGCATTTCTCTGATAATGAGTGATGTTGAGCATCTTTTCATGTGTTTGTTAGCCATCTGTATGTCTTCTTTGGAGAAATGTCTGTTTAGTTCTTTGGCCCATTTTTTGATTGGGTCATTTATTTTTCTGGAATTGAGCTGCAGGAGTTGCTTGTATATTTTTGAGATTAATCCTTTGTCTGTTTCTTCATTTGCTATTATTTTCTCCCAATCTGAGGGCTGTCTTTTCACCTTCTTATAGTTTCCTTTGTAGTGCAAAAGCTTTTAAGTTTCATTAGGTCCCATTTGTTTAGTTTTGCTTTTATTTCCAATATTCTGGGAGGTGGGTCATAGAGGATCTTGCTGTGATTTATGTCGGAGAGTGTTTTGCCTATGTTCTCCTCTAGGAGTTTTATAGTTTCTGGTCTTACATTTAGATCTTTAATCCATTTTGAGTTTATTTTTGTGTATGGTGTTAGAAAGTGTTCTAGTTTCATTCTTTTACAAGTGGTTGACCAGTTTTCCCAGCACCACTTGTTAAAGAGGTGTCTTTTTTCCATTTATATTCTTGCCTCCTTTGTCAAAGATAAGGTGTCCATAGGTTCGTGGATTTATCTCTGGGCTTTCTATTCTGTTCCATTGAGCTATATTTCTGTCTTTGTGTCAGTGCCATACTTTCTTGATGACTGTGGCTTTGTAGTATAGTCTGAAGTCAGGCAGGTTGATTCCTCCAGTTCCATTCTTCTTTCTCAAGATTACTTTGGCTATTCGAGGTTTTTTGTATTTCCATACAAATTGTGAAATTCTTTGGTCTAGTTCTGTGAAAAATACCGTTGGTAGCTTGATAGGGATTGCATTGAATCTATAGATTGCTTTGGGTAGAATAGCCATTTTGACAATATTGATTCTTCCAATCCATGAACACGGTATGTTTCTCCATCTGTTTGTGTCCTCTTTGATTTCTTTCATCAGTGTTTTGAAGTTTTCTATGTATAGGTCTTTTGTTTCTTTAGGTAGATATACTCCTAAGTATTTTATTCTTTTTGTTGCAATGGTGAATGGTATTGTTTCCTTAATTTCTCTTTCTGTTTTTTCATTGTTAGTATATAGGAATGCAAGGGATTTCTGTGTGTTAATTTTATATCCTGCAACTTTACTATATTCATTGATTAGTTCTAGTAATTTTCTGGTAGAGTCTTTAGGGTTTTCTATGTAGAGGATCATGTCATCTGCAAACAGTGAGAGTTTCACTTCTTCTTTTCCTATCTGGATTCCTTTTACTTCTTTTTCTGCTCTGATTGCTGTGGCCAAAACTTCCAACACTATGTTGAATAGTAGTGGTGAGAGTGGGCACCCTTGTCTTGTTCCTGATTTCAGGGGAAATGCTTTCAATTTTTCACCATTGAGGGTGATACTTGCTGTGGGTTTGTCATATATAGCTTTTATTATGTTGAGGTATGTTCCTTCTATTCCTGCTTTCTGGAGAGTTTTAATCATAAATGAGTGTTGAATTTTGTCAAAGGCTTTCTCTGCATCTATTGAGATAATCATATGGTTTTTATCTTTCAATTTGTTAATGTGGTGTATTACATTGATTGATTTGTGGATATTAAAGAATCCTTGCATTCCTGGGATAAAGCCCACTTGGTCATGGTGTATGATTTTTTTAATATGTTGTTGGATTCTGTTTGCTAGAATTTTGTTAAGGATTTTTGCATCTATGTTCATCAGTGATATTGGCCTGTAGTTTTCTTTTTTGTGGCATCTTTGTCTGGTTTTGGAATTAGGGTGATGGTGGCCTCATAGAATGAGTTTGGAAGCTTACCTTCTCTGCAATTTTCTGGAAGAGTTTGAGTAAGATAGGTGTTAGCTCTTCTCTAAATTTTTGGTAGAATTCAGCTGTGAAGCCATCTGGTCCTGGGCTTTTGTTTGCTGGAAGATTTTTGATTACAGTTTCGATTTCCTTGCCTGTGATGGGTCTGTTAAGATCTTCTATTTCTTCCTGGTTCAGTTTTGGAAAGTTATACTTTTCTAAGAATTTGTCCATTTCATCCAAGTTGTCCATTTTATTGGCATAGAGCTGCTGGTAGTAGTCTCTTATGATCCTTTGTATTTCAGTGTTGTCTGTTGTGATCTCCCCATTTTCATTTCTAATTTTGTTAATTTGGTTCTTCTCTCTTTGTTTCTTAATGAGTCTTGCTAATGGTTTGTCAATTTTATTTTTTCAAAAAACCAGCTTTTAGCTTTGTTGATTTTTGCTATGGTCTCTTTAGTTTGTTTTGCATTTATTTCTGCCCTGATTTTTAAGATTTCTTTCCTTCTGCTAACCCTGGGGTTCTTCATTTCTTCCTTCTCTAATTGCTTTAGGTGTAGAGTTAGGTTATTTATTTGGCTTTTTTCTTGTTTCTTGATGTAAGCCTGTAATGCTATGAACCTTCCCCTTAGCACTGCTTTTACAGTGTCCCATAGGTTTTGGGTTGTTGTGTTTTCATTTTTATTCATTTCTATACATATTTTGATTTCTTTTTTGATTTCTTCTATGATTTGTTGGTTATTCAGAAGCGTGTTATTTAGCCTCCAGGTGTTTGAATTTTTAACAATTTTTTCCTGTAATTGAGATCTAATCTTACTGCACTGTGGTCAGAAAAGATGACTGGAATGATTTCAATTTTTTTGAATTTTCCAAGACTAGATTTATGGCCCAGGATGTGATCTATTCTGGAGAAGGTTCCGTGTGCCTTGAAAAGGTGAATTTGCCTTGTTTTGGGGTGAAATGTCCATAGATAATCATAGGTCTAGCTGGTCCATTGTGTCATTTAAAGTTTTGGTTTCTTGTTATTTTCTGTGGTAGTTGATCTAAATACATAGTGTGAGTGCGGGTATAAAAGCTCCACATTATTGTTTACTATTAATTTCCTCTTTCATAACTCAGAGTGTTTGCCGTACATATTGGGTGCTCCATGTTGGTGCATATATATTTATAAAATTGTTATCTTCTTCTTGGATTGATCCTTGCATCATTATGTAGTGTCCTCTTGTCCTTTTCACAACAGTTTTCATTTGAAAGTCTATTTTATTGATATGAGTATTGCGACTCTGCTTTCTTTTGGTCTCCAATTTGCCATGAAATATTTTTTTCCAGCCCCTTCACTTTTGTCTGTATGTGTTCTGTTTTGAGGTGGGTCCTCTTGAGACAGCATATTGGGGTCTTGTTTTTGTATCCATTCAGCCAATCTTTGTCTTTTGGTTGGAGCATTCAACCCATTTACATTTAAGGTAATTATTGGTAGGTGTGGTTCCATTGCCATTTACTTTGTTGTTTTGGGTTCACGTTTATACAACCTTTCTGCATTTCCTGTCTAGAGAAGATCCTTTAGCATTTGTTGAAGAGCTGGTTTGGTGGTGCTGAATTTTCTCAGCTTTTGCTTATCTGTAAAAGCTTGAGTTCTCTTCATATCTGAATAATCCTTGCTGGATACAGTAATCTAGTTTAGGTTATCTCTTTCATTACTTTCAGGACGTCCGCCATTTCCCCTTCTGGCCTGGAGGGTTTTCTATTGATAAGGGTCAGCTGTTATCCTTATGGGAATCCCTTTGTTGTTTATTTTGTTTTTTTCCCTTGCTGCTAAATATTTGTTCTTTGTGTTTGATCTTTGTTAATTTGATTAATATGTGTCTTGGGGTGTTTCGCCTTGGGTTTATCCTGTTTGGGACTCTCTTGGTTTCTTGGACTTGGGTGGCTATTTCCTTCCCAATTTTAGAGAAGTTTTCAGCTATTATCTCCTCGAGTATTTTCTCATGGCCTTTCTTTTGGTCTTCTTCTTCTGGGACTCCTATGATTCGAATGTTGGGGCGTTTCACATTGTCCCAGAGGTCCCTGAGGTTGTCCTCATTTCTTTTGATCCTTTTTTTTTTTTTTTTCTCTGCTTCATTTATTTCCACCATTTTATCTTCTACCTCACTTATCCTATCTTCTGCCTCCGTTTTTCTACTCTTGGTTCCCTCCAAAGTGTTTTTGATCTCATTCATTGCATTGTTCATTTTTAATTGACTCTTTTTTATTTCTTCTAGGTCTTTATTAAACAATTCTTGTATCTTTTCAATCTTTGTCTCCAGGCTATTTATCTGTAACTCCATTTTGTTTTCAAGATTTTTGGATCATTTTTATTATCATTATTCTAAATTCTTTTTCAGGTAGATTCCCTATCTCCTCCTCTTTTGTTTGACTTGGTGGGCATTTTTCATGTTCCTTTACCTGTTGGGTATTTCTTTGCCTTTTCATCTTGTTTAGATTGCTGTGTCTGGAGTGGACTTTCTGTATTCTGGAGGTCTGTGGTTCCTTTTTATTGTGGAGGATTTACCCAGTGGGTGGGGTTAGACGATTGCATAATACCTTGTTAGTTTCCTTTTTCTTAATAAAAAGTTTACATTAGAAACTCTTTTATCCTAGTTCTTGTTCTAGTTCTCAACATATGGAAAGCTTTAATCTTTGACAATAACATTTCAAAGAATGTTTCACTTTTAAAAACTTATTGCTTTTACCACTAAGACTCTTATTCCTTAAATTGTAAACACTGGTATTTGATTTCTTTTTCTCTTTTGAAATGCACTTGAAAAGAGTTTATGTAAAATGAGGTTAGAGGGATGAATTACTCCCAATAAACTGTTTTTCACTTAACATAAAACTGAATAATGATTAGACAAGCAAATGCAATATGGTTTTCCCTATTATCTTTTTTCTCTTAATTGTTAATGTGATTCTTTATCTAAATATACAGTTTGTTACTAAAACTCTTCTTTTCCCTATCTACCCTATGTCAGTCAGTTCAGTTCAGTTGCTCAGTCGTGTCTGACTCTTTGCGACCCCGCGGACTGCAGCAGGCCAGGCTTCCCTATCCATCACCAACGTCTGGAGCTTGCTCAAACTCATGTCCATCGAGTCAGTGATACCATCCAACCATCTCATCCTCTGTCATCCCCTTCTCCTCCCGCCTTCAATCTTTTCCAGCATCAAAGTCTTTTCCAGTGAATCAGTCCATTGCATCATGTGGCCAAAGTATTGGAGTTTCAGCTTCAGCATCAGTCCTTCCAATGAATATTCAGGACTGATTTCCTTTAGGATGGACTGTTTGGATCTCCTTGCAGTCCAAGGGACTCTCAAGAGTGTTCTCCAACACCATAGTAATTAGGTATAATTAATATAATGTGAGGAAATTGCTCTTTCATGTTGTTTAAGAAAACTTAAAAAGTCAAATTACTAAAATGCATGCAATAAATGTCTTATTTTCCTCTTTAACCCACTATTAATTAATCTAAGAATAGTTTCTCAGTGAGATAATTACTTCTTAATTTTAAGCAAATATTCTTGATATCTCTTTACATTTATATTTTAGAAATAAATAATATTTAAAAATAGAATATTTCATGGAAAATAACGGAATATACATTCTTTTTCAATACACAGGAACCATTCTCCAGGCTATATCACATGCACAGCCACAAAATAGGTGTCAGTGAATTTAAGAAATCATATCAAGGATCTTTTCCAATTATAACATATGAGACCAGATCAACTACAAGGAAAAAAAAAAATGCAAAAAAAAAAAAAAAAAAAAAAAAAAAA